>NC_045427.1:278479171-278801421 GCF_902635505.1 Sarcophilus harrisii
AGACCACTGATATTGTATCTTTCATATGATTGTTGTAAAAAAGAATTGAGTAAACCCTAAATCTGGAGAACTTCAAGAGCCAAATTTTGAACTGTTATTTGAATCTTCATATTCTCCCAACCCTTTAAAATTCAAGCTCTGGATATTAAGAACACTAAGAAAGCACTCAGTCAATATTTATTAAACACCTATTCAATGACAGGCTCTGTGCCTGTGATTTTTGGAGTCATTCATGATGAATTTCCACATAAATATATTCTTCAAAGTCTTAGATTTTATATTCTCTAACTTATGTCTATTAGGTACATACATTTTAGTACAGGTATAAATTCTGAAGATTTTTTTTCTTTGTCATACTTTTTTCTCTTAGTTGGTTCCTAAGCACTAAAAGCAAAGGAGTTCAGAGGAAATTTCCAGGCTGGCTGAAGACAGTGATGATCCTTGTAAGGGGGTAAAATAAAACCTACAGGATGGGCACAGTCAACTCCCAAGGTCTAATTTTCTTATCATGTTGAAATATCAGAAGGGAGGGCCTTACGTTTGCTACCCCATAAGTATAGCCATTTGTGTTCAGCCCACAAAAATCAGAGTCAAGCTTAAATCACCAGATGATTGGAATAGTCCCCTCTCTGTCTACCCTAATTTCTCTAGGCTCTAGGCATTCCACTGCTGTTATTAATTTTGTTTCTATTTGTTTCTCCTCATAAAGTGGGAAGAGGACAACTATTTCTATCTCTATTATTACTTTTTAGCCTTTGGACAGTCCTGTGATTTTCCTAAAATATCTTTTTCTTTTTCTCAACTTTTTAAATGTTTCCTTTGTTTAAACTCTGAGTCCCCTTTTCATCCCAAATGGTCTTTGATTCAGTGTTTGCTTTCTGAAAACTTACTAGTCACTTTACGTAAAAACAACTGAAATAGACTTTCCATCTTCTAAATAATTCTCTTCCTCCTTCTCTACTTCCCCCACCTTCTGCATTCAGGACAAAACTATATACAAAAGTATATAGAGTGTGGTCTGGTTATATTGAGCCCAGGTGTACTGACATATATAGTCCAAGCTCTATGCTTGTCTGTAAGCAAATGAATGGCATACTCCTTTTCAATGTTAAATTTCGTACCTGTACAAATAATTTTCCCCTACTTTTTCACCATCTATTTTCTCCTTATTACTCTATGTTACAGATGATATGCTAATTAGCAGGGTTAGAGAAAGTTTCTACATTGAGAATTTCTCACATCATTGAAATCACAAGTCCCAAATCTCCCACAGCCTAAAAAAGTTTCCTTTAGGCTTGGTGAAGCTTTTAACAGTATTGTCCAGCCACATCTATTCTTCAAGATATATTTCAAAGGAAAAGACCAGAGAGAAAGAAGAATGGGAATGCAAAATTGAACTCTCAGGGCCATTATATATGTATATAAACTTTACATATACAAATGTGTACATATATATATGTATGTATTTTTGTCTTACTCCAAATAAATTAAAGGCACTATGAAGACAAGAACAATGTTTTTATCTTTCTGTATAGTCCGAAAGAGTAAATTTCCTGAGTTCAAATCCAGCTTCAAGCACTAGCTGTGTGATTCTGGACAAATCATTTAACCCTATTTGAATGTTTCCTCATATGTAAAATAATTTGAAATAACAAACCAGTCCAGCATCTCTGACAAGAAAATCCCAAATGAAATCCCGAAAAGTCAGACATTGAAAAATTGAACAGCAGCAACAGCAACAAAATCAGTATCCTTCACAGAGTTAAACATGAACATATCAATAGAGGATTCTTGTTGCTGATTGATATGCTGATGATGGCCCAGGATACTCATGCTTTTTCTTTGGGAACTTATTTTTTTCAATCCATTGCCATTCACGACCTAAATATTTCAGTGGTCAGATCCTCACTGGTACCTTGCAGGCACTAGCAACATCTTGTCTTTCTTCCAGATGTTTACTTTTATACTACTATAATAAACCAGGGTGTATTTTTTAAATATTTTCTGTGTTATGTTATGTTTTTGGCAGTCTGGTGAAGCCTGACTTCTCAGAATGTTTTTTTAATAATTAAAAGAAATGATAACTTTCAGGTAGAAGTTAAAGAAAATAAAATTATGGTTTCCCCATCTAAATTTATGGATCCCTTGACTCCATCCACAAGCCCTTTTGGGGTCCAAGAAGTGCAGATTAAGAATATGTGCAATGGATGTTGTTTTCAAGAACAAAATTCCCTCCTTCAAATGTTCCCTCTCAAGGAGATAGACTGGCTACATTTTCTTTAGTTCTATGAACCATGAAGTTATTATTATTCAGCATTAAGTGAAATGAGAATAACTGCTTAGAAAGTTAACCCATAAGTTATTTTGATTTGTCTTTGGGTGGAGAATCTATTCCAACCATAGCAAGCTTTAAAATACTATTTTTGAGACTCTCTGGTCCTCTTACAGGTGAGGAAAGGAACGTTTTATGGAAGATCCTACTAGTCAATTTCATAATTTTGATGTAGAGATGATTTAGGTCACCCTTCCTGAGCATATGGATGAGTGTTTCTATATGTTTACAGAGCTGAGGAAATAAGTAATCTACAACTTGGCGATATGTCAGTCTATCCCTTTGGAATAATTCCTGGACTCTAGGCAATCTCTTTTTGAGTTGCATATGGCTTCAAACCAAGAAAGGGAGCCAGCTGATTAGACTGCCTTGTCTCATGGCATTCAACATATTTTGCCCCTTGCCCAGTTCTTTCATTATCCATTCAAGCACTTATCATGCTGGCCAGAGAACCCTTACCACAAGAGCCTGCACAGTCAGGCAATTCAGATATCTCCACTCATCTCTTGCAAAGAGCTCTGAACACTTTCCTTGACACCTGAAAATGGATGAAACCAAATTGGAAGGTTCCAAGATTTCTGATAAGGCAGAGGTTCTTAACTTAGAGTTCATAGATGACAAAGAGTTTTGTGGAAAGCTTCCACTGGGTCCTGAACTTAGAAAACAAATAAGTAAATTTAGATATGTTTGTTTATTTTGTAATCCTATACTTTTTATTTTATGCATTTAAACATTATTCTGAGAAGGGGTCTGAGAGATTTTACCACCCTGCTAATTGATGCCATAATACACATTAAACAGGTGTGCTCTTGCCTTAGGGAAAGGAATTTTGATAGGCTGAAATAGTATATTTAAAATATTAGCAAAATCATTACTGATGGAACTTAATTCTATTTGAACATTTGAGGCAATACTAAAAAAAAAAGTTCTTAAATTAATGAACAATTAGCAATCTGGAAGCAGTAATAACATACAATACATTTTTGTGTGAGTATGTTTTTTAAGAACATAAAATATATTAGTGCCAAGAAAGAAGAACAAACAAGTTGTACCCATCCTCATATTCTAAGAGATAATGCAACATAGGTTCAAATTAACTAAGCATCTGGAGTCATACATAGACAATATTACTTTGCTGAACAAATGAAGAATAGTATAACATTTGAAATATATCCAATAAACATGGTGCTTTACCTGTAGAGCTTTATCAAAAGCATTATCTTGTCACTGAAAGTTTTGTAAATTAAATGCTTCATTGTGGCATTCCAGAAATGTATATAATGACCTAGAGACAAAATGTGCTATTTCAAGTACATTGAGGTACTAATATATCCACAGTTGGCAGGATTCATTCTTTGAGTTTTTTTTTAATTGGGAATGGTCACATTGATCCATCCATATTCTCTCATCTAATCATACAATCAGAGGCCAAATGAAAAAGGCATTTATAATAAGAGCATTCTTAAAGCAATTTAAGATTTGCAATGAATTTTACATATATTATTTCATTTGATTCTCTCAAAAACTTATTCAGGTAGGTGTTATTATTAAGCATTTACTATTTGCCAAACATTCTGCTAAGCACTGGGGATAAAAATACAAAGGCAAAAGCAGTCTCTTCAGTACATTTTAATGGGAAAAGACAATACAGTCAGAAGAGCCGGTGGCCAGAATAGTACTGAATATATAGTTTTGAATAAAGAAATAAGGAAACAAATTGTTCCACTCTGTCCAGGAATTATGACAGAGTTTACTTGGTTATGACTCATGACTGCAGAAGTAGAGAATTAAGAGAGAGTAAAGGGTGCTTGATTGGGTTATGGAAGAGGGTGGGAGAGAAACCAAGTGAACATTTACTGAAATTGTAGTATTCTCGAAGAAATAATCACCAATTAGTCCTGGGGCCTCAAGAAAATAGTTTCTCCAGAGTATGGTCTCTGTTGCAGGAATCAAGATAGTTATCTAAGTTGTAAGGTAGTTGTCTAAATTGTAGAACAAATGATCAGAGAGGAATTTGGAAAGTGATGTATGGTAAGGGCTTTTCTGAAAGGGTAGGCCAACAAAGGCAGTCACCAACAAAGGCAGCAGGGTTTAAGGATAAAAGTAAATTGAGGGGATGGTCTTTCTCATATGTTCTAAAGGCATTTGTTGAGGCTGTCAAGAAAATGACAAGAGAGATTGAGTTTCAAAGAACCCCAGAGACCACCTCAAATTTTTGTGTGTAAAGACATATGGTTAAGACATTACTGAATCTAGTAAACCTACACTAAGTAACATTGACTGGAATATAATATTCACTTAATAAGTGTTTGTTTCCTTCCTCACTCCTCTTCTGCCTTTCAATTCTAAGTTAATGCAATTCCTATGACTATCATTTCAATAAATAAAAGATGAGAAAACAAAAGAAATGTAGTGAAAATTTGGAAATGCTGAAGGTGTCAGTAAGTTGAGATCTTTCGCATTTATTTTTATGACTTAAGGGAAATCTTCTACTTCAAATTTGGGAATTCTTTTTCTTAATGGTAAATTTCATTTTGAAATGCTAATCAAGAACAATCCTCCCCTTACAAGAGTATTTTCAACTTTTTAATTTTATTTTAGCAATATAATTAAGAACACATGTGACTTCCCAATCATAATTTAGCAGACAGGAAGGAAATATAATTTAGTATCAGTCATTCTGAACAAATGTAAATATTTTAAGAACAGTTACTATTTTGTTCTATCTTTATATCCTCAGTGTCTAACACTGTATTTGATATGTAATGTTGATGAATGCTTTTTTATCGATTAGAGACAACTATGTTATTGTATTTGTCCTGAATTATGTTTTCAATGAATATCTTCTTCATATTTATTTTGTTGTAAGTGTGTTCTCTGCTGTGCATCGCGTGAAACAAACCATTCCATATTTTTCTGAATGCTTATTCTATTATATTGTGGTACTGTAATTTGTACAGTCACTCCCCAATCAATTAGCATAAATTTGCTTTTTTTTTTTTTTTTTTTTTGCTATTTCAAGTAATGATTCTATGATAATTTTGGGTGTGTATGTGTGTGTTTTAATTATGTGTGGTAGGTACTGTATAAAAACACTTTTCCTGGGGGTTTTGAATCTCCAAAATGGACAATGTTATGTAAGTTTTTAAAAGTCACATAAGGAAAGGAAACACAAGTTTTCCCACATGTGTTAGTGTTTTACAATTCCTTGAGAAAGGCAGGAGAGCATTATGACAAACTGAGAAACATTATATTAATGGGCCCATTGAATTAGATGATTCACTGGAAATAACTTCAAAAGTTAACTTAAGATTCTCAGGAGATGATGTAAAGAAAAATTAAAATAAATTGAAGGAAACATAACAAATTTATCATTTATAACAATAAAGGTAAATGGTCACTTAGTAATCATTGGTATGAATCCTGCTATTTAAAAAAGAGCTATCTCATATAAAATTTATTATAAATAACTAATATAAATCCCTCAAATAGAGAAATAATTTTTTTTTTTTTTACTTCTATACTTGTCCTGCTTTTTTTTTTTTTTTTTTAATTTAATAGCCTTTAATTTACAGGATATATACATGGGTAACTTTACAGCATTAACAATTGCCAAACCTCTTGTTCCAATTTTTCACCTCTTACCCCCCCCACCCCCTCCCCTAAATGGCAGGATGACCAGTAGATGTTAAATATATTAAAATATAACTTAGATACACAATAAGTATACATGACCAAAACATTATTTTGCTGTACAAAAAGAATCAGACTCTGAATTATTGTACAATTAGCTTGTGAAGGAAATCAAAGATGCAGGTGTGCATAAATATAGGGACTGGGAATTCAATGTAATGGTTTTTAGTCATCTCCCAGAGTTCTTTTTCTGGGTATAGCTAGTTCAGTTCATTACTGCTCCATTAGAAATGATTTGGTTGATCTAGATTGCTGAGGATGGCCTGGTCCATCAGAACTGGTCATCATCTAGTATTGTTGTTGAAGTATATAATGATCTCCTGGTCCTGCTCATTTCACTTAGCATCAGTTAGTAAAGTCTCTCCAGGCCTTTCTGAAATCATCCTGTTGGTCATTTCTTACAGAACAGTAATATTCCATAATTTTCATATACCACAATTTATTCAGCCATTCTCCAACTGATGGACATCCATTCAGTTTCCAGTTTCTAGCCACTACAAAAGGGCTGCCACAAACATTCGTGCACATACAGGTCCCTTTCCTTCTTTATAAATCTCTTTGGGATATAATCCCAGTAGTAACACTGCTGGATCAAAAGGGTATGCACAGTTTGATAACTTTTGAGCATAGTTCCAAACTACTCTCCAAAATGGTTGGATTAGTTCACAACTCCACCAACAATGAATCAATGTCCCAGTTTTCCCACATCCCTCCAACAATCATCATTATTTTTTCCTGTCATCTTAGCTCAATCTGAACAGGTGTGTGAGTGGTATCTTAGAGTTGTCTTAATTTGCATTTCTCTGATTAATAATGACTTGGAGCATCTTTTCATATGACTAGAAATAGTTTCAATTTCTTCATCTGAGAATTGTCTGTTCATATCCTTTGACCATTTTTCAATTGGAGAATAGCTTGATTTTTATAAATTAGAGTTAATTCTCTATATATTTTGGAAATGAGGCCTTTATCAGAACCTTTGACTGTAAAAATATTTTCCCAGTTTATTGCTTCCCTTCTAATCTTGTCTGCATTAGTTTTGTTTGTACAAAAACTTTCAGTTTGGTATAATCGAAATTTTCTATTTTGTGATCAGTAATGATCTCTAGTTCTGCTTTTGGTCATAAAACCTTCCCCTTCCACAGGTCTGGAGAGTAAACTATCCTATGTTCTCTAATTTATTAATAATTTCATTCTTTATGACCTAGGTCATGAACCCATTTTGACCTTATCTTGGTGTCAATGACGTTAAGTATGGATCAATGCTCTAGTTTCTGCCATATTAGTTTCCAATTTTCCCAGCAATTTTTATCAAACAGTAAGTTCTTATCCCAAAAGCTGGGATCTTTGGGTTTTCAAAGACTAGGTTGCTATATTTGTTGACTGTTTTATCCTTGAACCTAATCTATTCCACTGATCAACTAATCTATTCTTAGCCAATACCAAATAGTTTTGGTAACTGCTGCTCTATAGTATAGTTTTAGATCTGGTACAGCTAAGCCACCATCATTTGATTTTTTTTTTATTAATTCCCTTGAAATTCTGGACCTTTTGTTTTTCCATATGAACTTTGTTGTTATTTTTTCTAGGTCATTAAAATAGTTTTTTGGAGTCTGATTGGTATAGGCCTAAATAAATAGATTAGTTTAGGTAATATTGTCATCTTTATTATATTTGCTAGCCCCTATCCAAGAGCATTTAATATTTTCCAATTGGTTAGATCAGACTTAATTTGTGTGAAAAGTGGTCTGTAATTTTGCTCATAAAGTTTCTGATTTTCCCTTGGCAGATAGATTCCTAAATATTTTATATTATCAGTAGTTACTTTAAATGGAATTTCTCTTTGTAACTCTGACTGTTGGATTTTGATTAGTGATATATAAGAATGCTGATGACTTATGTGGGTTTATTTTATAACCAAGCAACTTTGCTAAAGTTGTGATTATTTCTAATAACTTTTAGCAGAATCTCTGGGTTCTCTAAGTATACCATTTCATGTCATCGGCAAAGAGTGAATAATTTGGCTTCCTCATTGCCTATTCTTATTCCTTTAATCTCTTTCTCAGCTCTTGATTGACTATAGCTAAGCGTTTCTAATACAATATTAAATAGTAACGGTGATAGTGGGCAACCTTGTTTCCTCCAGAACTTATTGGGAATGGTTGCAGTTTGTCTCCATTACATATGATGCTTTACTGATGGTTTTAAATAGATGCTGCTGATTATTTTAGGAAAAGTCCATTTATTCCTATACTCTCAAGTGTTTTAATAGGAATGGATGTTGGATTTTATCAAATGCTTTTTCTGCATCTATTGAGATGATCATATGGTTTTTGTTAATTTGGTTATTGACATGACCAATTATATTGATAGTTTTCCTAATATTGAACCAGCCCTTGCATTCCTAGGTATAAATCCTACTTGATCATAGTGTATTATCTTGGAGATGATTTTCTGTAGTCTTTTTGCTAATATCTTATTTAAGATTTTAGCATCAATATTCATTAGGAGATTGGTCTATAATTTTCTTTCTCTGTTTTTAGCCTACCTGGTTTAGGTATCAGTACCATGTCTGTGTCATAGAAGGAATTTGGTAGGACTCCTTCATTCCCTATTTTATCAAATAATTTATATAGCATTGGGGCCAATTGTTCTTTAAATGTTTGGTAAAATTCACATGTAAATCCATCTGGTCCTGGGATTTTTTCTTAGGGAGTTGTTTAATTGCCTGTTCTATTTCTTTTTCTGAAATGGGACTATTCAAGCAATTTACTTCTTCCTCTGTTAGTCCGGGAAGTCTGTATTTTTGGAGGTAGTCATCCATTTCACTTAGGTTATCAAATTTATTGGCATAAAGTTGAGCAAAATAACTCCTTATTATTTCTCTAATTTCCTCTTCATTGGTGGAAAGTTCTCCTTTTCATTTTAAGACTACTAATTTCATTTTCCTCCCTCCTTTTTCTAATCAGATTTACTAAAGGCTTATCTATTTTGTTGGCTTTTCATAGAACCAACTCTTAATTTTATTAATTAGTTCAATAGTTTTTTACTTTCAATATTTTTAATTTCTCCTTTTAATTTTAGAATTTCCAATTTAGTATTTGATTGGGGGTTTTAATTTGGTCTTTTTTAGTTTTTTTAGTTTGCAAGCCCAATTCATTAATCTTTTCTTTCTCTGTTTTATTCAAGTAAGCCTCTAAGGATATAAAATTCCCTCTTATTACCGCTTTGGCTGCATCCCACAAATTTTGGTATGATGTCTCATCATTGTCATTATCTTGAGTGAAATTATTAATTGTATCTATAATTTGCTGCTTCACCCAATCATTCTTTAAGATGAGATTGTTTAGTTTCCAATTACTTTTTGGTCTATTTCCCCCTAATTTTTTGTTGAATGTAGTTTTATTGCATCATGATCTGAAAAGAAAGCATTTACTATTTCTGCTTTCTTGCATTTAATTTGAGGTCTTTATGTCCTAATATATGGTCAGTTTTGAATAGGTTCCATGAACTGCTGAGAAGAAAGTATATTCTCTTCTATCTCCATTCAATTTTCTCCAAAGATCCAACATACCTAATTTTTCTAATATTATATTTACTTCTTTAATTTCTTTTCTTATTTGTTTTGTGGTTTGATTTGTCTAATTCTGAGAGTGCAAGGTTGAGATCTCCTACTATTACAGTTTTGTTGTCTATTTCTTCTTGCAACTCTCTTAACTTCTCCTTTAGGAAGCTGAGTGCCATACCACTTGGTGCATATATGTTTAATATTGATATTGCTTCGTTGTTTATGCTACCCTTTAGCAGGATGTAGTTTCCTTCCTTATCTCTTTTAATTAGATCAATTTTTACTTTTGCTTGATCTGAGATAAGGATGGCTACCCCTGTTTTGACTTCACCTGAAGCATAATCGATTTTGCTCCAGCCTTTTACCTTTACTCTATATGTATCCCCTGCTTTAAATGTGTTTCTTGTAAACAACATATTGTAGGGTTCTGACTTTTGATCCAGTCTGCTATCTGCCTCCTCTTTATGGGGAGTTCATCCCATTCACTTTGCGTTAGAATTACTAAATCTGTATTTCCTGCCATCCTAATAACCCCAGATTGTGCTTTTACTTATCTGCCTCCCCCAACCCTCTTTCCCCTTTTAAACTTATGTACCCCTCTTGTATCACGATACTTATCCTCTTTATAATCCCTCCTCCCCTTTGAGTCTTTCCCCTTCCTTCCCTTATTACTCTTTTCTTTCCTTTTTCCTCTCCCCGTTTTAATGAGGCAGAGAAATTTTCTCTAAAACAAATGTCAATTATTTTTCCTTTGAGCCAACTCTGATGAGAGTAAGATTCACTCAATGTTCCTCCCCCTCTCTAAATTCCCTCAGATATGATAAGTTTCCTTAGCCTCTTTGTGGGATGTGGTTTCCCTCTTTTATCCCTCCTTCCCACCTTATTCTGCCATCATCCCTTTCCATATCTACTTCCCTTTTATGTTATATCAGTACTATCAAATTTTACATGTATTTTTTGTATATCCACAACAGAAATACAATTCTCAAAAGTTATTTTACCTTTTTCTGCATCTCTTGAGTTCTATTCTTGGAGATCAAATTTTTTGTTTAGTTTCTGGTTTTCTTCAGAAACAAATGGAATTCATTTGTTTCATTAAACGTCCATCTTCTTCCCTGGAAGAAAATGCTCAGCTTAGCTGGGTAGTTTATTCTTGGCTGCATCCCAAGTTCTTGTGCCTTTCGGAATATCATATTCCAGGCCCTTCTTTCCTTTAATGTAGAGGCAGCCAGATCTTGGGTGATCCTTATTGTGGCACCTCAGGGTATTTAAATGGTTTTTTTGGCTGCTTGTAAAATTTTTTTCCTTAATCTGATAGTTCTGAAATTTTGCCACAATATTCCTTGGGGTTTTTATTTTAGGGTTTCTTTCAGAAGGTGTTAGATGAATTCTTTCAATGCCTATTTTACCTTCTGATTCTATTACATCTGGGCAGTTCTCTTTGATGATTTCTTGTAAAATAGTATCTAGGCTCTTTTTTTCATCATAGTTTTCAGAAGAGTCCAATAATCCTCAGATTATTCTCCTAGATCTATTTTACAAGTCTGTCATTTTAGCAAGTAGATAATTCATGTTTTTTTCCAGTTTGTCATTTTTTTGGTTTTGCTTGACTGATTCTTGCTGTCTCAATGCATCATTAGTTTCAATTTGTTCAGTTCTAATTTTTAAAGAATTATTTTCTTCATTAGCTTTTTTTACTTCTTTCTGTATATGTCCAATTGAGTTTTTGAATGTATTGTTTTGGTCTGTGGAATTTTTTCCATTTCACTAATTTTTTTTAGTGAATTATTTTCTTTTTCAATTCACAGATCCTACTTTCTAGTGAATTCTTTATTTTTCAATTCACAATTCTTACTTTCCTGTGATTTTTTTATTTTTCCAATTCACCAATTTGCACTTCCTGGGAATTTTTAACTTTTCAATTAAGTATTTCAGGAAGTTGTTGCTCTCTTATAAGGCTTCTCTTTCCTTTCCCCATTTATCTTCTAACTCTCTTTGAGACTTTTAATGGTGTCTTCTATGAGAGCATTATGTAAGGAGGACAGTCTGATGCATTTTTGCTGTTTGAGGTCTCTTCAGGTTTGCTGACCTGCTCTTTTTCTGCATAGAAGCTGTCGATTTTCTTTTCATCTTTTTATTCATGTTTTAAAGCCTTTAGGGTAGGTCTCCTAGGCAAGGGGTTACCAGCTTCCTCTGCAGAGCAGGAAAGATTTAAACCGATTTCCGGCTCCAGGTATATGGGAGTGCTCTGGGTGAGAGTTTTCCCTTCCCCCAACAGGAAGTGGATTCAGCACTGGCCTAGCTATCAAACTGCTTAGTAGGGCTGAGTGGATTATCAATTGCCCTAGACTAGAGACTAAGTGGTGAAAGTGTCGCACCATGGGCAGACCTCTTGTGGGACTGTGAGTATTAGCAGCTGAGTGCAGACTGCAGAGCAGCGGACAAGCCACAAACTCTGCCCAGTGTCTCTGCCTGATGCAAATCGGCCCTGGAAAAGCTCTATGGCCCCAAGCAGGCTCCCCCTCGCGCAGATTGGAGGCTAACCCGGACTGATCCTCCTGCCGTGCAGGATCACAACTGCCCCAAGGAAAAGCCCCTTACTGCGGGTTGGGGCTGCTTGGCGCTTGTGCTGAGATCTGTGCCTTCACCCTGGGTTTGAGACTCTCCTCGGAACCCTAATTTCTCTCTCCCAGTCTCAAGCCCATCTCCCCCTGGCCCCGTGAACCAACCTTTTTGGCGAGACTGCAGATTTTCTTGACCGGTGGAGTTGTTCTACTTCTTATCTTTACGAATTGTAGCAGTCAAGACTATTTTTGAGGCTCGATATAATATTGATAAAGAGGGTAAGAGAAGAGCTTAGAAAGACGCGTGTGTCTTCTCCGCCATCTTGGCTCCGCCCCAAAGAGAAATAATTAAACAAATTGGAGCACATTCACATAATGGAATATTATAGTGATAAAAAAAGAAATCTGAAAAATATATTTGAAAAATAGCAAAGGAAAAATAAAAATACCCAGAGGAAAAATATACATTAATTCTTATCATGCAAGAAGAATATTAAATGGAAATGGACAATTCTGATGAGTTTTTATGTGGAACAACTAAAAATTGTTATGATGCCTTTTATGCATTGAAATTCATCATTTAAATGCAAATGGTCACCAACCAAGGTAAGTAGGTTGTTTTGATATTCAGCTTTGAGTTTTTAATAAAGCATTCCATTTTAAGGAACAATTAATGCAAGAGGTGAAGGGAGATTGTTTGATGAAGGCTAAATGATGGAATGTGACAGACTATTGAATTTCATATTAGCATACAAGAAGACAAGGGGAAAGAGGCATCATGATACAGGAAGAGTACTAAATTTAGAATCAGAGAACATGAGTTCATATAATCAAAATACTATTTTGTCAATCAATCAATAATCATTTATTATATATATGTATATGTATATGTACATATATAAAACATAAAAACACACACTTCGTGCCAGACACGGTTTAAAGCTCTGGACATACAAAGACAGGCAAAAGGGCATTCCCTAACTTCAAGGGGTTTACAATGTAGGGGGAGAGATAACATGCAAATAAATATATACAAAGCTATATATGGAAAAATAGAAAAGTACCAGAGGTAAGGCACTAGAATTAAAAGGAGTTAGGATAGCTAGGTGGCTTAGTGAGTAGACCATTGACTCTGGAGTCAGAAGAACCTGAGTTCATCTTGCCTCAGTCACTTGTTAGCTATGTGTCCCTGGGCAAGTCACTTAACCCAATAAAAGAGAAAAAAGAAAAGAAACAAGTTTTACAAAAGGCTTCCAGTAAAATAAATAAATGAAGCAATTTTAATTGGGACTGAAAGTCAAGTAGAAGCAGAGAAAGAGAGCATTCCAGTCATGGAGACAGCCATAAAAGATAATAGGAATAAAAAGATGGAATATCTTATTCATTGAATAGCTAGGGGGCTAGTATTATGTTTCTTGCATGACTCTGAATGATTCACATAAGATAAATTGACCTCAATTTTAACAAATATAAAATGAGAGCTTGGGATTATATGAATTCTAGGTCCCTTCCAATTCTCAATCTCTGATCCTATGACTATGTCTTTTTTTTTTTTAAACCAACGGTACAAGCTGAAAAGAAAAGGAAAAATAAAAGATGAGATAATAATTAAGAATTACTCATAGACATGTTCCTTTCTAGTTAGTAGGTAGAATAAAACTCTCTCAAATGGAGGAATTAAACTAAGTATAGAAACTATACATCTGTCCTATCTATCTTTTCCAACTCCTCACAATATCATATCCCCTTCCTAGATAACATCTCATTTGGAGCAGTAAATCAGTAAAACATGATAAACTGCCCTAACCTCATTGAAGGATGCAAAAGCTCTTTGATCCTGAATATTTCCACTCATATTCCTAAAAGACCAAAAGGATCTCACTAAGTCAGGAAGCAAGGAAATGGTAGTAGAAGTGACCAGAAAAATTCCATAAATTAATTTTTTAAAAGAAAATCATTAGGTTTTAGTAATCCTGCAGCTGAATGGTGTTGGACTCATTTTTTGTTGTTATTTTGTAGAGTGGGTCTCCCTATCTAGCTCAGGATGGATGGGCACCAGTTACTTATTTGCTGACCACACTATTAATTTGTTGAAATCTTTGAAATCTGTTTCTCACCTGGCTTTATCATTCTCTTGTTAGGCATTCTGGTGGCATCTCACTTTTAGGTCTCCTAATATTGGTGTTAGACTCAATGAAAAAGCCAGATAGAGTCTAGTCCCCTTGCAACTCTGAACCCAGACCCAAGTGATCCTCCAGCCTTAGCAGCATGGATTATAGATGTGTGTGTGTGTGTGTGTGTGTGTGTATGGTTGTGTGTGTGTGTGTGTGTGTATCTAAGACCCTTTATATGGCCTGTTAAAAACTATGGACTGCTTCTGAAAATATATTTTAAGCATATAAAAGACATAAGATTACAAAGGAAATAAATTAAATTGAAATGCAGATATGTACATATATGTAATGTATATAGATGTACATATGCAAATATTTGTATTCATATTGACTCAGAAACACATATAGACATGTATGATTATATGCATATGAATGTGTGGAATTATAGTTTAAGTGCCCCAGGTTTAAGATTAAGCAATTACATAACAGTTACCAATCACCAATCTGCATTGATAAAGGGAGTTTTCCTCAGCTGAAGTTCCCTATATCAATGAAGTCACAAGTCTACCCCTGCCCAGATTAAACAAAGAATGGGTAGCAGAAACTGAAAAAAAGAAACAAAAAGGGAAAAGGTAAGCAATAGTCTACAAGACAAAGCAGACAATATGAGAGGCCCATCCAGCCTCTGACATCAAAGAGGCAGTTATTCAACAGTGATTACATCTTCTGAGGCTTCTATTTTAGTTTCCCTAACTACCTTCAAATTAACAGCATGAGAAAAAGAAAAAGATTAGGTGTAGTAGAAAACAGCTAGACCATGAGGAATTGCTGAGCAGAAAGGAGAAATGATTTAACTTAGATATCTGCAAAGACTTTTTCTTAATCACTGCAATCGTGTTCCCAGGCCAGGAGAAGTTTTCCCTTTGAATCCTTCCTTCTTTGATCTCCTGTGGTCCTTTTCTTAGATGCATTTATATATGAATTTACCATACACTGTAGTTATTGCACTTAGTTTATAGCATGTTGCTAGAAATCATGTTATCCAAAGTAAAAATAGCTTTATTTTTTCCTTTTTCATATTCTTTTTTTTTTTTAATTCTGTTTCTGAATTTGGATTTTACTCTCAGACATCTAACTGACTTCCTAAATATCCCTGGGTAAAAGGGAGTATGGAGAGAGTTGTGGAAATTCCCATCACTTTCAAGAGACTGAACAATCCCTTTCCTTTTGCTTAGCAGTGGCATTATACTGTAGTGGTTATAAATGGTGTTGTCTTAATTGTAAAAAAAAGAGGGCCCACCCTCTGTTTTGAGACCTGACTGGTGAGGAGGTGTCAGCCAGTGACAATGTCATGAAGGATTACAGACAACTTCTTGTCAATATTATTCTTTGAGACACCAGAAATGAGAGTGGGGGTGGAGGGGAAAGGATATGTGTATCACAGGAGGATCCCATTAGCTATTTATTTTATGTCTCTGAAGCAGCACCTTACAATCCAAAAACACACTATGGAATTAGGCAAGGGGGTTGATTTTTGTCATTCATTGATGTCATGGTATAATTTTGCCTTTCATTATTTCATCTAGAAGTGGCATTTAGGCATTCATTAGTGATTAATCTAGTCTTCCATTGCTCAGAGAAGATACTCAGTATTTAAGAAAAACACTCAGTCGAGATTGGCAGTTTTCCTCCCTTTCCACTTTCTCTTTTTAAAAAGGCTAGTGGAGAATTTTATTAAGAAATGTGTATTTCATGTAAATTTGTCACCAAAGCATCTCATTCAATGACTCTAAAACATAACCCTCTCCCAGAGAGCTTCATTTCACTATCGAAAGAGAACAGTGCTTATGAGGTACAAAAAGAACATCCTTACCATTTTTCAGTCCTGTCACTCCCTTTTATGCTTTGTTCATAATGGCAACCATCTTGCTTGGTGCCTTGGTGCTGATATTTTTACCTGCTTTTTGTCATTCAAGTGTTAAATGAGGAGAATGAATATGTATTATTCTTTCAAGAGTACATTAGAATGACCCAGGCTGGCATATTTCATTACACATCCCACCAGACCCTGATTATTTTGTGAAGTTGGCATTCAAGTTACATGAGTTGGCTTTTGATAGCTTTTGCCAACTTCCTCTGAGCATATGATTAATCAGTACAATAAAATGAGAAATGCAGGATTGATGCATGGATGAGGATTTTAAAACTTTTATTCCTTTATCAGTCATTTGAGACAGTTTTAGTGGCTCATTACTGGAAAGTATTTTAGAAACTTTGTTTCTGCCTTGAACACTGAACAATGTTGTGGGGACTCTCTGGGGAGCATTAGGTCTTTTGATTTTGATAACATTTTTTTCAGTCTTAGAATGTAGTATTTTCCTTTTTATAAGAACTGCCGGATGAATTTATATTAAAGATAACATTGTAAATTAGTTAGGAATTTAGCATAAACACTAACATTAGAGACTGAATATGGATCAAATCATAATATTTTCACTTTTTATTTATTAGTTTGCTTTTTTATTGGATTGTTCTTGCACAACATGACAAATATGGAAATACATTTAAAAGGATTGAACATGTTTAAGCTATATTAGATCACTTGCTCTTTTGGGAGGGGAGAGGTAAGGAAGGGAGAAAAAAATTGGAAAACAAAGTCATACCAAAATGAAATTTGAAAACTATCTTTACATGTATTTGGAAAAATAAAATACCATTGAAAACAAAACAAAACAAACAAATAAAAATATTACTTTTGATCTCAAGCCAAACTTTAGTTCCACCTCCTCATTATTATTTCTCAAAATTGATATCTCTGTTTAGGATGGGGGAAGCATTGAAACAACACAGTCCCCCTCATTGAATCATAATTTAAGATCTGGTAGCCATTAAAGGTCATGTGGTCCAACTCCTGCATTTAATTGACGAAAAAAGTGAGACCCGATGAGGTTAAATGATTTGCATAAAGAGGCACAATAATTCGTGTCAAAGCTAAAATTTGAAATCAGATCATTTGACTGCAGATCCAGTATTTGTTCTCTGATACCATTGAATACACTTTCACTGCTTCAAGTCCCTGTGCACTAACTGGGGAATGCAGAAACATACTCAAAGCACAATAATTCTTAGTCTTAACATACTCCTACCCAATCTCTGTGCTCCCTCTTCCTTTATATTTCTTATAAACAGGGTCTAGTATCCCATGCTAGGGGTCTAGTGTCCCCTACATCAGCAAGACTTTAATACAAGCCTCGCAATGCTTCTTAAATAAGTCTTAGTCATAACTGGCTGCTGAGAACAGCTGGGTCCCTGTAGTCTTGGGGACTTAGCTGCCTTTTCTTTGTCAATCTTTAACAGGTCCCCTTTGGAACAGAGAATGGGGAGAAAATCAGAGGAATATGTTAGAACAAACTTCTACCCCATATATAAACTCATCCCAAAAGTATCTAAGGTCCAGAATCATTAAAGAGGGGTGGGCAAATTAAATCCCAGCCTATAGTCTTCTCTATAGTTTATTATATCTTCCATTTCTGTAGGTCTTTATTGTTAATAATGCTGTTTACATTTAATCCTCCCAACTCTAAAGTGGGTAATACAATTATTATTAGGAAATCAAAGTACATAGCATAGTAGATTCTTGATCTGGAGTTAGGAAGACTCTTCTTCCTGAGTCCAATTCCAGCCTTAAGCACTTAGTAATTTTGTGATCCTGGATAAATCAACTTAACCCTGTTTGCCTCAGTTTCTTCATCTGTAAAATAGGGTGGAGAATGAAATAGTAAACCATTCCAGCATTTTTCACAGAAAATTCCAAATGAAGTCATGAAGAGACAAACATGACTGGAAAATAACTGATTAAGCTCAGTGAGATGAATTCATCTGTACACAGTAGTAAAACTTATAAAGGTAAAGAACTCAAAATATGAGTCCAAATCCAATGTTTAGACCATAGATATCTTCTAATATATTGCCTAGGAAGTAGAAAATAAAGGTAGGATAGGATGATTAAGACTGATTTTTTTTTTTTTTAACATGGGGACCTAGATTAGCACTTTCTTTTAGAATAGCATAAGTAAAACACAAAACTGGATGTTAAAAGTTTTTTTTTAACAGAATTACAAACTTGTGTTAGATAATGTTTCATAAATAAAATATGTTCAACAATTTGGTTGTTTGGATATTTACATTTACACATTTAAGTGACTGTCTGTGTTTATATGCAGTAGTTTTTCTTTCCCTAACTTTTTAAAGCTATGATGACCATACAGCATCAACGTAACATGATGAAGCAAAAAATCATTCATGAAACATGACCTAAGAACATGTTGCTAAAACAAGTTATACCATGTGGATGATGGTGGGGAGTATAAGATACATTTGAAACCCTGGAGAGATTTAAGACCAGGAAAAAGATTTCCTGAGAGACACCATGCTATGCTAGATAGGAAGCTCTATTGAAAATCAAGAAATCTTAAGCTCAAGTCCTTCCTTTGACACATATTGATTGCCTGACCCTTGGGAAATTACTAAACCTCTCAGCACTTTGGGCAGTTCTTTAAAAACATAGATGATGCAGTGGACCAAGTTTCAGGAGTCAGGAAGACCTCAATTTAAATCTGTCCTCGAATATCTAGTAGCAGTGTAAGTGTGGACAAGTCGCTTAACTCTGCCTCAGTTTTTATATCTGTAAAATGAGCTAGAGAAAGAAATAGCAAACCAGTTCAGTAATTTTACCAAGAAAACCCCAAATGGGATCAGGAAGAGTAAGATATAACTGAACAAAATGCTGACCTGCAGTAGTAGTAGAGGGAGTTTCCTCTCCCTAGAAGTATACCAAACCAAGAAAATTACAGGACTGGTCCACAGCCTAGTCCCTATCATAAATTGAAAACTAGAAATATGGTTCAATCCCTTCATTTTCACAGATAAGGGAATTGAGAGCAAAGGAAATATAACGATTTGTATCTATGGTTATATGCCAAATAACTGATACTGATAGCAGATCAAGACCTTGATCCTGTTTTTCTCTGACTCATTTTCATTATATCACCTTCTTTTCTTGTTCTTCTCCCCCACCCTTACTCCTCAAATAAGAATGAGGGAGGGGGTGGCCAGAAGAGCTTCGACCATGTTTTGTTATGTGTCACATAAAAAAGCAACTCATAAGGGTAGAAAGTAGAAGGGATCCTGGCAGTTGAAGAAGTACAATAAAAATCATTTGCAGAGATTGAATGGATGGAAAAGAAACTGGATATGTAGCTCTGCCTTCTGACAATGGGTTGCTGCTGTATGCTCTGCCCCTATCTGCTTTCTGAATGTCAGTTGAATTTAAACAGTGAGCACCTCACAGACAAAGGCCATAACGACCACCCTCTCTAGTCCAGTGCAGTAAGTAACATGAAATCGATCAACAATCCCCAACACAGCCCATCCACAACAGGAGGCATCCAGCATAAGCAGATCAACTCTTCTCCATGTTTTGAGCCTTTCTGTAGAAAGCAGTACAGAAACCTCTGATTTCTTATTTCTCTTACTCACAGAGAATAATAAATGGAGGTGTCTCAAATTTATACACAGTGTTCCAAACAGTAGCTAGGAGGACCCACTGATAAGAGGAGGCTGACTTTTTTAAAAGCAAATACAGAGACTTTCAAAAACAGTCATGAAACAAAAGTCTGAACTGCTTTGCTCAGTTAAATAGTTACATTTTGAAAGAGGCAACCACAACCAGAAAGGCATTTATTTTTTTTTCTTTATCTGTAGGGAAAAGCTGTCTGATACCAACTATCCTCAGCTGTCTGAGTTTTTCAGCTCATTTTCTGAATCCATACACGAGGATGGCATAGAATACAGTAGAATAAATGTGTCCGGGGAGAAATAAGTGCATTGGGGAATTGAATGGAGATGATAAGAATCTCTCTCACACTTCTTCATTGAAATAATTAAATATGAAGTGGAGTGGAGAGTAGCAGATGAATAGTAATTGAATTGGCACTTAGGAGTTACCTTATCTTCATTGCCACAATTGGAAATCCCCCACAGTGTTTCCTATCATTCACATAATATTAATTATGACTCCCTTCCACTGGCTCATCTGGGAGTGGGGTAGTTAATATGTACTATGCAATGGCCAGCTACCCTTTGGGGGCTCGGAATTCATATGCTCCTTCACAAACAATGGCATTCATCTTGAAAGAGAATGATCAGAAGCCAACCTGTGTACCAAAATGTCACATGAGATTCTCCCTTCCCAGTAAATCCAAAAAGCAAGGATTTCATGCCATATAATTCAGACTAATGGTCCTACTTTCTCTTCTACAAAGAAAATCAGCCAAATTTTCATCTATCCTGTTCATCTTCCACAGAAGTTGACAGGCCACAAGCAACTTTATTTATTTCTGACTAGACCCCATGTACTTTTAATATTTATTGTTTGAAAGAGACTTCTTTAAAAACAAGTGTTTCCATTATATTCTCAGTTTTCCTTTCCCTTCTAAGTGTAAAAATCCTTCCAATGATCCTGAAACATGTTTAGTCCAGTGTTCCTGAAACAGTGAAGGAGGCAGATTTAGAAAGGAAAGGAATGCTAGGAAAAACAGATTTAAAATGAAAAAGTGAATTAAATACTTAAGTAAAAAATTTAGCCTCAATTGTCTGGTTCAGCTATCTCTACTGATCAAATTAATTTAACATATGACAGAATTTTTTCTATACATAGCATAGACAGAGAAAATAGCAACATTTATCTAGAATTTTGGCATACAAATTTAGAAAATAAAGTCCCCAATATAAGTAGTGAGAACAGATAATGAAATTCACTTCCCTCCTCTTGAAAATGAAATGGAGATATATGAATTTCAAATATTGCACACAGTTAGAAGTGTTCCCCTTTTCTTGGCACAATTGTTTCTGTACAGATGTACATTTTATTAGCATGGTAGAATGATATGAAGTCAGGTGTTACAATAACTTGAAGGAAGGAATGAACATTAGGAAAGTGCATATCAGGAATTCTGGTAGATCTTTTGAATTTATTAGACATCAAATACAGAAAGGTTTCAATCAATAATCTTCAGTCCTTAAAAAAGCATGATTCTCTTTCATTGACCATAATTGAATTCTCCTTACTAGCATCCCTCATGATGTACAATGGGATGGCTTGGTCAAGGCCAGTGCCATAACAGGGAAAGTCTAACCACTTATAACCATCATTCTATAGGCTTAATGAGGATAAAATATTTTTATTGTATCTATGAATAAAAGTGAAATATTTGAGTAGTGACATTTTATTGGTTTAAGTTTTTCTGAAGCAGCTAGGTGGCACAGTGTACTGGGTCTAAAGCCATGGGAACTTGAGTTTAGATTCAAGTTGAGTGATGCTGGACAAGTCATCCAACTTTTGTTTGCCTAAATTTTCTCATCTGTAAAATGGAATAACAATAGCACCTGCATTGAAGAGTTGTTGTAAGAATCAAATGAGATAATAATGAGCAGTTAGCATGATACCTAGTACATAATAAATATTATTCCAATGTTACCTAGTATTGTTATT
This sequence comes from Sarcophilus harrisii, assembly GCF_902635505.1. NCBI lineage: Eukaryota > Metazoa > Chordata > Mammalia > Dasyuromorphia > Dasyuridae > Sarcophilus > Sarcophilus harrisii. The sequence continues at coordinate 278,500,995 of NC_045427.1, forward strand.
ATGAAACTTGATAGGCATTCTGTCACACTTAGAAATCATTCTTGGTAATATTAAGATGACCTATCCCATCCTATCACAGGAAAGACAAACACTGATGGAAGGAAAGGGGACAAGAAAGGACTTAGCAATTGGGTAGCAGAACACTATGTTTGAAATGAGTCCTGATAAACTGGAGTAATGTGAAAACATCAGCCCCAAAGTAAATGGTGTGGTATAAGAAGAGAAGATATTGAGGACAAATGGTATAAAGTAAACTCTTAATAAACACCTGTTGGTAATTGATTAACAATTTATCTTAAATAGTCATTGCCTACAGCATTTATATCTCCAAGATCACTTTCCATCTTGAATAGATTAGCCTCCATATGGTTATATTTCTCACAACCCTTCCCCCACACCATCACTCTATACTTCCTTCCAGGGGGGAAGAAATTTGTTTAAATACAGCATGTCTATCAAAGAATTGTTTTTTTTTTTTTTTTTTTTTTTTTTTTTTTTTTTTTTTTTTTTTTACCAGCAATTAAGACCCTGGAAATCTATTTTTTTTTAAAATTTTCTGTTGATGTAGTTCTGTTTTAATATTACTATTATTTCTTCTTCTACTAAACACCCTATTGAATCCTTCTTTGTACCAAGAAAAAGGAGACCCATCTAACAGTGTGTGTCGTATTTGAAACTCTTATTTCCCCATTTCATTAGCAAAGGGAAGGAAGTAAATTTCATCATCTGTTCTCAGGGACTTATATTGGGGAATTATTTTCTTAATTTGTGTGCCAAAATTTAAGATGAATTTTCATACTTTGTCTGTGATATTTATCAAAAAATATTGCTGTATGTTAAATTAATTTAATCAGTATAGATGGTTGAACCAGACAATTGAGGCTAAAATATCAACTTAAAGTATTCAATTCACTTTTCCATTTTTAATTTGTTTTTCTCAGTTTCCCTCTCCTCTCTAAAACTGTCTCTTTCAATATAATTTTATGGTAGTCCTTGAGTAACCATTTTGTCACTCTTACCAAGTGTTGAAAATCGTGCTCCATAGTATAAGGTTAGAATTATGTAGTTAACTATCTATGCCAAACCAAATTAATCTATTGATTGCTAAATTTACACTTCCTGCAATAGTGTCTGGACATAGCCATAATAATGTAGAATTCTGTAGAAGAGTTAAGGACCAAAATATTACTGGAAATGGGTTCAAATTAGTGGGTTATCCTATACTTATGATGCATCTTAATAGTATGATTAACTGACAGTAATACTTTGTAAATGGCATCACATTGGGAAAATCCTCACAATAGTAAAAGAAAAAAATAAGAATGGAAAAATGAATTAAATCCCACAAGTGAGAGGAAAAAAATAGTATGGAAAAGAGCTTAAATTCTAGTGCAGGAAAAGCAGCTTAGTGAAAATTGAAATAGCATGTAATAAAACTAATTCAGGCAGGATATTAATCTTGTGTAAAAAAGATAAAAGCATGTTAAAGCCTGATTGTAAAATATTAATGTGCTAAACCATCATAAAACTTAACATATGCCCTTTAGTGATAGTATTGTTAATGATGATAAAAAAAACTTATTTGCAAATGCCTCTTTTATGAAGTCTGGAAACAGAAAATCTAAAAGGCAAACTCTGGTGTGGACTTCAACTGTGCAAAAGAGAGGAACAAGGGTGGGTGCTGTGGGGTTGAGGGCCACTGAGCTCTACCCTTGATAATGGTGTGACCAAAGTAAGACAAAGTACTACCCAAGGGAGATTTCAATCAATTGAGCTGATAAAGATGCTGTTTCTTAGTGGCATTTGGCTCCTTAAAGCCTCTTTCCTATATTATTTTTTCACTTCTGAGGAATTTAGTCCATTTTTAATCCTGATTGTTTTTTCCTCATAGTATTATAAGGGTTACCTGATTTTTTTCTCTGCTTCATACAATGGTAGAATTAGAAAGGACATCCAAGTTCTTATATTTCACCTTTATTTGATGAAGTATCCAATCTGCAACACTCCCAAAGTCACCATCAATCCTTTAACTATTTAATTCCAAGAATGACCCTAAAGCTTCCCATTCTATATTTGAACACATTTTAAGATAATTTTTACATGGAACTCAAATCAGCTTTTCTGCAACTTTTGCCAATAACTTCTCATTCAGGAGCTCAAAAACAATATATTTAACTCTTCTTCCATACACCAGCACTTTCAAACTCTTAAAGGTAGCTATAATTTCAAATTCAAGTATTCTCCAGAATCACTATTATGATTTCTTTCAGTTGATTCACATATGGAATATGCTTCAGTCTCCTTGCCTCCTGGATGACCTATCTAAATATGCTTTTTTTTTGATTTGGTAAAAGAGATCCATTCTTTGCCTTGTTTCTTACCTAGCCTTAATCACTGAATAGATGCAGCCTCAGTCAAACTGAGACCTGTTTAAGATTTTAGCTTAAAAAGACCAAGGTATCTCTTTGCATCCAGGGCCTCCTCCAGTCGTCTTGATCTATATCTGTCCACTGGACCCAGATGTCTCTGAGAGGAAAGTAAGGCAGGTGATCTTACACAGCTTTCTCTCATTTAAATCCAATTCACTTAGGGACATCCCCTCCCTAATGCCATGTTCATCTTTGAGAATAAAGGAAAAACAAGAAGAAAAAGGTGAAAATTATTCTTTAATTTGTTAATGGGAATAGGGACTTAATCTGTGATTTCATTGTCACATGAAAAAACTCCTTTCACTAATGAAGACTGGAATTTTCTTCTTGACTACAGCTCTTAGAAGCTAAGTATTTTATGTGTTAAAGGCAGATCTTGAAGGTCTTTCTGGCTCCTTTCCAAAGCATAATACTCTAAATTGTATATAACTCAGATGTAGTTGATCAAATAGAGTACAGTGGGACAGTTATTCCCTTTGTAACTGAACCCTATTCCTTAATTATATTAACCTATGATCAATTTATTCATTACCATCTTCTAGCCCTCTCCTTTCTTTATCCTTTTCCAGCCCACTCAAGTGTTATTTTAGTGATTCAAATTTTAGAGATGAAGTATAATTCAGAAGAAAGAACATTGCACCAGAAGAGATTTCATGAGAAAGTTAATTCATCATATAGGCACTACATAGAATTTACAATTATCTTGTACTGGTAAAGATGAAATATTTAATGTCTATGTGCTTTGTAGTTTGTTGACAAGCAAACATAATGAAGGACTTGGAAGAATTGTTTACTACAAGAGCTGTATCATCACAAGTATCCTCTTCTGATTATTATTTGTTTTTATATGGATTGCTTGTAGCTTTTGGTATAAGGCCTTCCCACTATCCAGTAATAGTCATAAAGAGACTCATCTTCCTGAGTTCAAATCTAGCCTCATCTAGCTGTGAAACCCTGAGCAAGTCACTTAAGCCTGTTTGCCACAGTTTCTTTATTTGTAAAATGAGGTAAAGCAGGAAATGGCAAATTACTCTAACATATTTTCCAAGAAAACACCAAATGGGGGCATGAAGAGTTGGGAACAACTGAAAAAAATGATGAAGCAATTTCATTTCATTCCTCTGCCTTAGAATTCTTTCTTCTAAAATTCTCTGTATCTAAATTTTCTAATTTTCTCTAGTCCCCTGTTGAGTTAAACATTTTCAATGAAATCCTCAATTATTCTAGACATTCTCAGACCATTTCACAGTTATTAATCCCATACCTAATCATTCTTTGGGGCTTCTTACCTTGGAGCATCCCTTCACCATACAGGCTCCCTTCTCCCCTTAGTGAGTTTCTCTTGGCATCTCTTTTTTTAGAAGAGGAATCTTGTTCAGCCAATATTAAATATTCCCTTCATATCTTTCCAATTTTCTAGATTTTTATGTTATTCTCCAGAACAAGAACTTTCCCTCCAGCCTCTACTTTTTTCAGCTCTCTTTTGTATTTTTCTTCCTATTAAATAAAATATATGCTCCTTGAGGGTAAAGACTTTTATTTTTGCTTATAATTCAATCCCACATTAAATAGTTCTTTCACATAATAAGTGCTTCATAAATATGTGACATCTTGCTTCACTTAAAACTATTATGTTAGTTTTGCTTTTTACTGAGAGAGTATGAGTTCCCCCAAGGACAGGAAAGACTCTCTCTCTGTATATATGTATGTGTGTATGTGTGTGTGTGTGTGTGTGTGTGTGTGTATGTGTGTTTATGTAATTTGCTGAGGCAATTGGGGTCAAATGACTTGCCCAAGGTCACACAGCCAGGAAGTGTTAAGTGTCTAAGGTCAAATTTGAACTCAAGTCCTTCTGACTTCAGCAGTGATGCTCCATCTACTGTACCACGTATCTGCCAGACACTCAATATATTCTTGGCCAAGTGATAAACACTGGAGCATGGGGAATGAATGCTCAGCTATCACAACTTGAATATATTGAATATAAAACTGCCTGAGGATATAGGGGTATATTTTTGGTCATTGTCCTATGTTCCTCCCAAATGATGTCAGTGTTCCTAAATCACAGGTCTGATCATGTCATTCCAAAAGCTTTGGTGTATCCTTGTTGCCTGTATGATTATAAATTATATATATATATATATATATATATATATATATATATACACTCCTGATTATAAATTAAAATTCTTAACAATCTGTCTTTAATTTATATTTGTAGACTGATTTTATGTCCTCATCCTCCATCATCCCAATCAGAAAAAATTGGTCTGCTTGATGTTCTTCATAATGATATTTCATCTTTAGTTTCTATTCCTTTGCATAACTGCCTCCAATTTCTGTAATGCAATTCCTCTTTATCTCTATTTCTTGAAACCTTTGGATACTTCCAAGTTTCAAATCAAGTACTTCCTCTTAAGTGAGGGTTTTTCTGTGTCCTCACTTCAAATGTTAGTGTTCTCCCCACTAAATTTTGTTGTATTTATATTTTTAAATTTGTTTAATTGCATACATATGGAATTGCCCCAGTAGAAAGGAATATCCCTGAGGACAGGGTCTAATTCATGTTTTGCTGCTGTATGTATCCCCAACACCTACTACTTACTTGCACAAATCATAAATGCATGCTAAATTTAATTGACAGTGGGGAGGTCAATTGGAGCAGCAGCTCATAAGTAGGACCTTTGTCAATAATTCTATTAAATCCTATAACCAAGATGGAGGCAGAGGAAATGGTAGAGACTTGGATGAGTTATTTCAAAAACTTTCCCTTGTCTTATTTATCACACATTTATTTTTCATTTCTACTTTTATTTTTCCTTTCACTTCCCTCTTGCCTTGACGTTTGACTCTATCTCAGGACTGATTCCTACACAGCTGCTCTTCCTCTCCATCTCCTGTCAAGCCATCACCCCAAATAATATGATGATGTGCATGGAGACAGCTGCTCTGCTTTTCTCATTCCCAAACCATTTCCCCTGCTCTGCCCCAGTGGTCATTTCTTCTTTGAAACCCAGATAGGCCTTTCCTGGAGTGGGAGAAGACAGCTGCCACCTGAAGAACTAAGAATTGAAATATATAAAAATTCAGCTTAAATAATCCAAATGAGGGCAGCTACTCTCAGAAATGAGCCTAGCTATAGACTCCTATGATTTGTTCTACAAAATGTCTCATGCAGAAATCAGAGAAGGAAGAAATTTCTGGCAATATGCCTGGGTCTTTCTTAAAAAAGAAGGGTTGCCTGTATTTTGTCTCAGAGAGAAATTGATGGACATAGAGTGGGGTAGAGCATAGAGGAAGGGAAATGGAAACAGGATTTCATCTTATTTGGTAAAACTTTGATCATGAAACGTCAGACCAAGTAAAGGCAATTCAAAATATATACTTCTATCTTTGACTCTAATAAAGTGGTAATTTTAAAAATCCAATAGGCTACTACTACTTGTGAATCACTCTGCAGTCTGAGGGGTAAGATTGAGGGAGAGTTAGGTTTAAAATGGAATAGTGCTAGAGCTTTGGATTTAAAGCCTGGAGACCTGGGCTATAATCCCAGCTATGCCATATACTAATTGTGACTCTAGAAAAATTATTTAATTACTCTGGGCTTCAAATGAGTGGGAATAAAACATTTCTAAAGTTCTAACATGTTGAGTCTAATTCATGCAGAATATTTCAAAAGTTTAGTATAGCATTAAATTTTGACTTTTTGGAACATTCTGTATTTCAATGAAAGGACAGTGTCTGGCATATAATAAGTACTTGATATTTTTTTTCATTTATGTCACATTCCATCTTTAAAGGTTAGGACAATATATTGTTTTCTTTACATCTATCAGGAGCAAATGATTGCCACAAAGAATTCAGTTAATATTTATCAAATTAAACTGGATAAAACATCATAAAAATAAAAAGATAATAATACTGTTCAATACTTACTTGATATATGACAGGAAAAGGCATTTAACTGTCAATCTCAGTTTTCTCATCTGGAAAACAGGTATAAAAGCTCCTTTGTCACAGAATTGTGAGGATCAAATAAGATAACATTTAAAGTGCTTTCAGACCTTAATTATGTATGTTATACATAATTACGTATGTTATATTTTCTAATCAAAATTGCTTAAATAATCAATAGTCATGTGTTTTTCCTTGTACCGTATTTTTTTTATGTTAACCATGTACAGTTCTTCTATACTTATTTCCACAATTATAATACTGCACAAAAAATATAAAACAAAAGGGGGAAAATGAAAGAAAAAAGCAACCAAACAGCAACAAAAAAGTGAAAATACTATGTTGTGATCCATACTTGGTCCTCACAGTCCTCTCTTTGGAATACAGATGGTTCTCTTCATCACAAGACCTTTGAAACTGGCCTGAATGACCTCACTGTTGAAAATAGCCAAGTCCATCAGAATTGATCCTCATATAATCTTATTGCTGTGTACAATATTCTCTTGTTCTACTCACTTCACTTAGCATCAATTCAGGTAAGTCTCTCCAGGCCTTTCTGAAATCGTCCTGCTGATCATTTCTTGTAGAACAATAATATTCCATAGCATTCATATACCATAATTTATTTAGTCATTCCTCAACTAATGGGCATCCATTCAGTTTCCAGTTCCTTGCCACTACATAAAAGGGCTGTTATAAACATTTTTGCACATGTGGATTCTTTTCCCTTTATGATGATAAAGACCCAGTAGAGACATTGATGGATCAGTGAATATGCCCAGTGATAACCCTTTTGGGCATAGTTCCATATTGCTCACCAGAATTATCTGATCAATTCATAAATCCAGCAACAATGTATTAGTATCCCACATCCCCTCCAACATTCATCATTATTTTTTCCTGTCATCTTAGCCAATCTGAGAGGTGTGTAATGTACCATATGTTCTGTAGTATGTCTCTCTTTAGTTTTTCCTGGTCACCATACTTAATTAAATTAAATTTAACATTATTATTTTTGCAAATCTAGTATGTTCCTGGCACTAGTGTTAAGATTTAGAGATTCAAAGACAAAAACAGTATAGTCCCCGGTCCTAAAGACTTAAAATACACCCAACCAAAAGTGATCCTTCTGGCTTGTGGATGACCGTCTTTCAACTTTTTTGGAATTTTTCATGTCATGTGCCACGTTATATTATCATTCAATAACTTGGAGTCTAGTAATTAAAATATCTCATTTTATAGAAAGGGAAGCCCAAGGATGTAAAGTGACTTCCTAGTGTCACACAGCTTTCAAGTGACTGAGGTTGAATTGAAACCCTATATCTGACTTTTGTTGCTCCACTATGCAGCTCTACCAGAATTATAAACTCCCTTAGGCTACTGACTATTTATTCTACTTTTTAAATTAAATCTCTGAATCTCTTTTACATAGTAATTTAGTATACTCACCAAGTCAGATGCTCACCAAAAATTTCTTCATTTGAATATGTATTTTCTAGAGAAGGTAAAGATTTCTTCCTCCAATCTGAAGAAGCAATGAACTAAAAGGATAGCTGACAAGTTTATTTTGGCATATTTTAGAATTTTCAAGCCATGATTTAATCATATACAAATTATCTTACTCTTCCCATGTAATATCTTTGGTTTATATTATGATTCTTCCCCTTTCAACATGGTATATATATACCATATATATATATATCAGACATCATGAATTCTCTTGTTTTGATAAGCCATAATGTTTAGAAGGTTGAATGTCTTCTTTCATTTTTCTTCTTCTTTTCCTCCTCCTCCTCCTTTTGCTTCTTATTTGTTCTGATATTATATACTTGACTTCTAGAAATCCAGAACACAAAAATATATATGGGAAGCCCTTCAGTGGTTTACAGGTTTTCAAAACAAAGGTAAATAACCTTCCTTGTGATTTTTGGAGGATTGTTTTATTCATTTTTCTTTCTATTGACTACTATATTCATTTCTAAATATTCTGTAATTGTTTCATTTCACACACACACACACACACACACACACACACACAGTGTAATTGATCCTGATGAAACAGTATATTTCAGGGTAAAGGAAAAAAAAACTACTCATGCAAATTACTTACAGTTTGACAAACAATTTTTCACTTGATTAAATACTATCATATGTGTTTTCTCATTTTTTGTATTGGTTAATTCAATTAAAAAGAATTTGTTAAATAACTGTCACATAGAATCAGATTTTCAAATAATGAAAGAGGTTTTAGAGGTCCAACCTCTTCATAATAAATATAAGTAAACTGAATCAAGGTAGATTAAGTATCTAACTCAAAGTCACAGAAGTAGTAAGTAGCAGAACTAGAATTCAAAGATTCTCTAACTCCAGCTCTTGCTCTTTTTCTGACTTAGTCTCAGGGGACTTGAAAGGGACTATATTTAAGATATAAAGGAAAAGAAACAAGGGCAAAAAAGAACAAGAAGAAGGAGAAAGAAGGAGAAGGAAAGAGATAAAAAAAGAAACAGAAAAAAGAAGACCCTGTTTTTAAATAAATGTATGTTTTACTCTATTAAGAGTTTAAAATATAAAATAAATAAATACACATTATATAGAAGGTAATTGCAAGAATGAGAGCATTAATAACTACTGATAAAATGGTAGAGGGAATCTGAGAAGAGATTTTCATTAAACATTTATCATTCATCTGTATTTGTATGGATTTTGTTATTTTATAACAATGCTCAATGATTTTTGAGTGCCTTGTAGAGATAAGCTTATTATATACTCCTTCTGATTTCCATTCACTAATGACCCAAGTCCTTTCATATCTTATTTTTCTAAAATTTTATTTACATCCTTTATTTCTTTTCTATCTTTTTTGTGTTTGATTTGTCTGTATCTGAAGAAAACAAATTGTTGTCCCTAATTATGTTTTTTTACTTTTTTCACTGTAATTCATTCAGCTTTTTCTTTAAGTAATTAAATGTCAATTTATTTAATGTAAATATTTTAAGTGCTGATGTTATTTCATATTTTCATACCTTTATGTATAATGACATTTTCCTGTTTATTTCTTTCCAATCCAAGTCCATTTTTACTTTTGCCTTTTTTTGAGATTTATGATTCCCATTCCTACTTATAATTTTTTTTCTGATATATGCTAAATTGTTTTTCAATTTCTTATGTGACCCCTTGTGTTTCTATATCTTATAATAATCTAATATGGTGTTGATTTCCTCTTTTTGATATGTTCTACTATTCTTTTCTGTTTTGGAAATAAATTCATCCTTAGTACTTCCTGCTAGGATATTTTTTGTTTTTATTTTCCTACATCACATCCTCATACTTTTCCCTATCTTATGGAAGAACTCCCTTTCTAAAGAAAGTGGTGAGAAAGAAGAAATATAATTAATATTAGTAATCTATAATTTCATTTGTCTGATTCTACTCTTGCCCCTTTCCTCTTTACCTAGATCATATATTTATTCATGATTTTCTTTGAATTATCTCCAGTAAGTCACTCTCTGAAACTGAAATTTGCTTTCCTTATTTGCTTTTACTGTCCTAAACTACACTGAAGATAAGAATCTTCTTTCTCCTACCATTTCCTTATTTAATTTCTACACCAATTTCTCTTTTTGAAGTGTATTCCAATCTTCTAAACTCAGTTCATATAACCATGAAGTTAATGTATTTCTTTTAACTTCTATTCCATGTGTGTATCCTCTTCTTCACATGCATCCCAAACTTTGAAACACAGTATATACCTTCCCCTTATTCCTAATTTCTTTTCCATTGCATTCCATTTTTTCCATTTGGAGAATAAGCATTTCATGAGTGTTTAGCCTTTTTCAATAGCTCATTTCATTTTTACCTGTCTAAACTTATTTCTCACTTAAAGTATTCTGTTTTTTTTTTTTTTTTCATTGGGAATTGTCATTAGAGTTCTAAATGGGGTGGCTAGTATTAGGACTTTACCTCTATTACTATTGCTGATTTCTTCCTTGATCTCCATAGTGGTCTACCATGAGTGCTGGTCTCAGTCTGTCTTTATTACCTTTATCTTTATAAGATTCCTGATTGAGAGTTGAGTCTATTCCCTAACCTACTCTGATAGGTAACAAAAGTCAAGATCATGCAGGTCTCTGGTACCTTACAGGAACTACTTCTAGGTATGTGTAACCAGTAGTTTCTTTTGCTTTGTCTCTAAGTGCCCTGGTAGGCAATGGTTAGGGATGAAAGAGAGAAGAAAATATCCCATCTCATTTTGTCCAATTACTTATGGCAGTTGACTACATCCCTCATTGCTGCTTTGGCAAACTAGGGCCCATTTTATTGGTTTTAGTCCCTGTTTATGGCAGCTCACGTACACATCATAACCTTCTCTCCTGTCCCAACTGGAGAATTTCCAAAGTTTCTATCCCCTCATCAGCATACATCAGCACACAGACTTTAAGCCCAGCTTCCCAAAGGTTGATTTGCTGTATTATCCCCTGCCTCAAACCCGTCCTGCATATTCCAGGGCCTGATTAACAGATGCTGAGCTGGATTCAGATCACCTGATATGACCCCACTCCAGAACTCAAACTGGCTTCTACCTTTCCTGCTATAAACTTCTAGTTGTGTTTTGTGCAGTTCTGGGACAGTGTTTTTCTTTGCTTTTCTTAGTCATTGTTCCATTTAAGTATTCTTTTATCTGTTTGGTGATATATTTATGATAGTTCTAGCCCCCTGTAGGACTTCTTATTTGATCATCTTAATACTAACTATTGAAGAATTTGGATTTTATCTTAGAGGCAATAAGAAGTCTCTGAAGATTTGCAAGTAAGTGTGTGATGATTCTTGGAGGGGCCTGGAAGCAGAACAATGTCAGAGTATTCATATATATGTACAGATGTGTGTGCACACACAAATATGCATATACATATATATACATAGACATACCCACATACATATATAAAATCTCCAAGGACAGGGTCATTTCTACTGCAGCACTGAACATTATTGCTATAATATTTGCACTCAATAAATACTTTAGCATTTGTAAATGTTAAAAAATCAGAAATTTACCATTTACTGCATTGAAGCAAGCAGTCTTTTAAGTTTAGAGTCTAATAACTTGAACCAATAAGTGAATATTCAAGTGGTGTCTAGTTTTCCTTTGATTGTAGCTTGCTCATGGTAAGGGAATTATTGGGATTCTCTTTTACTTAATTCTTGTCATTTCTATGATAAAATCAATTTCATGCTCTAGGAGTCAAAGTAACTTACTTTTTTTTTTTAAACAACATCATTGTCATTTTCTCCCTGTGGTCTAACAAACTCATGAAAGTTAGTATGATAAAGATGTTTAGCCTCAGGATGTTTAGCCTGAAGAAGAGCAGGCTTCTGAAAGACATGATATCTGGCTTTGAGTATTTGAAGAGCTGCCATGTGGAAAGAAGACTAGACATTTTCTGCTTTGTCCCAGGAAGAAGAACCAGAAGCAATAGATGGAAGTTGCAAAGAGAAAGATTTAGATTTATTATAAAAATCTGTAACAATGAGAGATATAAACATTTTGAATGGGTTGCTTCATGAATCAGTGCATTCCTACATACTAGAAATCTTCAAGAAATTGAAGAGATCTCTTATAGTTCAAGAAATTCTAAAATTCTGTGACATGCTATCTTGGTACTTCCCAAGATAATTTGTCAAACCTAAAATAATTTTGAAAGTTTTAAACCACTATTTTAATACAATATTGTTTTCTTTTCAATTCCAAAGGATTAATTGGAATTATATTAAACTTATCTGAATGCTATTCATGTAGTTTACTCCCTTTGTTATCAGTAGGTATGAGGAAGGCAATTGTAATTTCTGTAATGTATTATCCAGTACATTGCACAAAAGAGCTAACATGGTTCAAGATTCATTGCTGTGGCCATTCATAGGCTTGATTCCATTGATCTTAAAAACAAAAGTTTTGAACTCTTGTATTTCCAGCCTGAGCTAGTTCAGTCCTTTTTAGGTGGCTTGCTGGCTCTCCCATTCTCAAAGATTCAGCATATTAGAGCTGAACTCAAGGTAGAAATTGAATTGATTTAATATATTATAGTAAAGACTTCCAAGACTTCAGAAATCCACCAGGCTTAGCTTCACCCAGAACAAGGATTATAATTATATACCACCACACCCAACTATTATTTGCTAAATATGTCTATGTCTGAGTCACTAATCAGCATGTATCTGAGGCCCAAATAAAAAATATGAAAAGTGAAGGTATCTAATTTGTAAGAGTTTTTGACTTTTTAAAACAAAACAACTATGGCTAGTTTCAGTAGACTGAAAAAATAAATGATATTTTGGAAGAGGAATGGGATGAGAGAAGCAAGTACAAGGAGGAAATTCTCGTTTTCTGTTATCTATTCTTCTTCGGGGGTTTTTTGGTCCATTTTGACAGCTGCATTTCAAGGTAGTTTTCTTTGTAATTCTATACATTCTGTTTACTACATAAAAATATTATTCAAAGACTTCAACATACTATCAATGGTTTTATGACACATAACACAAATTAAGAAGTGCCTCTCTAGATTACTTTTATATGTTATCAAGAGCAGATAATTCAGTTCTAATTTATAAGTAGATATGTTGGGTGATTTCACAGCCCAACAATTACTTTTTTCCCTGAAAATTCACAAAAGTATTAGGTCCTTATTTCCTATGGGGAAAGAAAGCTACAGCTAGAATTTAAACTGAAATCTTTCAACAAAGTTTTAATCTTCTCTCTCTCTGTCTGTCTGTCTCTCTATCTCTATCTCTCTCTGTTTCTCTCTGTGTATTTCTCTGTCTCTGTCTCTCTCTGTCTCTCTTTGTGTGTCTGCGTGTGTGTGTCTGTGTCTGTGTCTGTGTCTGTGTCTGTCTCTCTCTCTATCTCTACTTCTCCCTGTGTTTCTCTCTATGTCTCTCTCTCTCTGTTGCTGTCTCTCTCTCTTTGTGTGTGTCTCTCTGTGTCTGTGTCTTTGTCTGTCTGTCTCTCTCTCTTTCTGTCTGTCTGTCTCTGTCTGTCTGTCTGTCTCTCCCACACATTTATTCTCTTTCCTTCCCTCTTCAACCCATCTTAACTATTCCACCCTACTTTCATCAGTCTGCTGGGCCTCCTTGTGTCCAAGAATTTCTTCAAGTATACCAGACCTTTGATCATAAGGCTCAGCTATTTTGAAGACAAGGGGAAATGACAAATTAGAATAACAATAATAGGTTACATTTATATGGAATTTTAAGTTTTGCTAAGCTCTTTAGATATATTATCTCATTTGATTATCATGACAACTCAATGAAGTCAGTATTATTACTGTCCCTATTTTACTAAAGAAACTGAGACCGGGAGTGAATTACTTGTGTAAGGTCACAACACAAGTGACTGAGGCCAGAGACAAACTGAGATTTTGTTGACACCAAGTTTAGGACTCTAGACATTGCATTAATTTGGTTATCCCTCTTTATAGTAAGTCATTTTTTCAGCATTCATATAGACAATAACAATTTTAGGAATTCTCCTCAGCTGTTTCATAGAGTAACATATATGCATTTAATCTCTAATATCAGTTTTCATGACATTCAATTTATTTTCCAGCCCCCCAAAAAGCAAATTTGCAGGGCCTTGGTTTAATTTACTTTGGGTACAATCAACTTCATAACATTTTAAGTTTTTATCATTAGATCTTTTCCATGTTGGCATAATCAAATTGACTTGTTGAAGGACCAATATTACTCCTAGAAAAATACATCTCAAAAGTTTTCCATTTCTGAAACACTGACAAAAAATGGCTACCATCAGCTTGGTTTACTTTTGTTTTTTAATTGACTCATATTTGAACCAAAAAGTCATAATATCTAAGAACCATTCCTTAATTTCCTCATTGTGATAGAAAGGTACAACAAATTATAGAATAGTTATTACTCAAATAAGAAGTAAAATTTTACTGATAGGAAAAAAAAGGGCAGGGGATACAACTTCTATTATGTTGAGAGGCTTCATTCATTTTTGACATGGAATTAATTGTTTGTTCAAAGTAGAGACATAATTTCAATGAAATGTTAGATTTTTGAAGATTACAGGATTCTAGAATATAAAGAATGGAAAGATCTAAAGATCTGCTAGCATAATCCCCTCATTTTAAGCATGAGGCAGCATCTAGCTGTTTACAAATATTATTTCTTTTTATCCTCACAATCCTTTAAGGTATGCACTATTATTATCCCCATTTTATGAATGAAGCAAATTGGCATTTGGAGAAATTAAATGACTTGTCCAGGATTATTCCCCTGCTAATTATCTTGGGCCAGACTTAGATTCATCTTCCTAACTGCTAGACTAGTGTTTTATCCATTGCATCATTTTGCAAGTGGCAGGAAAAAAGAAAAAAAATTAAAAAAAGTCTCTGACCTCAAAGTGCATGTGTTCTGATGGCAAATCCTTAGACTCCAATAGGAATCTTTCTACTTCATCACACTGTTTTTGTTTTTGTATCCTTAGTACTCAGCAAATACCTACTGATTTAATGAATGTAAATAGTTAGCAGTATACCTTAATTCAAAAGTTTTGACGTATTCTAATTCAATCAATTTCCTTGTTCTATAATTCTGAATAAAGCATATATAGTTTTTGAAGTTTTTTTATCTGTGAAAAAGGGATAAACAATTTTATCTATCTTGTCAGGTATTTGAAAATAATTTTTTGGAAGCTGCAACATATTATATAAATGTGAATTATTATTACTGATTATAAATTTCATC
This sequence comes from Sarcophilus harrisii, assembly GCF_902635505.1. Taxonomy (NCBI): domain Eukaryota; kingdom Metazoa; phylum Chordata; class Mammalia; order Dasyuromorphia; family Dasyuridae; genus Sarcophilus; species Sarcophilus harrisii. The sequence continues at coordinate 278,516,138 of NC_045427.1, forward strand.
CAGAGAAGAATGTGTGGTATGGAGTAAAAACCTTTTTTATGATGGTATATAATGAAATCATTAACTGGTATGTTGTGCTTATTCCAATAAAATTAGGATGTTCGATTAAATTATCTTTTTTTTTCTTTCTTCCTTCTTTCCTTCCTTCTTATTTCTTTTTTGTCTTTTCATCTTTTTTTCTGTGTTTGTAAGTATAGTGACTACTCTTGGGCTTATATCAATTCCTACTGGCATGGGAGTTTTGACTCTTTCACTTTCCATCCTGGAACAGTTTGGCCCATTTTAAGCACCCTAGTAATACTACCATATGGAGATCACCATGTTGGTAGAGGTCTTATGGTTTTAGTTGCACTTCAGCTTAGAACTCTTGACCTGAAGGAATCTGTGAACTTCAGCCTCACCTAGTAGAAGTAATCACTGTCTTGTGCCGCTATGCCTGGTGACTGAATTGTTCCTATGACTCTACCATAACATTTTTAAGAGTTTTCATCTGAAAAATAGAAAATCAACCTGCTCTTCTTATAACAGTAGTCTATTTTGATGATAATAGCTTTTAAAAGTGTTAAATTCCTTACAAACATAATAAATGAATGGACTAGATGGACTGTGTGAATAGACACAGATTCATCAATTTATTACAATTTTGTTTAATAAATATGTACCCCTCATGTCAATGGTTCCATTTTCTCTGACATTTGGACTTTATCTAATCTTAGGGGACTTTTTTGACTAATAATTATTGACTTGTTTCCCTCAGTCTGGAAACAATCAAAATATGTCTCATGACTCTTGATGCTCCCTCTTTTCTCCAAAACCTCCCAAGTAACTTATAAAAATTAGATTTTCAAAGCAATAAATACAGAATGGCTTGATTAATGAAATATAAAGGATTCCCACTTGGCCCCTTACAAAATATTATAGTCCCTAGTTGAGAGATTTCAGTTCTTTTTTAATTTTTTTTGATCAGAGGTTTAGTGACTGTTTCTAAAAACTCGCATTATTGAACATTTAGAAAATGGATAAAATTGTATGTCAGTGTTTAGTTTCAGAGCCCTGTCTTTGGTTTAGCTTTTACTCTCTTTAGCCAGACAATTCTGCTTAGATAAAGCAATTCTCTACAACTATTTATCACTTGGAGTAACTGTCTCTTAATATGGATCTCCATCTTTTGGTAGATACTCCAAGCATGGCAGTGTTCCTTCTGAATGGTCACCAATTGCAAACACAAATCCACTTGCAAAAACGTATAGACTTTTTTTTAAACATATAAACTTTTGTTTGTTTTTACAAATTTGGAGCACAGAAATCCTACATATTTAGACTATAAAAAGCCTCAGCTACCATAATATAATATATATTTTTAAAAGCTTGGCAAACATTCTTACAAAAGGTTAATTTCTAAATTCCTTTCTTTGGATTCTTTGGATTAGTAATTAATTAAACCTGAGAAAAGAAAACTGGAATCAGCATGCTTGTTTTTCACCTGGTTGAATTTTTTTGCTTTATCAATGGGGATTTCTCTCTTTATATTCGAGGACTTCCATATTTGGAATTTAATTTTGAATGGAAAATGAAATAAACACCCAGAAGTCTAGATGGTTGCTCACTGACCGAAGAGGTCATGTATTGAAAACAATCTGCCAGAAAGATACAAGTGGCAAAATCTCGAGCAGAATCCAGCTGGATCATGCAGTGGGACACAAGGCCATTTCAAAGGGATTGGCAGTGTAAACCCCAGAAAAACAGATTCACAAAGAATGATGCTGAGAAGGAAATTCCTGAGAGATTCTGGCATAGGATGAGTTCCTTTCAACTTGTTTTGTTTGCATGATCAAACAGATAAGAAGTGATTTTGTTTGTCTTCTTGATTTGCAAAGAGTTTTCACCATTTTCAATTATATAATTACTGCTCATGTAGAGAATATGTATGCATAGAAAGACTTTATTAAAAAAAGACCAACTCATAAATGGAGAAAGATCAAAAGAGAGAGAAAGAAGAGATCTGACACATATTAAAAAAGAAAAGTATCCTGTTTCTTTTTGTTTGTTTTTTTGTCCACTGCAGAGAAAAAAATATTTACATCAGTAATTTGGAAATTAATTGTTCATTCTGGTTATAGATATTAACATTCTCATATCATGTGTACATATATATTTATGTATCAATCATTGTCTATATACACGTATATAAGGATGTAGAAATTATATATATGCATATATGTATATATATACATACTTATAATACATCCATCCATATATCTTTATTTTTGAGGCACCTAGGTAGCACAGTAGATATATCGAGTGCTGGATAAGTCACTTATACCTGTTTGCTTCAATTACCTCATTTGTAAAATGATTTGATAAACAAAATGGAAAACAACTTCAATATCTCTGCTAAGAGAATCCTGAATGGGGTTGTACAGAGTCAGACATGACTGAAGAACAACTCAACAACGAAATCCATATTTAGCTAGTTGGCCTAAAAACTAGCTAACACCTATTTAGGTAGTTCATTGAAAACAGCAGTGGACCTGGAGTCAAGAAGAATTGAGTTCAAATATGACCTCAGATAATTACTCACTTTGTGACCCTGGGCAAGTCACTTAACCTATCTGCCTCAGTTTCCTCATCTGCAAAATGAGAATAATAATATTGCCTACCTCCCAGGATAGTAGTGAGAACACAAGATAAAATTTCTGGAGAAAATATTTTCCAAACCTTAAAGTACTATATAAATGATAGTTATTGCATAAAATTTGCCATATCTTTGCACACACACACACATATGTATGTATGTATATCTAATTATATGTAGATTCCTTGTCCAGACCTGCAGTTTCTTAAGGATAAGGAATTTATGTTATGGAAAGTCCTTCTGCCAATGAAGATCTTCAACTGGTACAATGTACAGTAATTTAGAATAGCCTCCTGGGACACAAAAAGATTAAGTGATTTAACCTTCTTGATTGGTCTGTATAGGTCAGAAGCTATACTTGAATCCAGTTCTTTCTGACTCTAAGAATAGTCATCTCTTTACCACAATATATTCATTCTTCTTGATAAGTACATGACCCTAAAAATACAGAATGAAATTGTGGAGTTTTTTCTTTTTTATTTATTTATTTATTTATTTTTGCAAATTTTGAGTACAAGCATGATATATCCCTGATGTGTTTTTGAGAAATCCATCTTAGTGTTAGATCTGATAATGTATTCAAGAGCATATTGTGCATCCATCCATACATCTCTGACAATGGGAAAACATGAGAAATTTCCTATTTCAGGCTACTTCTGACTGTTGCCCTTCTGAGGGAGACATTTGGGGAGACAGAATAATGGTGTCTAATAATTTCGGTCAACCTCAGTATTTATCACAGCTTCCAACAGGCGGTAATTCACTTATATTTATTGTCCAAGAATGTAACACCAGCCTGAATTAAACACTATGATACATACCTGTGTGGGTATAAACTATTTTCTCAAATTTTCCTAGTCAAGATTTCCTTTCCAAAGAAGGAAATTAGACAGGTGCAGCACACCAAATGAGATGAACTTTGTCCTCAAAGAAAATTGGTTTTTCCCTTTCAATTTCATTTCAAAGAGATCTGACAAGTGTGGCTTTGAACAAACTTTAACAGCATAATATCCTTTGTGTAAGTTTTCCCCTGTCAGCTTTTCCATTCCAGTAGGAACTTAGAACAAAGTGGATGCTGCCCTTTGAGTTGAGAACTTCATCAGCTGAATGAACACTAGTATACTGCAGTGAAATTGAGGGCATACTCTCCCTGAATCTCAACAGTGCAGTCTCTCAACACAGAATTTCTCTATCTGGCACAAGGGTAGTCATTTCCCATACATTCTGTTTCACACACTTGCCTTATCCTTATTTCACTGAAAATTCCAAGCCATTTGGCAATATATCCACTCAAAACACTTATGGATTATGTTAAGAAGCCCACCACTGAATGAATAAGAGAGAGAGAAACGTTATTGTAATATGGGGCTTTTTGTCTTGCACAATTACATATGGAGATCATAAAGATACAGTCCTGGGGATATAGCATGAAACTTTCTCATATCTGCCACATACTCTGTTTATAAAAGTATTGTTTGTGTATGTAAGTGTGTGTGTGTGCGTGTGTGTGTTTGTGTGTGTGTATGTGTGCACACAGAGGCACATACACAGATGCATATTTTATTTTTTCAATCTATAAAGCGTCTGGAATGTCATTTAAAAGTAAAATTCAGAACAGAGAAATGCCAAAAGAAACTATTGCTTCAGACAGATTCTAATATTTATGTTACAAAAGCTACATCCATTCTTTAAAGCCTCAAATTACATGTAAATTGTCTCCTGTATGCTAGTAACCAATTGCCTGACAAGTTTATTTTTCTTTGCATTCTTTGCTAGTTTCCAAAGCTTTTTTTTAAATATTACTAGTTTCCCTTGCTATCTCTTTTACTTTTTCCTGACTCCAACTGTTTCTTTCATCTTTCTTTCATTTTCTTTCTTTTTTTCCATTTCTTTTCTTTCTTTCTTTCTTTTTTTCTTTCTTTCTTTTCCTCCACCTCCTCCTTCTTTCTTCTTCTTCTTCTTTAGGCATTGGCATTAATATTTAAACACTGTACCAGTGTCAAACATTAATGTAGAGACAACTTGAATACTGAGTGGATAAGGTTACTGAAGAAGTCCATGCTCAATTTAATTACAGCATTTTGATTAACACAGATTATAAGTAGTCTGAACTAAGAATTTTAAGTTGTTCAGCCTGAATATTACAAAGGCTAACAGAGGATGAAGTGTAACTTTGATGCAGAAACTGCCAAAAAACACTCTGATTAACCAATTTAGATGTTCTATCTAATTAAGAATCTAAATATCTTTGGATCACTGAAATTCATGTTTATTGATAAGATAAAATATTTATTACCCAGAGAGCTGAATTAGCACAAAAAAAGCAGGTCTAATCAGGCACTAACTCCTGTAGGAAAGATGAATGTTGGCGAAAAAAAGGAATAGTGAAACTTATGGCTGAAACTAGTTTTCTTTTGCCAGGTTTGTGCTTCCTGATGAGCAGAATACATTCTCCTTGAAAGGCTCGAATTGGTAAGTACAAGGCCAAGTTTTAAGTAAATTCAATACATAATCAGTATTAGTGGATATTACTAACAAGGGGTAATGGCTGAGCAAGGATGGATGGGCATGGAAGAAAAGAATAGAAAACTATTCAATTAGAAAAGTATGAAAATATCTAGCTAGAGACACAAAGAAGTGAAAGTTAAGACTATTGTTTGGCTGGATGGCAATGGCCTAAGACTCTCATTTGTATGATGGATAAAAAGAGTCTCTGTTTCTCAAAATAATAGTAAATCCTGCTACAGTTATGACAGTAAGCTACATACTTTTTACATTTTTGTGACCTTCACAGAGACTAGGAGTTGAAGAATCTTGAACAATTCAATTTAAGAAACATGTATTAATTGCTTCAGTGTACAAGTCATCCTGATAGTAATTTGAGTGGCAAAAACAAAGATGAAGCCCTTCCTCTTCTTAAAGTATTTCTAGTTGTTTATGGGGGGAAGATGAGATGCACATGTATAGCCATTAGAACCATGACTTCATTGCTCCTGGAACTCCTAAGGTGAAGAAACTCCCTTGTATCCAAATTTCTGCAATTTAGAGTCTCTTGGAAAGCTGACCAGATAGCTGAAAGATTCCTAGGAGCAAATACCCAGTATATAATATATTAGAGATGGGATTGGAACACAGGAACAGAACAATATAAAGTGACTTTGTGAGTCAGAATGCTGGGTAAACTTCACAATGATGCTCCTAACAAAGTTAACACCAGTGTGATGTAATAGAAAAATAATTGCCTATGAATTTAGGAGACCTAGAAGAAATTTGAATCCCAGCTACTCTGCTAAGAATTTATATGACACAAAACAAATTATTTAAACTCATTGGGTTTGTTTTACCATCTAAAAAATAGGGAATTGAATTGGATCATTTTGAAGAACCTTTTAAAGCTATAGTCTTAATTATTTTTAGCAGAAGAATAACAAACAACTTGTTTCACATAGTGTTCAAGGAATTTTGGACTTGAGTAGTATGGTACACTGGAAAAACTCCCAATTTAAATTTTGCTTTTGGTGTTTACTACCTTTGAAACCTTGGACAAGTCATTTAATTTCTATGGATTATTACAATTTACTGTAAAATTGGAAAGGTTGATTGGATGGCTTCTCTTCCAGTTCTAGACCTATAACTACCAATGAATTTCCCAGCAATCAGAGTCATTAAATCCTAAAATAAATTTGTTAGTATTATAGGACTTCCTAATTAAAGTTGTTTGAGAATGTAAATGTCTCAAATTTCTGAGACAGTTTAAGTGTCTCTTTGCTTAAAGGAAGGGACAAGTACTGGACAACTTCAGCTCCCCTTGCAGCCTGAGGAGCTATGGCTGTGTCAACATAGGTCAAATGAAGTAGAGAATTAAGGCAATTATCCAGACCATTTAGGCAATAGGCCCTGAGGGGATTTTAGGCCTTGAATTTTCTTCAATGATTTTCTAAATTCACTGGCTCATTACATTTATCCATTTGGCCTAAGTAGATAATATATATTATGCCATCGATATGTACACCACCTATGTGACCTTGAACAAGTCAATTTATTTCTGTGGAACTCAGTTACAAACTGAAAGGGTAGGACAAGATTCCCCTGTAGAATCCACTTGACTTTAGACTCATGCACAAATACACATACAACAAACAAGAAGGCCAGATGATAGAAACTAACAAGGAGGTTTGTCTTAGATTATTTCTTGAAGTCCATTCCAATTTTACAATTCTAAAATCAGAATCCTATAAAAACAAATCAGACTCAGACCCGGATCAAAAAAATTTTAATTATTCCAATTCACTATATATGATATCAAACTACTCACCATTTCAGGGAGGAACAAGAGAGGGAGATAATTTAGAACTCAAATGTCTTTAACAAAAAAAATGAATGTTTAAAATTATTTTTGTATGTAACTAGGAAAGAAATGAAATATTATAGAATAAAATGCAAATTCTTTGGCCTAATATTTAAAACCTTCCACAATCTTTCTCCAATCTACTTTTATAGTTTTATTTCCTATTGATTTCCTTTTTCAATCATTTTAGTTATGTATGACTCTTGGTGACCCCATTTCCTTCTCCAGCTAATTTTGTGGATGAGAAAACTGAGGCAAACAGGGTTAAGTGACTTTTCCAGGATCACATAACTTGAAAGTAGCTAAGGCCAGATTTGAACTTAGATCAGTCTTCCTAATTTCAGGCCAGTGCTCTATCTACTGGTACTTCTAGCTTATTTGCAGCTATGTTATAACATCCATCTCCTACCTTCATGTCTTTATATAAATGGAAACCCAAATCTGTAGTGAACTCCTATTTCAAAGCCATCTTGTATTATCCTTAGCTACCTTGAAAACTCAACTAATCTTCTACATGATACAGTCTCAATCTCCTTTTCACCCATCCGATTCAGAACTTTACCCTCCTGAAGTACTTTATATGTGACTTTAAATAGATATGTATACATACATACATATGTGTTATATATATATATATATATATATATATATAACATATATGTGTATGTGTATATATACATACCCATACATATGTATATAATATAGGAGAAAAAAGTGTCATTTCAAAGGTATAGAAAATCCTAGGTTAGGAAATTCTTTTTATCAAACAGGTCAACAGGTTCTTTGCTATTTATAATTTTAAAAAATCACTCAGATCACTCAAGAGCTGTGACTTACTTAAAGGAACAGAGACAAGATGTGTGAAAGGTAATGCTAGAATATACATTTTCTTGGCTTTGAGGTCAGCCATTATACTGCTGCCAAAGAAGCTCCACCAAACATTCATGGAACCTTCCTTGAACTCTGTTGACACAAAGACAATACCAGTAGAACATATGGTCTGTTTATCATTTATCCCTTGTTCTTGGTACAATACCAGTCCATATTTTCATAATATCTATTTCCTTTTGACATCCTTTACAATACGTTACTCTTTGTCTAAAAGTGTAGCAGTTTAATCATGGCCCCCATGAACCTCTCTCCATTATTCTTTGGGCAATTGGAGACTTTATATTTTTTCTTTTCTTATTTGTGTTATTGTTTCATGGTAACCAGAGCCATGGATCAATGTATATACAGTTAGGTAAATATAAAATAAATGCAGAGTAATGCAAAGTTTAAGGAACATAATAGATATTTAATAAATGCTTTTTATTGACTATTTCATTAAAGATAATTTTTAAAATTAAAGTAACTCCAAGGTTTGCTTTCGTGCTCATCAGATTGGTAAGGATTACAAAAATGACAAGTATTGGAGGACTGTTGGAAAATAGGTACATGGATGCATATTAGTGCAACAGTGAATTAATATAGTCATTCTGGAAAACAATTTGGAATAATTCCCCATAAATTACTAAACTTTTCATTCTCAGAACAATCAATGCAATTACTAACCCTATACCAACAATTGTTTTTTAGAAGATAGGACCAAACTGTATAAAAAAATATTTGTAGTATTTCTTTTATAATGGCTAAGAACTAAAAATTAAGAGTGTGTCCATCAGCTGAGGTTGTTGTTGTTTGATCTTCATGTTTGAAGAGGACCACTCTCATTAACATGTGATGGGAAATGACTTGTGCATGAATTAGATTTACATGAAGCAGAATTAGATAACATCAGCCTCACTCTCTCTTCAAGAATTATTGAAGTCATGGTCTTGTGATGGAGAGAGCCATCTGCAATCAGAGAGAGAATTGTGGAGACTTAATGTGGATTGCAACATAGTATTTTCACTTTTTTTGGTTGTTGTTAACTTGTATTTTGTTTTCTTTCTCATTTTTTTCCTTTTTTTGATATGATTTTTCTTGTGCACCATGATAATTGTTGGAAATATGTACAGAAGAATTGCACATGTTTAACATATATTATATTACTTGTTCTCTAGGGAAGGGAGGAGAATGGAGGGAGAAAAAAATTGTAACACAAGGTTTTGCAAGAGCAAATGTTGAAAACTATGTATATGTTTTGAAAATAAAAAGATTTTAAAATTTTAAAAAATAAAATAAAATCACGTGTGGCTAAAAATAATAATAATAATTATTAAGTCCAGTGGCAGAACAAAAGTCAAAATGGCTGGCAATGGATAGAGATGCAGTGGATGATCTTGGCCTTTTTGACATCTGACAAAGCTCTAAGCACTTCACAGCACTGTTTTAGCCCCTTCCATAGACAATGGAACTGATTGTTCTCATCCATCCATTCTGCCTGGGGAAGTTTTCAAATGCTTGGAGTAGATATCCCCCTAATTCATTGATGGGTTTGAGGTTTGTTAATTACCTTTAAATTACTTTAGACCATCTTTTAAGATAGTTTTACTACTTTGTAATTGTGTCACATGCTACAGCTTCTTGGAGTCATAGGTGAAAACTGGATGACAGGTACACACCAAAAATGGATCAGAAAACTCTCATACCAAAGGGCTTGAATACCTAAGCACTCAACTCACACATCAATTAAGAACTGGGTGAACAAATTATGGTATCTGAATTCAATGGAATATGTGCATTATGAAATAATAAAAGAGATGGTTTTAAAGAAAACTAAAAAAATGCAAACAAATCAATTTAGAATGAAGTGAGCAAAACCAAATGATATGGACAATAACAATATTATAAAGACAGTCACTTTTGAAAAACTTAATTTTTAAAAAAAATTATTTATGTGTTTGTTTAACACACATTGTTTTAGGAATCTGTGAAGACCGAGTTACCACCCTGGATAACTTAGAATTAGCCAGAATCAGGATATGCAAAAGTCCTTGGTCTTTATTCTTGGTCTTTAGGGGTAGAAGGGATGGGAATGGATACAGGATCTCCGTGACCTTCCTTTTCCACCTCCACCACCCAAGTGACTCTGGCTTGTTTTACTCCACCCCCTAATCCTTCCCACAATTCTCTGTATACACCAAAAGATAACCAGCACAGAATAGTTGGAAGGACCATTTTCCAAGCATATGCTAATAGAGTATTGTTCAACTGGAAATTAGCCTTAAGTGCTTGGTTGTCCAACCTCAGTGCATCAACTCAAGAGTTTCAGCCCTTTACAGGAAGCATGTTGGGAAAGAAAAATCAAAACAAAAGGGAAAAAACCATAGGAGAGAAAAAAAAAACAGAAAAAAGAAGTGAACATAGCATGTGTTGATTTATATTCAATTTCCATAGTTCTTTTTCTGAATGCAGATGGCATTTTCAATCCAAAGTCTATTGGGATTGTTTTGGATCATTGAATCACTAAGACGAACCTAATCTTTCATAATTCAAAATTGAACATTCTTACTGATATTGTGTACCATGTATTCCCGATGCTGCTTGCTTCACTCAGCATCAGTTCATGTAAATCTTTCCAGGCCTTTTTAAAATCAATTTATTCATCATTTTTAGAGGACATTCATATTCCATTACCTTCATATGCCACAACTTGTTCAGTCATTCCCCAATTAATGGACATCTACTCATTTTCCAATTCTTTGCTACCACAAAAAGAGCTGCTACAAACATTTTTGCACGTGTGGGCCTTTCCCCCTCCTTTAGGATGTTCTTAGGGCAAAGATCCAGTATTGGCACTGCTGTGTCAAAGGGTATGCACAGTTTTATAGCCCTTTGGGCACAGTTTCAGATTGCTCTCCATAATGGTTGGATCATTTCATAACTCCATTAACAATGTCTTCGAGTCCCAGTTTTCCCACATCCTATCCAACATTTATCATTATCTTTTCCCGTCATCTTAGCTAATCTGAGTGATGTAAGGTGATATTTCAGAGTTTTAATTTTTGCATTTACATTTTACATTTCTCTAATCAATAAAACTTAAGAAATCTTATTAATGTCAAGACATATGACGTCAGAGAACTGATAATGGAAGATATTGCTTACATATATTAATAGACACAATAGATTAAACATGCAGAATGAGACTTTGTTTTGGTAATAATACATGCAATAATTTGCTTTGTTTGATAATTCCTATTTGTTTCAAGAGTTTTGTTTTCCTCTTCCTCCCTTACCAGTGGAGTCATAGGTGGCAGAATGAGAAAGTTTAAGCATTCATTTCATAAATTGGTATTTACACATAGACTAAAAAGGGACATAGAGTAGACTTGTAATTTCATTGCTATAGTGAACTCCAACATGAGGAAATGCACTCCCTTGATGCATGTCAGAAGGTTCTCTACAACTTAAGCTTTTGGAGACATAAAATACTGAGATACTAAGGGACTTGCTCAGGGTTACACATCTAGTAAGAATAAGAAGTGAGATGTGAAGCTATGTCTTCCTGACTTTAAGGTTATCTCCCCATCCTCTCTGTCATGCTTCCATTCATAATCTCTGTAAGGCATTCCTGTTCTTTTGCTAATACTTCATTGGGATCATAACTTGGCGTCCAGTGAAGGGAATGGAGAATATATTTATACCCTAGAAATTAGAGTTCAGAGCATTATCCTATTAGAATAATATATTACAACATTACCAGCATCATTATGAGAAAAATGGATTCAGAGCCACAAGCCAAATTTGACCAAGGTGCTGAGTAACCATAAATCTAATGGAATAGCTCAAGGTGAAGCTTTACTGACAAGAAATTCCAATCTACTGTCCTCTGGGGGCATATAAGTTAGATTCCCATGCATGTACCATAAGAGTATCAAACATTTCTGCCTTAACAGCAAAGAGAACACAACGAAGAAGACATTCTCCTCAAAGGTAGAGAAACATGAAATGTTTTCATATTCTATAAAAGAATTCATTAATTTCTATAATTTGAGGGACTGTGTATGCAGAAGGTACATAAGGTCAGAAACATAACATGACAATATAATAAACTGCTGATATCCAAGCATTAACACACTTCAGAACGAGAAGCCTCATAGTTAATTTTACCACTCCAGAAATGCAAAGCACAGGGCATGAAAATGGAGAGGGGCAGAGTGAGACATTGGATACTGAGGTTGCCCCAAATCCAGCAAGATTTGAATTCAAGTCCAGATGTAAACACACACTGACAAAATGACCTTGAGTAAATAAGGCACTACCTGGTGATGCTATCTGCCTTGAGAGTATAAGATGCATTTTTTACAATTACAAGATACAGAGAAGCTGTTGATATACATTGGTAAAAGGAATTTCTTCTTTTAGAAGTTCCTAGTATCAGTGAAATTATCAGTCAGGTCTTGTCCCTAATATAAGAAAGAACAGCAGTTTCCAACTTAGCATCTCTAACCAGAAAATCATGACAAGGACCAGCACTCCACAAAATTCTAGTTGGACAAAATTTCAATTGACCTATCTTTCATTATTTAGCTGAATCCCCACCTTGAATATTCTTCTCTTTTCCTCCCTGCTCCTTGATATGCATTTTCCACAGGCCCTTCCCACCCTTCCACATTATATAATTAGCTCATGAGACAGGATTTTATATAATCATTGTATACCATGTAATATACAATGCAATATGAAAAACAAGTCAGTTAAAAAAAAGAGTTATTTGGGTAAGGAGTTCTAACATCATTTATTCCATAACTATTAATTTTCTAACTGTTAAACTGAGTATTTGAAAAGGGAAGGGAAGGGAAGAAAAGAATTATTTACTGGCAAAAAACAGGATTTGACTTCAGTGACCTTAATTGCAAGTCTAGAGTGCTGTTACCACCCTTCCTAGATGTGATAAAGAAGGCTTATTGTGTTATTATTGGTCCTAAAACATTTGTACTTTAAAATAGTAGAAGAGTGAAGAAAGCCTTAGTTCTTTTTTATTATTATTATTTTTCTAAATACATGCAAAGATAGCTTTCAACATTTACCTTTGCAAAATGTTGCATTGCAAGGTTCTCCCTCTCCTTCCCCCTTTCTTCATCCCCAAGATAGAAAGCAATTCAACATAAGTTAAACATGTGTAATTCAATTCTTTTAAACATATTTGTCATGCAGTATAAAAAATTAGTCAGATAAAAAGGGGGAAAAAGCAAACAATGACCCTCCAAAAAGTGAAAATATTCTATTTTGATCCACACTCAGTCTCCATAGTTCTTTCTCTGTATGTAGATGACAACTTTTCATCACAACTATTGGAATTGCCTTGAATCACCTCAATCTTGAAAAGAGCCAAATCACAGTTGATCTCACATAATCTTGTTGCTACTAGACACAATGTTCTTTTGGTTTTGCTCATTTCACTGAACGCATTAAGTTCATGTAAGTTTTTTCAGGTCTTTGTGAAATCAGCCTGCTGATCATTTCTTCTAAAATGATGATATCCCTTTACATTCATATGCCATAATTTATTCAGGGATTGTCCAACTGATGGGCATCCGTCCTCTCAATTTCTAATTCCTTCACTACACTACAAAAAGGGCTGTTACAAATATATTTACACGTATTTTACAAAGTACATATAGGTCCTTTCCCTTCTTTTGTGATCTCTTTGGGATACAGACTCACTAATGATACTTCTAGATCAAAGGATACATATAGTTTTAATAGTCCTTTGGACATAGTTCCAAATTGCTCTCCAGAATGGTTGGATCAGTTCACAACTACACCAAAAATCCCAGTTTCCCCATATCCTCTCCAATATTCATAATTATCTTTTCCTGTCATTTTAGCCCAATTTGAGAGGTGTGAAATGGTACTTCATAGTTGTTTTAATTTGTATTTCTCTTAGAACATTTTTCATATTGCTTAAATTTCATATGTCTTAAATTTCATCTGAAAATTAGCTGTTCATATCCTTTAATGATTTATCAATTGGGATGACATGTAGAATAGATAATCTCTAAAGTCCCCATCAGCTTTAAATCCCTTACTCTCATGATAGACCCTCTCCCATAAACAAAAACAAAACAAAACAAAACAAAAATGAATTCCTTTTTGTGAAATGTAGAGGGCCAGAACTTTGGAGAAGTATACTTGAAACAAGGATAGTTACAACAAGGTGTTAAATTAGTGGAATTGATGAGATGATGGTTTTCTAATATACATATATTTAATACTTAGCATGGTGATGTAATGGTTCTCTAGTTCGCACATAATCAGTATGTTATAATGATGTAATTGTAATAAGGTATTTAAGGACTGAGTAGGACTGGAAATGAGACATTCCCTTTTTGACATTCTTCCTGGTGGTTCTCCTGCCTCCATCCATCCAACAGGATGATTTTAGAGAGGTTTGGAGAGACTTACATGAAATGAAACTACTACTTTAGAGTAACTCCTCTACTAAGATCAAGACTGGGCCAAAATAAAGATTCTAGACTCTATTCCTGACCATTCTCATGGTGTCTATCCTGATGAGATGAAGGCCCATCTAAAGGCCTCCAAGAAAGCCAGCCCAGCCATTACAGTGGAATACATAGAATCAGAAAACTAGAGGGATGAGAAATTCTATATATGAAAGGGAACATTCTAAAGCCAATGACTATAATGATGATTGATTTTAACATATTACTTCACATACATTCTTTTACTTGATGTTTAATGAAACAACTCTGTGAGGTCAGAAAAGTACATGTTATTAAATCCATTTTATAGATGGTAAAACAGAGGATCAGACAACTAAGATGACTTGGCCAAAGTCACATATTTAGAAAAAACTTAAATCCAAACTTTTTACTCTAATACTATTACTCTTTCCACTGTTATTGTCTCCCACGTATTGTCTGATTGTCAGTCTTGAAAATACTTTCTTTGATGTTAATTTCTTCACTTAAGAAACATAAGTTGAGTATACGTTAATTCTGAAATGGTCATACTAGGTGGTGCAGCTAGGTACTGCAGTGGATAGAATGCCAAGTCAGAAGATGGGAGTTTAAATTGAACTTCAGACACTTCTTAACTGTGTGACCCCCCCAAGCAAGTCACTTAACCCTGTTTACCCTAGTTTTCTCATCTGTAAAATGAGCTGAAGAAGGAAATGGCAAACTACTCCAACATTTTTGCCAAGAAAACTCTACCAAATAAAGTTCTAATGATCTCAACATTTGTTGCTTGATCAGACTTTATTGAAAGCCTATTAAATGGCCCAAAATTATTCTAGTGCAATGATACATTGAGAAACATCATAAGAAGTACATATAAAGAGCTATTGTAGACTTTTGATGAAGAAAGCCATTTGCATCCAGAAAGGGGCCTGTGGAGATTGAATGTGGACCACAAGATAGTATTTTCACTTTTTTGTTGTTGTTTGTTTTTTTTTTTCTTTTTTGATCTGATTTTTCTTCTGCAGCCTAATAAATATGGAAACGTATAAAATAACTGGGTATGCTTGACATATATTGAATTAGATGTTTATTGTGGGGAGGAATATGGGGAGAAAGTAGGTAGAAAAATTTTGAACTCAAGATTTTGCAAGGGTGAGTGTTGAAAAATATCTTTGCATGCATTTTGAAAATAAAAAGCTATAGTTATTAGAAAAAAAAGAACTTTTGACTGGAGAAGTTACTTACAGCTGGGATGATAAGAGAAAGTTTCGTGGAAAAGGTGGCATATAAACTTAACTAGGAATATTTTAACAAATGGAAAAGCAAAAATGGTATTCCAAGTAAAGCAACCAGAATGAACAAAGGTATGGAGGGAGGAGTGTGTGACTCATGTTCGAAGAAATGGCAAATTTAACTAGAACATATGTGTATCACAGTAATGGGAAACAAGATTAGGAATTTAGGTTAGGGCCAGATTGTGGGAGTGGTAGGACAAGGATTTTAGGTTTCATTCTATAGTGAATGAGTGAGGGAGCCGCTCAAGATTATTTTGAGCAAGAGAGTTATGTAATCAAAATAGTTCTATTGGAAGATTAATGATATAAAAGTATAAACCATAGACTAGAGAAGGAAAAGACAGGAGACAGAGAAATTAATAAGTCATAATTTTATAACTAGAAAATTGCAAAAACAATTTCAAAAGACTTAAGAACTTTGGTCAACACAAAGCAAAAACAATTCCAGAGCCCAGATGTTAAGTAACGTTAATCCACCAACATTAATAAATTCTGACCAATGACTCAAGATGTAGAATGACACATACATTTTTGGTTAATGTGGGAATTTATTTAGCTTGATCATATATATTTGTTATAAGAGGTTTTTTTCATCCTTAATGGGATTAGAGAGAGAAAATAATTAATTGCCTGTTAATTGAATAAAATTATTTTTAAAACCCCAGAATATTAGTCATATTTCAGGCACAGATAACAAAGATAACAAGGCACTGAAAAGTGGGACTATAAATGATGGGGGTTGATTTGAGAATAATGATAGTGAATAATTAGCAATTTTTATCAATTGATGATAAATGATCCAAGGATATGAACAGACAGTTTTCAGATGAAAAAATTGAAACCATTTCTAGTCATATGAAAAAGTTCTCTAAATCACTATTGAATAGAGAAATGCAAATTAAGGCAACTCTGAGATACCAATATATACATCTCAGATTAACCAAAATGACAGAAAAAGATAATGATAAATGTTGAGGGGATGTGGGGAAATTGGAATACTAATATTGTTGGTGGAGTTGTGAACTGATTCAACCATTCTGGAGAGCAATTTGAAATATGTCTAAAGGGCTATCAAACTGTGCATGCCCTTTGATGCAACACGGTCTCTACTGGACTTATATCCCAAAGAGATCTTAAAGAAGTGAAAGGGACCCACAGGTGCAAAAAATATTTGTGGCAGTCCTTTTTTGTAGTGGCTAGAAACTGGAAACTGAATGGATGTCCATCAGTTGGAAAACGGCTGACTAAGTTATGGTATATGAATGTTATGGAATACTTCTGTTCTGTAAGAAATGACTAACAGGACAATTTTAGAGAGGCTTGGAGAGATTTACATGAAATGATGCTAAATGAAGTGAATAGAACCCTGTAGAACATCGTACATGGCAACAACAAGATGCCAAGATGGTAAAAATGATGATCAGTTCTGATGGATATGACTCTTTAATAATGAGATGATTCAGGCCAGTTCCAATGATCTGGTGATGAAGAAAGCCATTTACACCTAGAGAGAGGACAGTAGGAACTGAATAGCATTCTCACTCTTTTTGTTGTTGTTTGCTTGCATTTTGATTTATTTCTCATTTTTTCCCATTTTGATCTCATTTTTCTTGTGCAGCATGATAATTTTGGAAATATGTATAGAAGAATTATACATGTTTAACATATATTGGATTATTTACCCTCTAGGAGAGAGGGTAGGCGAAAGGAAGGAAAAAAAAATTGGAACACAAGGTTTTTCAAGGGGGAATGTTAAAAACTATTTATGCATATGTTTTGAAACTAAAAAAGCTTTAATAAAAAATCATAAAGAAAGTGGAAATGTTTAGCCCAGAGGAAAAAAGATGCAGGTGGGGGTATGATATCTTTAACATTCTTCAAGAATGTTTAACTTATATATTTTAATATATTTAACATCTACTGGTCATCCTGCCATCTAGGGGAGGGGGTGGGGGGGTAAGAGGTGAAAAATTGGAACAAGAGGTTTGGCAATTGTTAATGCTGTATAGTTACCCATGTATATATCCTGTAAATAAAAGGCTATTAAATAAAAAAAAAAGAAGAATGTTTAACTTAGAATTAAAGGGCTTAGGTTCATATCCTTACTCTTACCACATATGTGATTTGGAGTAAGCCATTTGACCATTCTGGGCCACAATATTCTTATGTGTAAAATCAAGGATTAGAGGATCTTGAGGATCCCTTTAAGCTGTGAATCTAATATCCCTTAATAATATGAGTAGTTGTAGTAGAGTGAACAGATAAAGAGTTTCAGAATTAAAAATATCAAGGTTCAAGTTTTGATTATATACCAATCTTAGGTATAGATAAATCACTGAGGGAGAATGTCTAGAGAAAATGATTAAAGAAAGAATTTTAGGGAATACATCTTTATTTAAGAGAGAATGGAAGAGAAATTAATTGATGTCTGGAAAATTAAACTTATCTAGGGCTAGAATCTTATGTATAGTCATCCTTTTTTGAAGTATCCAGTGAATTTAATAGCATATATGTAAAATGCATAAAATTTAGCATACAGTGATGCTGATCTTAGACCTCATTTAACATTTATTAATTAATTAGTGTTCTCCCAGTGTATATGATTCTCCACATGGATGCCATAGCCTTTTTTCCCCCAATTCCCCAAGGTATCACTTGTTAAATTAGTACTCTGAAACAGTAACTCAAAGTTGGCAGACTATATTTGCTATGTCTTACATGAAAATGGCTTGGGGACATGGTGAAACCATTGCTGGCATGGTGAGGTAGAAGGAGCAGTGTCTTATTCTAGGGGGTTACTGACAAATTTACTGGCAGTGGTATTCCAGGGTCACAGATGCTAGAAATAGGATTGCTTGATTCTAAATTTGACAGAAACTTTTAGACATTCACCATTCTCATCCCCAGCTACAGTAAGGTCCTGGTTCATAGAGTGCCAGACTTGAATCAATGCTACACTGAAGAAAACATGATTACTAACAGAAGACTTGATTCTCCATGTAAACATGGGATCCTAGACTTACATAAAAACATTAAATGAGAAAAGGTTAAATATGGACAACTGCATGCTGCATCAAAAACCCCAGTAATCTCTGTATTATATTCAATTTTCACTTAATGAACCTGTATTATATGAGAGGTACTCTAACAAATACAAAAGAACAAAGACTAAAAGAAAACTAAATAAATAAAAGCTTTGCCCATAATTTGTTTACATTCTATTTGGGAATAAAAGCCAAATGAGTAAATACAAGCAAATAACTTGAAGGAAAGAGAAAAGAGCACTAATAACCGGGTAAATCAGAAATGGGTATAAGAATGCACAGCTCATATATAGCCTTCTCCTCCCAGATTGACATTTTTGCAGTGGTAAATTAAACCATCTTTTGTCTCAATATTCATTGAAGAACACAAGAGGAAGCAAGAGTAGTTCTTTAGTAATTGAATGGTCATTTCATTAGATAAACAAAGACCCAGGAATAATCTTAATTTATAAAGGCCAAGATCACCCACTGCATTCCCAGCCATCATCAGTTATCTTGACTTTCATCTTGTCACTGGACTTTGATGACTGGAAGAATGAGGCTGAAGACTTTGCTTAGCTCTGTCTTACTTAAATTGATTTCAACCCCAAGTCTAAACACCATCTTTGTGACATTGGTTCTTTTGAACCAAGAATGAATGAAGATCAACAAAATTAAGACTTTGAAAGAATTCTAAGAGACAGAAGTGAGGAAGGCTTAGGGAATAATCAGTCCTCTTCTTGAAGATCTCTTGAGATAACTTCATGCTTTAGGCAACTCTAATCATGAATCATTAAAGCCATCATTAATGACTTTCTCCCCTCCATTAAATTCAACAAGTAATCTTATGTTATACGTGAGGTGTTCAGAGTTGGGTAATGATACACCTTCACAGAGATGAATCCTAGAATGTCATAAATGGGCAATAGTAATTAGACCTGTTGAATTAAAATGAAAAAATGTACAAGGAAAGTTTATGTGAAATACCTCAAAACAGCAGATTAGAAAGGGTAACTAAGTGATGCAGTGGATAAAGCACTGGCCCTGAAATCAGGAAGACCAGAGTTCAAAACTGGCCTCAGATGCTTAGCTATGTAACCCAGGAAAAAATATTTCCTTAAAAAGAAAGAAAACAACAGGTTGGAACCTGATTATAGATAGCTAAAAATAATTTTTACAAAATATTTTGTCAAAGGGTTAACTGGGATTCACTAAAATAAATTAAACAAGAGTAACAAGACTTGCTTTTTAAATAATCTGATATCTATTTGGAGAATAAAGTTGAGAAAATATAATTTCCACCACCTCCCTCCCAATAGCTCCAAGTAATTAAGAAGAACTCCTTAATAAAAAGAATGTTAAGATACAGAGGCAATAAGATAGAACATATTTGACAATGCAAATTTTTGCTTTGTCTCACATTTCTCATCCTTAAGTTGAAGTGATTTTGTTGCATGATCTTGAAGATATATTCCATTTCCATTTTCAATTCTGTTTTTCAATATAACAATACTTCTTTCTTCTAGCTACCTGTATGCAAATGAGGTTAAATATATTACTAACTTGTGATTTTGTTGGTGTGGAAACTCCCTTCAGGGATGGAGATTGCAACACATTTTTAACTTTGACTTTTTAAGAATTGCTTAAGACAAATGAGGCACCATTACAATGATACATTCTGGGTTCCCAGAGGAGGCAATTCTATCCACTGAGAGAGCTTATTGAAAGGAGTGTGAAAAGAAAAAAGAAATGAGGGAGAGCATACTTGTAGGAAAAGAATGTACCATCTTACAGGTGAGCAATTTAAAAATCATTGAAAAACACAAGAGGAAGCAAGAGTAGGTCTTAAAGGAGGCATTTTAGGTGATGGAAAAGGGAAATGATTTTAACATTTCAAGTTGACTGAAGGAAGAGAGAATCATACAACCAGAAAATAAGGCATTTGAAATCAAAGTCAGTTTTGAAAAATGTAGAATGTGGAGCAATAAGAGCACGAGTGGGCTTTGGGACTTACATATAGAAGTAAAAAGATAAGACAAAGTTTAGAGATGACCCAAGGACCTCAAGTAGTCAGGGACCAAAATAATGTAAAGCTGCTATTATAAATCTTTCAATACATAAAACTTCTTTCAGAAACTTTGGATATCCTTGCCTAAAGACCCCTCTTTGACTCAAAATATTAGATTCAGGACACTTGCTTCTACTTATTTATAAGAAGTGTTGCAAAGTGGAGCCAATATTGGACTTGGTGACCAAGAAGAACTGGATTGAAATCGTTCATTATATACTTACCACCTTTTTAGATACACTGCCCCTTGAGTTATTTAATCTTTCTGAATATCAGTTTCCTCACCTGAAAAACAGAATAATAATACCTACAGTAACTATCTAAAAAGTGTTTATGAGACTTAAATAAGATGAAAAGCAAAGACTGCATGCTTTGAAGTGTTATATAATTTCAGTGAGAATTATTATACTATAATTACTGCTACTACTAGTAGTCCTACTGCTACAACTATAACTGATGCTATTGATGCTGCTGCTGCTGTTATTACTACTATTACTATTACAACTGCTGTTGCTCCTACTGCTACTATTGCTACTATTACTACTACTGCTGCTGCTGCTGGCTGCTACTGCTATTACTACTACTATTGCAGCTGCTGTTGCTCCTACTGCACTGATACTACTATTGCTGCTACTACTGCTACTATTACTATTACTATTACAACTACTGTTGCAGCTACTGGTATTATTACTGCTGCTGCTGCTACTGCTACTGTGCTACTACTATTACTTTCACAGCTACTGTTGCTGCTACTGCTACTATTACTTCTGCTGCTGCTGCTGCTGCTGCTGTTACTACCACTACTGCCATCATTTTGATAGAGCTATCAGTAAATTGAGCCATGAAATAATTGGGGCAAAAGTGGAAATGAACACTTAAAAAAATTTTTTTAACTTTTTATTTATTTATTTTTAGGTTATACATGAACATTCATTTTTTACATATTTTCATATGAGTCATGTTGAGAAAAAAATTGGAACAAAAAGTAAAAATCTGAGAAAGAGGAAAAAAGAAAAAAAAAAAAAAGATGAAAGCTCTATGCTTTGATCCACCATATTTCTCTCTTTGGATGCAGATGGTGTTTTCTATCCAAAATTTATTGGAATTATCTTGGGTCACTAAATTGCTGAGAAGAGCTAAGTTTATTATAAATGATCACCACACAATCTTGCCTTTGCTGTGTACAGTGTTTTTCTGATTTTGCTTTATTCATTCAGTATCAATTCATTTAAGTTCTTCTAGGATTTTATTGTCAGCCTGATAACATGATAATAATATTAATAGCTAATATTTATGTGGCATTTCCGATGTGCCTGGCATTTTGCTAAGTACTTTACAATTTTTTGTCTTATTTGATTCTCACAACAATTCTGTGAAGTAGATATTATTATTATCCCTGTTTTATAGTTGAGGAAACCTAGAAAGACAGAGATTAAATGACTTGCCCAGGATCACTCAGGTAGTAAGTTATCTGAGGCTGGATTGTTAACTCAGTTCTTCTTGACTCCAGATCAGGGCTTTATCTACTGAATCACTTAACTGACAATTAAAAGAAAGTTAAATAAATTATAATATATGAATTAGTGGAATACTCATGCTATAAGAAATTGGGAAATAGAAAGATTTCTATAAATTGATGCAGATTGAGGTGAGGAGAGTTCAAAGAATAATTTATATTATATAATCAATACTGTAAAAGTGAGCAATTAGAAGGAGTTCAATAAACTAAACAATGAAAATTTTGAAACCAGGAAAACAATTTATTTAATAATAACAGTATTATACTAACACATAACTTTGAAAGCTTTAAGAACTATAATCATATACATAATGACCATTCAAAATTCTAGAGGGTTATCCAAGGACAAAGTAGTGATTGATTTAGGATGAATAATGTTTTTGTTTGTTGTGCATATTTGTTACAAGAAATTTGTTTTTTTTTTCTTTTTTGCCCTCAAAGGTATAGAGGTGAGAGGGAAAAAAAGATTTCTCTTAATTTACTTTTATTAGGGAAAAGGGTGGTTGCTGATGTGAAATTTTGCTTGCCATTCTAGGAATGCTCACTATATTATTATTTTTTGCTTCTTTTGGTTTTCTATGAGATTCTTCTCATGAAGTAGAAATAATTTGTAAATGTTTTAATGTAAATAGAAACACACAAATAAAAGTTTTTTTTTTATTTGAATTAAGAAAACCAGGAAGCTGAAAAGAAAGATGAGTCTTCTTTCAGCTCATGCTGAATTATAGCAAATGTCAGAGTGATCACTGGAGAAAGTTATTGACTACCTTGAGGACAGACTACTATAGCTTATTCCCATTTCAGGCAAAAAAATATTTTTGTAAGTTGAAGGACAAAATGTGTTTGGTATTATAAAAACCTGAAAATTTCTCAAACTCCTTAAGTTTTAGAAACAATTGTGGTTAAGGTTTGTGCCTAAGCATTTTTCTTGGCTTTGTTTGTTTTCAAAGACACAAATTCTGGACCTGGGACTTTTCTTTATGATCTAACAGGTCAATATATGTTTTGGTAATATTAGAAAACATGTTTTATTTATTCTCCCAATCAACCCAAAAGGTCCCTCAGGACTCATTTCAGTCTATTTGTTAAATATGTTTTCATTCATATGCTTCTTAAAAAGGTCTATTATTTACCCAATAGACAGAAATGGTTTCAACTTAGCCAATCCAGTCAATCATGTCAATTGTATTTAAGGCATGTCCTTCTTATAGAAAAATTCCTCTGAGAACCCTTTGCAGAATGCCAGGATCTACTGTAATATATTTTAAACTTCCTAATATCTGAATTGATTGGCATTTATTTGGGTTTTCTAAACTACAAAAACAACCCTTTAATCACCACTTTGTCTAGAAAGCTCTATGGAAGGAATAGTTCAGCTCCACCTTGTGTCACCCCAGACTTTGTCATATACCGCACACTAACCTTGGCCAATCCTCTTACAAACAGGTATTGTCAGCCACAAGGGAGATAGGATGAAAGAACATGGCTGGATCAATGAAGCTTCATTCGAACTACTGGGAAAATAACTCCTAATTCATGTCCTACTAAAAGTAGGTCAGTAAACTGATTCAAAGAATAGAGTCCTTATATTAGCAGGGGAGCAATTCTCACCTCTATTTAATCTTTGCTTATTATAGAGAAATGAAGAGGCTCATTTTCCCCCCTGAAGGGAGAATTAGCTTAAATGTATGTCATAGTATGTTTTTTTTTTTAATTTTATCCACATGAAGTGAGAAACTCTACTCAAGCTCTTCCAACCATATCATTCCCACTCTCCCTATCACCTTCAAGATCAAATATAAAATCCTTTGTTTGGCATTCAAAGCCCTGCATAACTGTCCTTTCCCACTTTTCCAGTCTTCTTGTACCTTATAATCTATTCTCACCACACACTTTGCTATTGATTACAATAAATTCTTAGTTGTTCCTTAAACAAGAAACTTCATCTCCTGGCTCTGGGCATTTTCATGGGCTGTCCCCAGTCTTGAAATATTTTCTTGCATCAACTTTGCCTCCTGTCTTCCTTGGCTTCCTTCAAAGTCCAGATAGAATCCATTCTACAAGAATATTTTCCTGATCCTCTTGAATTTTAATGCCTTTCTTCTGTTGATTATCTTCAGTCTATTCTGTATAAATCTATATTGTGTAGAGCTTCCTTGTACATAATTATTTACATGTTATTTCCTCCATTAGATTGTGAGCTCTTCAGGAGTAGGAAATGTCTTTTACCTTTCTTTATTTCCCCAGGACTTGGCACAGGGCCTAGCACATAGTACATGCTTTATAGTTCACTGACAAGACTATTTCTTCATAGTGTAGAGGTACAACCAAGTTCCTAAATGCTATAACAATAAAATGTCACATTTGACAGGTTCTCCTGGCCGGGAAAGTTTTCAAATATAGGCCAAGAGACAGATGTCTGGTAGGTAAATGTCAGTGGAAGAGAAGCTTAGCTATGTTTGAGGGGGTTCATTACCAGAAGGTTAGTCATGAAACTAAGGTATAGACAGGCCAATATGTGATCTATATCAGTGATGGGACCTTCACACCTAATAAATTTCAAGTTATTTAAAATATTGAAGAAGGAGGGACAGACCAAGGAAGCATTATGGTAGATTGGTTGAATTCTATATATGCAAGATCTGTGTCAGCCCTTAAGAATGAAAATTACCCAACCAGATTCTTTCCTGTTGGACCTTTTACCTACCCTAAGGCAAACCATACCAATGTGAATAAACAAGAAGTTTCTAAAGACAACTAAACTAATGTGATATGAAATAAATACAAATTATAGAGTAGCAGAGTGAATCACTGGACTGAGTTAAGGAGGCACAAGCATAATGTTCTTAAAACCTATACCAATTCTATTCTAGAATCAGAGTGAAGAAATAAGAGTTTGTCGAGTGAATTCTTATAAACATATCATTTAACTGGCAAAATATTAACTATATCTGAGTATAGTAGAGAGACACAAGTGTAGTTAGAGCAATCATTACCACCCTTAATATCCAATAGCCCCTTGTCATTTGGGCACCTTGGAACTTTCAAGATAGCTATGACATGCCACTAGGAACCCCATACTTCATCCCCAAGGCTTTTAAAGTGAAGTTGGCAACACAATGGTTTTCCTACATAAGCTCAATTTGGAGCATTATTATAGAGGCCCTTGAAAGCTAATGAACTGGGAGAAAAAAAAATTTAAAAATCAAAGACTTTGAAATAATCAGGCTTAAGGGAGGTGTTGTGTAATGCTGAGAACAATAAGGTATCAAGCAGGTTGCAATGGGAATACCTCAAAAAGAGAAATACAGAAACCTCCCAAAGCAAAGGTGGTTATAGGTCATTTATATTGATTGTCCTATCTCATCAATGCAGAATAAAGGGAAGGAGAATATTCATCAGCTTTAATTTCCTGACCAGGCTGTTAAAAGTCATGTGGTTTTTGTATTTCCCCCCACTCACTCACCCAATATATGTTTTTAAAATTGCATTAAGGAGACAAGAAAGTATGAGTCTTTGGGGGGGGGGATTGTGGGAAATAGATGCTTTTTTTTTCTATTCTCTGCATTCTTCTTTTGTTCCAGACAATTCCAGACTCAACTCCCACTTTTTTCCCCCTCTGTGCAAAAACTAAGGCTTTCTGCACTCAGTTGCTATGGAAACAGAGGAGAGAAACAGTTTATGTATTTCAAAAGCTGTCAGCCTATATGCTGTGGATTTTGATAACTAAACCTACACACAAACCATCTTTCCTCCTCTCCTCTTCCTCCCCCCAACCCCTAGCAGCATGACATTTATTTTATACGCATATGCGTTGGTAGGGAAAATTAAGTATCTATTTGCTTAGCTTTCCTGCAATCAGTTTTATATTTCATTTGGTGTCCAGGGGATAGGGATGGGGGTTGCTGACGTGGTTAGAGAAATATAAAATTGTTCTTAATAAACGTTTACTAAATCAGAAAGAAGACAGAGTTAGCAAGCATTAAGGCTCAGTTTATTGCCCAAACAAAAGAGTGAAGCTCTATTAATTTTAAAATAGACCTGGATGTTGCCTGGCTTGTATTTCATATACATATAATGTCAGCTTTACCCAAGCCAGGTCCCCTAATAAAAGAGCTATTGTGAAATTACAAAATGCATTGTGTTCTCCCCCAAAGGACCCAATTCAATAGCGTATTGATTTTTCTTGGCTTTCTCAGCCTTGTAATAGTGGGCTTCTTG
This sequence comes from Sarcophilus harrisii, assembly GCF_902635505.1. Classification (NCBI taxonomy): domain Eukaryota; kingdom Metazoa; phylum Chordata; class Mammalia; order Dasyuromorphia; family Dasyuridae; genus Sarcophilus; species Sarcophilus harrisii. Next base: position 278,542,599 of record NC_045427.1, read on the forward strand.
GTTACTGGACCTGGAAGTTTGTTTGTTTGTAATTGACTCAGACACTCTCCCTTCCACACAGAGCCTCCATCCCTGACCCCCAAGCCCCAGAACAAATGGTCTCCATGAATTCCTGTCCCTTTAAGATCTTGCCTGCCTTCCATACTCAGTTACTTTCCAGCACATTCTAATATTTCCAAGACAAGGGCTACAGCCACAAGGTCATTTTATCAGGCTTAGATGATACAGTTAAGTGGACCAAGAAAAATACATAAGATCTCTGACCTTCAAATCTGAAGTACGATACAGTAGTTAAAGGGTCTGTCAGACTTTCCATTATAATGCCCCCTTTACCAGTCTTTATAACTCTGTCATAACAGTTCATTTTAGTCAGAAAATGAGGTCTTAGCCAGAGTGATTTTTTTCTTTATAAAGTTTTATCTAGTCATTATTTATCTTTATACTATTTTTAAGAGAGGGAAGAAGAAAAGTAAAAAAAAATAATAAAGATTACAGGCTTTTTCTCTATACTCAAAAAATATATAATTTATATTTAAAAAAAGAATATGAAACCTATTGTTTAAAATGTGAAACCTTGAGTTTATCACATTCTCCCTTGTCTAAATATCCATGCATCTTATACATAAAATGATTACAAGAGGATTATGGCAATCCATTATAAATCATTTTGTTCTTATTAATAATAGGTGAGAACCACTTTTTCTCCAAGGAACTTAAAGCATAATTTTAGAGACCTTATCATGCAAACACTTCCCCTTCCCCTAAATTAGAGCAATTGGAATTCAAAAGTGACAAGTGATTTGTTTAAGGATATATAATAAGTTATTAGTAATTCTATGATTAAGATACATATCTCTTTAAATAGAAGATAGCTTGTCACTAAGGAAATAAAATGTATACTTTACCAGTATTTCAGAAGGGAATAACTAAAACAATATATCTGATGACTAAATGTAGGAAATCACAACTATCTAACAGCTAATGCATACGATAGTGTGCTCTAGTTTCTCTCTTCACATCTGGGGAAGATTCCAAAGATGCGTTACTCACAGACAGGAAAAAAGCTTCAATCTGAACTTCTATAGAACTTAACTGTTCTGGTCATATGGTATTCTTCATATCTCACTTTGTGTTCTAATTATTTGTGTATTTATCTTATACTGGATTGTAAACTCTACTAGACCAAAAACTCCTCAGGGGCAAGGGGCAAGTTTTATTTATCTTTGTATTTCCCTCAATGTTTAGCACAGTTCATTGAATATATAGACACTTAATAATTTTGTTGTTGTTGAATGAATGGATGTGATACTTCCACATTCTCCACTGCAGTTAATCTCATGCTCATGAACAATAGACTACCCAATGCCACCTATAGAAATCATGCTTTCAACCACATGTCCTACTTTGTAATTTGTACACTATTGTCTAAAATTGTAATTGATTTCTTCCTCAAGGTTGTGTTAATTCACCCTGGACATTTATCATGAAATTCCCAAGGTTTTCCCTTTTTTGCCTCAGGTTTTGCTTCCTTTTAAATTATATTTAACAATGTATCATCATCATCATATGGGCTTATTATAGTGTGCATATGTATGGATGTGGATGAAGAGTATCTTTAAGCTAAAGGGATATGATCCAGATTATTATATATCATTTTTTATAACTGGGTTGTTACTGAAACTAAAATCTGTCTCATAATTCAACTGAGGTATAGCAAACCAGCAATGCAGTTATAGAGTTATAGATTAAGAACTAAAATGGATCCCTGCTTACTTTTCTGCAATCTAAGGTCAAATATATGTTTGACATTTAACTACAAGAATTTTATTGCATTATACAATTGAGAAGCACTTATCTTGTAAGTCCCATTCTCTGTCAAGTCATGTTAACAAGTATCTATGTGTTTAAAAAAGCAGTACTAAGCACAGCAGATACAAAGAAAGGGAAAAACACAAACATCTGCTTTCAAGAAGCTCACTTTCTAGTGAAAGAGATACAATATGCATATAACTATATACAAATAAGATATATATATATATATATATATATATATATATATATATATACAGAGAAAATGAGAAAGAGAGAGACAGAGAGACAGAGAGAGAGACAGAGACAGAGACAAAGAGATTTTGAGAGTAAATTGCAGAAAATCTAAGACATAACTGATCAAACAGGTCCTTCTTTCCAAATAGGCAAAGTTAAGCTTAGTGACACAAAACAAATACATATCTGAGAGCAAATTTCATAATCAGTAGAATTCCCCAATTTCCTTCTATAGTACTTAATTCAAGATTGCCTTACTCTTTTGTATAGCCTTTTGAGGCAGCTCAGGGGAGGAATATAAATAAAAATTGGAAACTACATTTTAGGGAGTACAGTCATTCTGTGATTCTTTCAATCTGAATTTGACTTCTGACTCTTCCATTTGAGTGCTGCATGACCTGCAAAAAAAACACTGGACCTCTCTGAACTCTGGATGTCTCGTCTATAAAATAAGGATGATTACATCGGTATCTTCTCCCACATAGCATTATTATGGAGACTCCAGTGAGATCATATATGGACGATACTTGATAAAACCCTATAGCAATAGAATCTATTAGTATTTCTTTATATACTTTGGACAATTTCCCTCAGTGACCACCAATTGTTCCCTGATGTCCAAAGACCAATGTATCATAATTAGAATGCTTACAATAAAGATGTCATCACTATAATTGAAAATAGCAAAAAAAAAGCCTTGTTATTAGGAGAAATACATAAAAACATAATGTCTTCAATATTCGCTCCTATAATCAATTTTAAGGACACACACACATACATTTTATAGGGCAAATAACCCTCATGATAACCAGATCTTCTCAGTATGGGTCCATTTTCAATTATTTTAGAAAACCACCTATCTTTCCACTGACCCTAATTCAGGTTCTTCCATAAAAAATTACCTATCACTGAGATCATATGACACAGTGTTACACAGTTGGTTAAAAAAAATTGGGGGGGGGGGCAAAGCAATTGGGATTAAGTGACTTGCCTAGGGTCACACAGCTAGGAAGTATTAATGTTAAGTGTCTGAAACTTGGATTTGAACTCAGATTTTTGAACCCAGACTCCAGAGTCAGTACTCTATCCATTGCTCCATCCAGTTGTCTCTTATGTTAGTAGTCCAGATATCCTTTTTTTCCCCCCTGCCTCTCATTGTCTCTCTATCTCTATCTCTCTCTGTCTCCCTTCTGTGTGTCCCCCCAAAAAAATAAAATAAAGAAAAGAACAGATTCAGAGCCTTGGTCAATTTCCCAAGGAAGCAAAACTGGGCATTTTGAATACCCTAAACCCCTTAGGTCAAGCATGAAAAGCAAAGCAAGGTCTGTAGATAAACCTCTAATAAAAATGAAGGAGATTATTCATGGTACACAAAAGGAGAATCAACATTTACTGGCATGTAGCAGTGAATTGTACAACCCCAAAGCTACAGCACTAACCTTGAAGCTCTCTCATGGGTGCTTTCAAACCTCAGCGAGGACGGTGATAAGGAAACTGCAGTAGAAATGGGAGGAACTGAATAGCTCAGGTGAGTCGGTCAGAACCACAAAATCATGCTTCAAATGGCCTGGTGCATTTGGAAAAGAACAAGAGAACAAAGGCAGAAAAGAGAGAGCTCTGTCTCTCTCAACTAAGTCTATCATGAAGGCTCTCCTTATCATTCCATTCCAGTCCTTGTGATTATGAGGAGGGAGTGAAAGCATCCACTAATCAGGGCAGTGTGCTGTGTTATTCACAAGCTCATAACTGGCAGTAAAACAGAAAGGCCCATGTCTACTGTGGTGAATAATTTCCACACGGAGGCCCTGAGCAGAGGAGTCATGTCATTTGTAACATCTGCCTCAAAACGTGAGCGCCAAAGTAAGCTAGTTAAGAACTTGCACTCTCTCCCTAGCCCCACTCCGTTTGAAGGCCTAAGGGACCAAAGGTTTATATATATACATACATATAAATATGTAGATATGAAACATGTGTGTATATACTATAATGACACATACATATACATGTATAAATATAAACATGCACACATATATGTATATATTGCATTTATATTTATTATGTGTATATGTGTCAGTCTAGGAGCTAGAAATGCTCAAGAAAAGTTGGGGAGAGAATATCTATGTCTGATAAAAATGCTATTATGGCTATATGACTAGAGTTCGCTTCAAATTTTGTAGAGAATTGGAGAGATTCTTCAGATTTATTTCCAATATTTACAGTGACAATGCAATGGGACATACTCTCAGTGTAGTCTTGGTCCCCTAGTGAAGTACAAAAAAAATGGGGGAGCTGCTTACAGATGGCAACTCTCAGGGATTTTCCATCTTACTATTCTCTTTTGTGTGTGTGTGTGTCCTTAACATTGATGTATAAGATAGAATATTGAAGACATTATATTTATATGTATTTCTCCTAATAACAAGGCTATTTTTTTGCTATTTACAATTACAGTGATGACATCTTTTATTTTAAGCAGCCTTTGGGCCACTGTATGGTTACTGACTTCCCAAGATGTATTGCTGGTTGTCTGGATCCAAATGAGCTCATCTATTGTTTAGTCACCCTCTTTTGCCTTCTCACTGACACTTTTGGTCTGGGACAGTCCCTTTTGTGGTATAGACCTTTTTACTTTTTAGACCTTGCATGACCTATTTATACTTTTTTAGAACATTGGAAGTTCAAGGACTAACAAGTATAAAGTTTAAATGAGCTTTGACTCACATCCTTTCAATTACAATGACACAATAGATAGATCTCATAATGAATATCTTTGTTAGCTGTGACCCTTAGTATTCTTCCTAAGGAGGGAAAATCTGGTACAACATTATGAAGGTTTCTCAAGTCAGGGGAAAAAAGTGACCCATCTCCTGGTCAAAGTAAGCTGAAGTCTGACTCCAAATAGTAATAAAGCGATTCTCTATGCAAACAAAATAGACTATAATTCTGATGGTAGGAAGCCAGACAAAGGAAGATTCCTTCTCTCTCCATTTCTCTCCAACCAGTCAGACTCTTGAGTTGTTCCAATAGTAAACGGAGAGACAAAGACAATGAGAATTTAAAGGAGCAGGTGGCTTTTAAATTAAGAAGTAGTCTATAACTTCTCTCTTCCATTAAATATATAATCAATCTCATTATCAACAATATTTATGACATACCTATTATGTTCACAGAATTGTATTGGAGGAAATGGAAAAAAAAGGGTCTATTTGTAGAAAATAGTTTCTGCCCTTAAAGAGCTTCCATCAAAAGGGAGAGAGAATATGATAATAATTACAACAAACAGTTTATCATCTTTCTTTTCTGCTATTCTCTCAGTTTTGAAAAGATAGGATTAGTGCAATAAGTAAATACTATATTTTAAGTATCATTTTATTTTCTCCCACATTTGCTAAATAGGAATATATTTGCATGCATGCATGCACACACACACACACACACACACACACACACACACCTGATACCAAATGGTTCCCCTGAAAGAATTTGAAAATTTCCATTAGGCTTACTATGGCCAAAGAATTTGGTGCTTATTGTCGATTATTTCCACTTCATAGTTTCCATGTAAGGCTTGTCACTATCCCTCTTTCCATTTTCCAGAAGAGAAAAACCAGTCACTAAGAGGTTAAGTAACTTGCTTTGAGCAGGGACTGGACTGTGAAACTGAATTATAGCTCCATCCTCCCACCGCTAACCAATCAAGACAAGTTGATTCTCTTACCCCATCTTCCTACATATGCCAGGCAGTGCCAACCATTTTAACAGCCAGTGATAGACAAGTCATTACAAACAGCTATATGGGGAAAAGGAAATAAAAGTCAGATTCCCATCCTCTATAACTCTAGGGGAACTTTAAATTGCCAGATGTCAATCTGGAGTCATTCCTAAATGCTGCAGCACTTCTCCATACAGTTCATGCCACAAATGTAAAAGCATATTCCCCTTAGGGGAACAAGTGTACCAGAAAGGAGATGGGTCAAGCCATGCAAACAAAATTGAGACCTTTGAAAATCATCTTTAACTTTTCCAAACTTGTGTTCTTTGCCAGTGGTATATAAGTATTGGGAGATCAGGGAATACTGCATGTACTTGTTTGTTGTTTTTCCTTTAAATCCCTAGTATCAAAAACATAGAAATCTATACTTAAAGCTAGAAGGACTTGTAGAGGCCATCTCTTCATTTTTCAATTAACCAAAGTGAGGCAGATAGTGGTTAAGAGTCTTGAGCAGGACCCCAGATTACTAAGTGTCAGAGGCAGTATTTGAACTCAGAACACCCTCTTTGTCATGTCAGACTGAATCAACCCACAACAAATGTTTCTTTAATTGGATAGGTCAGCAGATGAGACATCACCCATTCAACTGGTGGACATTTTATTTTGTTGAATAAAATTTACTTGAAACAATTGGCAAAAATAAAAAATAAACATTTCATTACTTTGATGAGCTGTAATTTCAGGGATATGTATTCCTCTTCTATCAAGGCAGACAACAAATCCCCAATGTTTCATTATGAAACTAGGATTTTTTTCACATTGTGGCTTATATCTTGATGAGACTGACAACTGAGTCCAGTTCTAGATCAGAGGATCATTTCCCAATTGATAGAAGCAACCAGATCCTTCCTCATCTTTGATTTTTAGGACCTCTAACTACTTTCAGGTCTCATTTTAAGTGATGCCAATTTACATAAGGTGATTTTTGATTCCCCAGATGTTAATATTGCCACCTTCTTAAAATGACTTTATATTTATTTTGTATATAAGCTGATTTTATATATCAGTATGTAGATATCACAATTCTTTCTTCAGTAGGATTCAGACTTCTTGAGGGGAGATAATGTTAATTTTTTTCCCTGATTTCTCAGGGCCTAAGAATTTGCTAGTCAAAAAATTAGCATTTATTAAGGGCTTATCATGTGCAAGATACTATGCATTACACATAATAGGTCCTTAATAAATATTTATTGGATCAAATTTTATTATTATTGATGAGTATTTTTGTCATTGTTTGCTCTGTGTTTTCAAAGACAGAGCAATATTTTGACTTGTGTATGAATTGGATTTTTGATCCAGAGTTGCACAAAGTTGTTAGTTTCACTCACTCTTCCCAAGTCATTAAAATCCAGTGGCAGGACAAAATTCAGGATGACTGGTGATGATAATTATTGTCTTTATGCAGATGACTCATAGATATAGATGTCTAGCCCAAGTGTATCTCCTGACTTGCAGTCCAGCACCACCAACTCTATATTGGACATTTCAAATAGTATTCTGGTAACATCTCAAACTCAACATGACTAAACCCAGACGTATTCCAAAATATCTATTTCTTTATAGAAACACCCCTGTTTCAGACTCCCAGGTCTTTGTGTTATTCTTTTTTCCTTTCTCTCCCTCATATATGTAAAGTAATCATTTGCTAAAAACTTTTAATGAAATTTAAAAATGAACAAGCATTTATTTTCTCTCCTTACTGCCTTCCTCCATACTAGGGAAACATAGAAAAACAAAATCTATACAATAAATATGCATATTCAAATAAAACAGTATTTTGTGTTAGCCATACCCCTAAAACAAAGCTTCTAAAACTACTGGTGATATGGGGTCATATAACTCAATGTGGAGATTGTGAAAAATGTGGCAATAGTACAAGGTTTATGATCTCAATGACCAAAATTTAATTCAAAATCAAATGCATAATGAAATCTGAGATTGTTCTGGCAACACTTGCTCATGTTGCATCTGATAACTTCACTGCAGCCCTGGTTTTAAACACACAACCTGCTCATTTTGAACTGTTCATGCATGAATGCTGCCAGAAACACCTCAGCTCAGATTTGAGATTTAAAGTAAATGAGATGAAAGTAAATATTTCTATGGCAAACAGGGATCATGAGTGGAAAAAGTTTAAGAAGCCATATTCTAAAACATGTCTTGTCATGCATATTTAGTCAATCATTTCTTTGTCAGAAAATTTGTTGTATTTTTTATCACCTAGAATTTATAATCTAGACTCTAGATTTAGAATCATGGGTGATTTTTACATTGATCAGAGTGTAGGATCTTGAGTAAGTCATGTTTTTTTTTCTTTTTTTTTTCTTTTAAAGCCTTTTATTTTCAAAGCATATGCATAGATAGTTTTCAACATTCACCTTTGAAAACCCTTGTGTTCCAATTTTTTTTTCTCTTTTCCTTTCCTCCACCTTCTTCCCTGATGGCAAATAATCCAAAATATGTTAAATATGTGCAATTCTTCTCTACCTATTTCTACAATTATCATGTTGCACAAGAAAAATCAGACAAAAGGGGAAAAATGAGAAAGAAAACAAAATTCAAGCAAACAACAACAAAAAGAAAATACTATATTGTGATCCATACTCAGTCCCCACAATCCTCTTTCTGGGTGCACATGGCTCTCTCTCTATAACAAGTCTATTGAAATTGGCCTGAATTACCTCACCGTTGAAAAGAGCCATCTCTAACAGAATTGATCATCATATAATCTTGTTGTTGCTGTGTACAATGATCTCCTGGTTCTGCTCATTTCAGTTATCATCAGTTCATGTAATCTCTCCAGGTCTTTTTGAAATCATCCTGCTGATTGTTTCTTATAGAACAATAATATTCATATTCCATAACTTATTCAGCCATTCTCCAACTGATGTTCATTCACTCATTTTCCAGTTCTTTGCCACTACAAAAAGGACTGCTACAAATATTTTTGCACTGTGAGTCCTTTTCTCTTTTTTATAATTTCTTTGGGATATAGGCCCTGTAGAGATACTATTGGATCAAAAAGTATGCACAGTTTGACAACCTTTGGGTCATAGTTCCATATTGCTCTCCAGAATAGTTGGATCAGTTCACAATTCCACCAACAGTGTATCAGTGTCCAATTTTCACACATCCCTTCTAACATGAATCCTTATCTTTTCCTGTCACCTTAGCCAATCTGAGAGGTGTGTAGAGGTACTTCAGAATTGTCTTAATTTGCATTTCTCTGAGCAATAGTGACATGTTACTTATCTATATTTCAATTCTCCCATTTTTTAAATGAATGTTTGAACCAAAAGCTAGAAATAATGTTCTTTCCCACTCTGAATTTCTTGAATTGGTTTAGTTCTTTACATGTTAAAAATCAAAATTGGAAAAAAATTAAAAATCACATGGAACTTTCCAGTAGAGTTCTATTATATATACTAAGATACTTCTTAAGTACAAATTTCTATCTTTTTAAAAAATGATTTGATTGTAATCTTTCTGAGAAAAGAGAAGATGGGTTTTAGATCATCTAAAAGTCAGTCTTAGCTTCCAAATAATTTCTTTATTTATATATCTTACATCAGCCTTGAATTATAATGGGAGTCATATTGGAGTACCCAGAATCAGTACATAACCTTTTAGAATTAAAGTACATATTCAAGGATGTGCTGGAGTCAGCTCTAACCAGCCTACTATATTATTTAATTTTTCATATAAGCTCATACACCTCAGAAATCAGCAATTTCTGTAAATCGGTGATTGATTTATTGTTTTATTTTTGTCTTGACTTAAAAGAGTATGAATAATACACATTAACTTAAAAGTCTGTGCACACATTCTTTTAATCTTCTCCCCCCATAGATGTTAGTTCTTAAACATTTTAAACATCTTAAACATTTACCAGAACACTTTATGAAGTATTGCTTCATAAACATTTCTGACACTTAGTAAGATTACAGTAGCAGGTTCAAGGGATAATATCATCACCAGATTGAAAGGCCTGGTGAATACAGGCTAATTATAATTATTTTTTAAAAATCTAAGTATCACTTTAACATTTGGAAAATATTTTACATCTAATATCCCAATATCACAAAAGCCAAATCTACATTCTAGTCAAACTGACTGATTTGGGGTTTTCTGAATTCTCTTCCACTCCTTTGCACAAGTTTTCCCTCATGCTGATAATGCATTTCCTTCTCATTCCTGCCACTAAATGCATTTCAATCCTTAGTTCGTACACTAATCCTTATAAGAAAATTTTCTGTATCCCTCTAGTTGTGAGTACTATCTGTTATCTCAAAATATTGACGGTGTATTTGTGAATCTTTTTTTTCTATGTTATATCCTCAAGGTAAAAATATAAATTTTTCGAGGACAAAATTTGGGCTTTTAGTTTTGTCTTTATATTTCCAGTGCCTAGAATAGAACCTTGCATCTATTAAGTATTTAACACATACTTGTTGGGTTGGACTGGATTTTTAAGTAACTTTTCTAGAAATACTTGCATCTTATGTTGTTGTGAACATTTGCTATTGTATGAAAAAGTACAATAAGAATAGCCAAGATTAATATGGCATTTTATAATGGCAAAGTGTTCTGTAACTGTGGCCTGATTTTATTCTCTCAATTAATTTGTGAGCTGGAAGAAAATTATTATTATGCCCATTTTTTTTCAGATGAAGAGAGAGACTAAAGTGTAGAAAGTTTGTGATGGTAGTAGAACTGGGACTTGATCTTCAGATATTTGGCTACAAGATCAATGTTCTCTTCATTAAATTATACTGCTTCTCAGTAGAACATAGAAAGGTAGGCATGAATCCCATAGTTTGCTATCTAGGGACCTCTGAATTGGACCTTTTAAATGTAGAATAGAATTATCTGTTGATCTTTGGGTATCACAGACCTAACAGAGTTTTCAGAACCCCTCCAAAATCAACCTCTTCAATTTAGAGATGAGGAAAGTGATAAGGCATCAGGTAGTTAAATTACCTGCCCAAGGTAACACTAATAACAAGCATTTGAACTGGCATTTGAACCTGTATTCTATGACTTCTTGACCGTATTGCTTCACTATAGAAGGATGAATTGTGCTGAAGCAAGGACTTAATACATTAAGTATCTATCACTTTAAATTGGGGAGATATTTTGAATTACACATGGATTCTTTTAGTGAAGAAGCACTAAATTGTCCATTATTCTATCTCTACCAAGAAAAAGGAAAATAATAAAGGATAGGGAAAGAAAGTAAAGGAGGAAGCTCAGCGGGGTCTTCAAATGCAGGTGGTCAAGCAAATTAGTTGACTTCAAGAATCTAGAAAAAGGTAAAAAGCAAGTCTTTTTTCAGTGGGCGAGTCATTCTATAGGTTTCCTTTCTACAAATGGTATTGTTATATAGTCTGCTGAAGTTATTTGATCCATGCTTAAAAAAAGAAACATTGCAAGGTTTCTTTTCAGAAGGCAGACCCCTAAGGAATGGAAGACAAATTATGATTTCTTTTCATCACCACTGCCACCAGCTCTACTGCCCCCCAGCACTAATTACTATAGCTCACAGACCCCGCGTTCTATCTCCTTTTTAAGGTTTAAAGAATACCCAGAGCTAAACAGTGGAAATCCAAAACTGATTTGGGCTTGTCACTCTCATTTTGAAATGCATTATGTAAGAGGGAGAATCCTTATCTGAAACTACAGGTTTGAAACACACCAGAGGTCTTAAATTAGTCTTCTCTTTGAAGCTGAGTTACAGGGAGGTAGATGGGAACGCAGATGATGATATGTACCTGAAAGTCATATTCAGGGGAAGGCACAACATTGCCTTCTGGGTAATTGAGCAGGAAAAGAGATAGAGAGCCTAAAAGAAATTAAGCAACACTCTCTCTCTCTCTCTCTCTCTCTCTCTCTCTCCATCTTTCTATGTCTCTCTCTTTCTCTCTTTCTGACTGTCTCTTTCTCTGTCTCTGTGTCCTTCTATTTATCTCTGTCTCTTTCTCTCTATTTATCTCAGTCTCTTTTTCTCTGCATCTATCTCTCCATCTTTCTCTCTCTCTCTCTCTCCTCTCTCTCTCTCTCTCTCTCTCTCTCTCTCTCTCTCTCTCTCTGTCTCTCTCTCTCTTTCAATAGTTCCTTGTCCATTTTTTGAGAACTTATCTCTGAAATTCATTTAGAAGGACTGTGTTCCTAGGGAAGCCAGAATGATGATCTTCTCTGAGAGAAAACAAAAGTACCTCTCCAAATAAGAGAAATTAACTCTTTCAAGGAACCAAGATGATGTTTACCATCCCGAATGCAAAAATATCAACAATGCTAAGTAAAGCTTCTTTGGGGATCATTCTTTCTTGATAAAAGAAAATCCTATACTTGAAAAGCACTTTATATATAGTCAGAAAGAAAACATAGAACTAGAGTCATAAAATTCCTACAGTTTATTAATTTCAAAATAGCTTATAATAAACCATTAATTGAATTCAACATGCATTTATTGAGTTCCTATGTGAAAGGTATTACATAGAGATCCTGAAGGTAGTATTGAAAGAATGCTGAAGTTGTAATCAGGAAAATCTCTTTTCAAATCCTACCACAGACAATAGTCATAGGAATTCACTTTGCCACTATCTACCTCAGTTTCCTCATCTATAAAATGAATGTAACAATTTCTAGCTCACAAGATTTGTATTGTTGTAACATATAATAATTTTTGCAAATATGTAAATACTATGTAATAATTAACTATTACAAAAGTAAATCACCAAGTATTAATATGATGGGTGAATTACAGAAGGTGAAAACCAGCAGGAACCATATTTATCAGCTAATACAACTCTCCTCTTCCATCACCATTTTATAGGTGAGGAAATTAAGCCATAAGAGATATATCATGATATATTTTTAAAAAATACCCCTTGGATTTGGAGTCAAAGGAAATTTTGAAATCTCAATTCTGTTACTGACTGTATGATCTTAGATAAGTCCCCTAATTTACTTTGACTTCAGTTTCCTGATTTTTTTGGGGGTTGTTGTTTTTTGTCTTAATGAAAGCTTAGACAAAGTAAGCTTCAAAATCTAAATTCTGTGTTGCCAAGTCACTTGTTTAAGATCATACCAGGATATGCAGATGTAGGTCACAGTATTTCTAGTCTAATGTGATTTCCTCTGTGTTGTACAGCCACTCATGTTTTGTAGATAAATAGATTGGTACACAGTGACTTTAAATGGCTTACTAGGAATCACATAGCCTGTCAATTGCAAATACTGGACTAGAACTCAAAATGATCTTTCTAACTAAAGGAATAATTGATAGACATTTTTCTTATTATCTCTTAGGAATGAATGGGTTCTGATTTATATACTTCAAAGTGATCTCAAAAAGGACTTAAAATATGTGTGTACATGTATACCTGCATATTTATATATATATATATATATATATATATATATATATATATATATATATGTGTGTGTGTGTGTGTGTGTGTGTATACATCTATATGTGTATATATATATATATATATATATACATATTCATGTATATAACATTCCTTAACATTAGAATGCAAGTTAATTGAGGACTAGCATTGGTCCTCTTTTTTTTTTTTCATTTTTTGACTTTCCTATAGTATAATGCCTGGAGCTTATTAAATGTTTTGGGAATTGGATTGAATTCGATTGAATTGAATTGGATGAAAAGTGATCTATCATATCTGGAAAAAATATTCAACAGCTTAACAATTATACACTTGTATTCATATACACACATACACACATGCATATATGTATATACACCACATGGACAGACCAAATATTCTAATATCTATATTTTGATAATTTCCTTTTTGAAATCCTATAGACTTAATTTTCTGCATTTAAAACATTATTCTCAGGAGGGATCTATAAGCTTTAACAAAAAGTCAAAAGGATCCAGAACATGTGCAAAAAAAGTCAAGAACTCCTGGTCAAACATCTCTTCCAGCTCTACTATTCTAGATTCTATAACCAAAGTGAAAATAGGCCAGTAGAGATTAGAGTAGAAAGTATAAGAATTGGGAAGTATTATAGAGTATAAATTTACAAATTAGAAGGTCCCACATACATCATTTAGTATGTTTTCATTTTACACATGAGGAAACTGAGCCCCAGAGAGATTGAATAACTGCCATAATTTTAAATAAGTGGTTTAACAATTTTTTCCTCTGACTCTTGAGTTTCATTTTGGGATAGGCAGAAGCATAATCTCTTTCAGGACCATAGAGTGGTTGTATTTAGAGCCTTATATTTCTCACTTCTAAAAGTTCTGCTAGCCTTTGGAGACACCTTGCTGCTCCACTCAAAATTCCTCTGAAGCCCACTCAGAAATTCTGAACACAAGACAAACTGATAATGACCTAACTCTTTTCTCTACTTCCTAGCATCTACCTGTCAGTCACTGTGTTCTAAATATAATTCCGTGTTGATTCTCTCTGGCAACATATATTGCAGTTGAAGAACTAACATAGTGACGGTAATGAAAAAGAATGGTCTGTCCCAATGTTATATGTGCCCTTGTGGGGAAGGAATAGAGTGACCACCTTTAATGGGTAACAGTACATACACAGAGTAGGTGCTCAAAGCCTATGAATACATTTTATAAAGCATTTTTAAGTATGAAATGGGCAAAAAACAGATAAACGTTTCACATGAAAGGGATGCTAATGTTTTAGTGACCTATGAAATCAATATCAGCAATAGTGTGAGATGGCAGCCAAAAATGTATTAATGAAATTGACTTACTAAAATACTTCCAAGGGCAATGATTTTATCTGTTACTACTTTCTATATTGATGCAAATCAAAACCTCATTATTCTTTATCAGATGGTTTAATGAATTCCTATCATCAAGGAAGGTGTTAGAGCTGAGAAAGACTTATCTAGGGTGTGGTTTCTGAGAAATAAGCTCTAAGGAGTAGTAGAAACCCAATACCTAGTTGCTTCCCGTTTTAATCAGATTGTTTTGGTCTTAGTTTGGTTTGGTTTGGTTTTGGTTTTGGTTTATTTGGTTGTTTGTTTTTGTTAACTAGGTGCCAAGTTTGGGTATAAAGGAAGGACATCAGCAGGGATTGATTGATGCTTCACAGAGAGTTAGTTAGATATCAAACAAATCTTAAACAGTGTTCAAGAATGGGTTATAAATTAAAACAAGTTGAAGGAATCAGAAGTCAAGAGGGAGGGATATAGGAAATGGAATGATGACAGAAAAAAATCATCTAATTAACAAATCAGTTCAAAGCCATCTCTGACATATTTGGGACACATGCCATAGATTGCTAATCTTGCACATCAATAATATAATTGATTGACTAATTTAACTTTAATCATTCCAATTGGGGAGGAAGATTAGCATTTTGAAGGTACAGTTTTCATGACTCGCTGAATGCTATTTATTTATTATTGTTGTTTTGTTTTGTTGTTGTTTCCCCCCCCTCCTAAGAGAAGAATTAGGGATAGTATGTATTGCAAAGCATGATGGCTATTCACACCAGCCTAACCAACAATTCTAAAATCAATATGATGTTAAGTATGCTGAAAAGTTAGACAGGATCTCATAGATCACCTGTTATAACCTCTATCTAAGCAAGGGTCACTATTTTTCTGACAAATTACTGTATAGAATCCTTTTGAAGACTTCCAGTGACAGGAACCACCTCATGACACAACACAATCCAATTCTGGACAGCTCTAATGTCAGGGAGATTTTCCTTATATTGAGATAAAATAGGTCTCCCCATAATTTCTACCCATTTCTTCTAGTTCTGTCCTTCAGGATGAACAGAAAAAAAATCTAATCCCACTTTCATATCACAACCCTTCAAATTTACACACCCATCCAACAGAACAATACATTTATTTTCCAGCTTTTTTTTAAACAAGGCCCTAGATTTTGTGTTATAGGAAAAGATACTTCTGGCACAGAGATCAGCAACTGTATTTTAGCACTAAATAGTAAATAGAATGCTGGATTTTTCTGTCCCAAATGTCATCTAAGCCAAGGGGTTTTTTTAAAATTATTATTCATATCTTTTTATATTTATATATTTCTATCATTCTTTGTTATACTGCCCCCTCCATATTGCCCTTCCCTGTAAAAAGGGGAAAAAAGCTATTCAGAACTGCCTGGACAAGGAACCTTATTTTTTTCATACTATGGGACATTCTATCATCTTTCTATCTTTCCCATTCCCCCACATACTCCAAGAGATATGCTTGATAAATGTTTTTCTGGAACCAATATTTAACATTGTATTTAGACACATTTCATCTTCTTTTTAGCATTGATTACATTAATTGCATAAATCTTTCTCTTTTTTCTGTCTAGAAGCATAAGGTCATAAATCTGGAAGAGTAAGGTACCTGCAGTGCCAGCTAGTCCTATCTCCACATTTTGCAGATGAGGTAACTCATGCCCATCAGATTAACAAAGTCTATGGACTTACTTGGGGTAGCTAGGGGATGCAGTGGATAGAGTGCTGAAGACTGGAAGACTTATCTTTCTAAGCTGAAATCTTACCTCATACACTTAATAACTGTGTGACTCTAGGAAAGTCACTTAACCCTTTTTGCCTCATTTTCCTCACCTGTAAAATAAACTGGAGAAGGAAATGCCAAGTCATTCTAGATCTTTGTCAGGAAAACCCCAAATAGAGTCAAGAAGAATCAGACATAACTGAAATGACTGAACAATAACAATAGAGAGGAACTTATCCAAATTCACACAGATAGTGTATAGCAGAGATAAGATTAAAACACAGGTCCTCCAACTTCAAAACTAGTACTCTTCCCCTAGAAGTTCCATCCTGATTTTTCCAAATTCTGGATATCTTATTTTTATTTAACACAGTATTATTTCATTGAATCCATATGCCAGTTTGTTCAGTCATTCCCCAATAGATGAGTAATCATTTTTTTTCCTTTTATTCCTTTCTTTTGTATTTCTATCACACATACTACTACTATGAATTATTTTACTATGCATGGATCTTTGTTTTTGTGTTTAATTTTTATGGGCTATATATGAAAGTTTTCCCTCCTTTGGCTTTAAAGCAAGGAAAAAGAACAATTATTTGTCAAGGGTCAACTCTGTGCCAGGCACAGTATTTAGTACAAACATTACCTCATTAACTTCTCATAACAATCCTTGGAAGGAAGGTAGTGCCATTATTATCTGTTTTGCTAGCTGTGTGAACTTATGATTGCCTTGGTTTCCTTTCAGTTATAAAATAAGAATAATAGCAGCTACCTTCCAGGACTGTTGTAAGGATCAAATAAAATGATATTTGTCCAGTGCTTAGCTTACCATAGGTGTTTAATATTTGATTTCTTTCTTCCTTTCCTTTAACAGTTGAAGATTCTAAGGAAGACAGACTGCAAACAGATGTTATTTATAAGAGCTTGTGTATGTGTGTGTGTGTGTGTGTGTGTGTATGTGTGTGGTAGCAAAAAACTAGAAACTAAAATTCTGTCTAAGAATTGAGGAATGGCTAAACAAGTTCTGGCATATGAATATAATGAAATACTATGTTGTAGAAATGAGGAAATAGATTATTTCAAAATAGAAGGATATATGAAATAATACAGAATGAAGTAAGCAGAAGAATAATCTATAATAGAGAAAGAAATAATCACTTATTCAGAACCTACTATGTTCCAGGCAATGTGGTAAACCCTTTATAAATATGATCTCATTTGATGCCTACAAGTCCCTGGCGAGACAGATACTATAATGATCCCATTTTTCATTTGAGGAGATTGGAGTTAATGGAAGTGCCCAGGGTAACATAGCTGACACATGTCTGAGTCCACATTTAAAGTCTGGCCTTTTGATTCTAGGCCAAGTACTCTATTCACAATACCACCTAGCTGCCACAAACAAAGAAAATCTGATCTGGAATCCTTACTGACAAGCCCCACAATCACAGAAATCTTCATTTTATCCATCTCAGGACAGACTAGCTTTGGGAACATAGGTCACATCATCTTCTCTGCTTTTGTGTCCAAGTGGAAACCGGAGGGCCTTGATGTGCTCAACTTCATCCCTTCTCCATCTCCAGAAGAGTAAAGTCATATTGCCAGGGGTGTTTTCCTAAGTTTCAACCTTTAGATCTTCTGACAAAAGGAAGCCATTTTTAAAAATCCTTTCTGACCTTTTCCCCAATGAGTCACCTGCTCTGTATTGTGCCATAGAATTTCTTGAAATTTAGCAAATTCTTGAAAAGAAAGATTTAATCTCCTCAAGAGAAGCTGCTGAAGATTTGTGGATGCCTATTCTTAACATGTCAAATGTGGCTTGGCTGCTAAATTTACTGGGACCTCCTACACAGCTGAGGATTTCTGTGACTCTGCTGGAAATAATGGCTTTCAGAGGCAACCAAACAGCATTAGAGAGAAATATTTGAGGGAAAACAGATTTTCAGGTTGCAAAAAGAGTTCTCGTTTTAAAAAGGAAATTAGGTTTCCAGAAGCTCATTATATTGTTTTCCCTTATGTTTGACCCCCAAATTGGAGTTTGAGTTTCTTCATTTTCTCTCCTAAAATCATCTGCCAAGAATTAGATAACTCAAATTTCCAGGCCCTCAAAGGCCACACAAAAATGGAAGAATTAATTCAAAAGTATTATTATGGAATAAATTGAATTTTGTTAAGTTGCCTTTTAAAACTCCCCATTTCTTCTTGTGCTTAATCATTACAGGTAATTTAGAAATAAATGCTTCCACAGGTGAACCAATAGAAATATTTCACTGTCATTGAACAAAAAGCTAAAAACTAATTACTGTATCGAGCACTCTTCTAGCGGTAATTTCAGTAATCTTTTGGGATCATTGCCCATTCCCTCTAGTTTCTATCCTCACTCCACATACAATTCTCTTAACTCTTACTCACAAATATTGGTCCTTCTCTGTTCCTCTCCTCTTCAAGAAAGAAAAGATGATAATCTGTGATTCAATTTTATTTCCTGCTTCTTTTGAGACTGTATATTCAATGCATTCCCCCATAGACACAATAGGTCACCCTAGTCTATTTTCAAATGGTCACAGAGATGCCAGTGGCATTAAATAGATTCAATTACTTCTCAGCCATTTGGGGATGAGTTTTGTTTATCTTTTAACTCACTGATGCAGGGAATCTGTACACATAAAAAGTCCTTCTGGACAATTTAGTTTATCTTTGCTGAAGCTCAACACCTAGACTAAAGAAACAATTATCATCTGACCATTCTGAAGTCTTACTGCTCTAGATCTAGGTTTTGCTGGTAGACATCATTAGGGGAATACCTAGTTTGACTTTTAAGTATAACCCTAAAGCATATCTGAAAGATAGTGTAAGCCAGTTTTATACTTCTAGCTCAATACTCTAGCCCAGTTTGGCATATAGTACTGGTGTGAGACAATAATATACGTAATGAAAAGATACTATACATTGAATTTTTTATTCCACCAATCCTCCTTCTATGGTTTTTCTCTATTCATATCTGGTCCCTCATGGTGTTCTCTTTAGCTTTTTTTCCCTTTTTCTATCTTGTTTCTAGCTTCTTTATGACACTTCTTGGGTCCTTTTTATGGAATTCCTCCTGTCTCTCCTGAACCTCTCTCTGAACCCTTTCAGCCTTTCTCTGGTCCCTCTGCCCTCTGATGGCTCCATCTTTGAAAATCAGTATGGTATAGGAGAGGAAATACT
This sequence comes from Sarcophilus harrisii, assembly GCF_902635505.1. Taxonomy (NCBI): domain Eukaryota; kingdom Metazoa; phylum Chordata; class Mammalia; order Dasyuromorphia; family Dasyuridae; genus Sarcophilus; species Sarcophilus harrisii. The sequence continues at coordinate 278,562,109 of NC_045427.1, forward strand.
AGATCTAGTGTCACACTCTAGAGTCTTCCCCAGTCTAATAATCAGCCTAAAGACAGACTAACATCATTTGCCACTCTTAAGGGAAACTTTTCCTTACCCATCCTAACCTTTAGTCGCCCAGTTCCCACTAGGCAAAGGACTCAGTTTCAGCTGGATACTGACCTTCCTCAAACCTGCCTCTGCTGGAGATAACTCAAAGCTCTAACTCCACAGTGACCTGTGGAGCCCCTATCCACTTTGGTATACCATCTACACTGTGTGTTGGGGACCTTGACCTGATATTTTTCTCTACCAGTACTTATGTACTTTCCCTCTGTCATGAACAGACCATGAAGTAGAACCTTTCTGTGTTTGTGTTATCTCACCCAATTAAAATGCGAATTCCTTGAGAACAGGTTGTTTTGATTTTTTTTTTTTTAATGAGTTCCTTTATCCCTCTGGAGCTCAGTTTCCTTATCTGTAATATGAATTCAACTCGGCTTCTTGGAATTGTTGGAAGGCTCAAATGAAATGCTACATACAAAGCACTGTGAGTTATATAAATGTTGTCAGCTATCAGAATTATTATTCTTATTTCTATGCAGACAAAAGAATCAAACTCAGTTAGACTTTATGAAAACACTGCCCCCTGCTCACTTTCCCCAAGGACTTCAGGTACATTCTGGAATTTTTCTCTTTGTTTCAAGTATTTCAGGAGAGTAAGGCTGGAGTTTGAAAATGAAATATCATTACTTTGTGGCTCTATTGCCCAAACCCCCAGCCAAAAGAAACACCACCCCCAAACCCACACACATTTGCAATGCTTCTGGCTAAAGGAATGCTGATACTGAGCAGCAGAACTATCAAATTAACAGAGATCACATTCTAAAGACAATAAAAAAACCCAGCATCTCCACCCAGAGCACTGCAGTCTGGAATGAAAAGCAGCCCCCATCTTCAACCAATCCCCCAGACATAAAGCAGTATCAATGCAGAAATATTAAAAGGAAAATTAATAATTTATTTCAAAAATTCATTTGCCGCTGCACTTTGGTGAATTAATTACTTTCTATCCTCTTCTCTCTCTCCTTCCTTTCCCTCCCTGCTAATGATCGAGTTGCAGGAGAGAGTAGGCAAAGGTTGGGGGCAGAGGGTGGGGGAGGTTGTGAGTGGGAGACAGAGACTGGAAGGTTTCATTGAAATGCAAAAAACAACTTTCCTATGGGGACTTCTGCCCCTCTTAGAACTATTGCTGTGTTGTATATATGGGCAGCCTGGATGACCTGGAGAGAGCAAGAGGGCAGTTTTCAATTAGTCCCTTCTTTCTCTGCACCTGCAAAGTAATAGGAAACATTTTCTATGTTCTACTTTGTGTTAGAGAGGGAGGGAGAAAAATGCAATACAGAAAACAAAAGACTCAAGTTGTTGAAAGATGAATGCATTGCTTTTCTCCCCCTCTCTCTCTAGTCCAACACGCTCCTTTGCATGCTTATTCAAGAAAAATGGTGAGGAAGGCAGCTGTAGGATTGAAGTACAAGGCTTTTAAGTTCACTTGGAGCTTTAGAATGGGGATGGGGAGGAGGTAAACTTGCTCATCAATATATAGCTAAATGTGCCGGGAATCCTGTGATGGAATCCTGGCAAAGCTCAAATACAAGGTCATTCAAATTACAGTCAAGGTTAAAAAAAATCCATTGGAAGAGTTTCACTTGCCAAACCCTAGGCAAGTAGCCCATTCCTTGCATTTTCCAGAAGCTCTTAGAATAATAGGACCTATACTTTCAACATGCCTGTCCAAGTCATCATTTTCAAGTACATGAAAAAAATGTGGTTTTTCAAATACTTTGTTTGGAGCCAAATTCATGTCTCAATATATTCCCTAATGAAATGCTTTGAAGCAAGTATAGCAATACTATATTTTCTCATATAAGAAAAAAAAATCTTAACAGGGGTCAGCAGTTATTTTAGACACAAATACTACCAGTGGGATGAAGCAATGCCTATGGGTGTTACTGGACCCACATGAGCAATATAAATCATAAACAGAGAGAAAAAAAGAAAGAAAATGAAAGAAAAGCAAAAAGAGGGAGAAGAGGTAGACAGAATTCAATTTTCCATTGAATTCAAAAGGAAGAAAAGAGAAAAGGCTAAAATACATGTGTCAGGAGGGTTAGACTAAATGGTGCCCTTTTTCTCTAAACCTAGCTCTGATCCTAAGCAATGGTATAGCAGCTGAGGGAAATATTGTGGTAAAAATAGGAAGAATTTTGGATTGGAGAAAAAAGAACAGAGTACAAATCTGAGTTTGGTTATTTACAACCTGTATGACCTTAATCAAGTCAACTAAATTTTCTGGATCTTTTTTCTTTCATCTGTAAAATGAGAAGAAGATGGATTAAATGACCTCTAAAATTCCTTCCAGCTCTATGATCTCTCAAAAGTGCCACCATCATTAGCCTCAGGTACCATGAGTCATTGTTTCCTGTTTTGGCACTTATCCCAGTCCCATTTTCAAATACACCTATCTCCACCATTCTACCACAAAACTCTGTGTGCCAGATGATGGAAAGAATAATTTTACCTCTGATTTCACCTTCTCTGAGATGGTCAGAATCCTAACTATTACTTGAATGGAATTTTCTGAATAAAGGAATGAATAGGACAGTGTGAAGTAGTAAGAATACTGGAATAAAATGAAGCAAAACTCTTTTTCCTATTTCACAGAAATGTGACAATTGAGGTTATACATGTAAAAGTACTTTACCATCTACAGAAAGCCTGCCCTAAACCCCTTAAAATACTATCCTTTCCCTCTTTGAAATATTTGCTGCTTCACCTGTATATAGAGGGTTTTATATATATTTATTTGCATGTTATCTCTTTCCACCATCAGATTGTATGGGAGGTCCTAGAAGGCGAAGATTGTCTTTTGCCACTTTTTGAATCTTCAGTACTTAGGACAGTGTCTAGCACATAGCAAAGCTTAATAAAAGTTTATTGAATAAAGAAATGAAAATGAAAGTTCTTGAAAATGCTACTTATTTCTCCATTAGAGATACTTCTTGGCATATTGGATAGATAAGTTGACTTAGAGGCAGGAAGTCTTGGGTTATCTCTGACCATATGTGCAACTTTGGACAAATTATATAACTTCTAAGTTCTCTAGGAAGCTGTCTAAGATAGTCAATTGCAGAAAAGAAACCAATGTCCCAATTTTTAGAGAGATCCCAAAAAGATGATTCCAAAAGGGACCTATTGATAATAATCAATAACTGATCATATGAATTATGGACAATTATCAGCTTTTTTTAAAGGAAAAGGAAAAAATTGAGTTAAGGTCTTGTGTTATTTACCCATTTCCCTCTCTAACTTAATGAAAACATTAGGATAAGATGTTTTGTCTAAAAAATATACTTCAAAATGGCTTTCTTTTTTAAATGCTCTTTTAAAAACAACATTGAAAACATAATGGTTTAAATGAACACATGTTATGTGGCTTGAATAATTAATAGTGTAAAACACATACAGAAGTATGTATTTGTGTGTGTGTATACATATATTCCAGCTGAACTTTTGATTTTATTGATATTCTAATTCCTACTAGAGAACTAAATAACTAGGTGGTACAGTGGATAAAAAGATGAACCTAAAGTCAGGACGATCTGAATTCAAATCTGCTCTGACACTTAGTAACTGTGTAACCCTGGTTAAGTCACTTAACTCTATTTAACTCAGTTTTCTCATCTGTAAAATAAGCTAGAGAAGGAAATGGCAAACCACTTCTTTTATCTTTGACAAGAAATGGGGTCATGAAGAGTATGACATGATTGTAACAGTTGAACAAGCAGAAAATTGTGAAATTTTAAGGAACTTCAAATCTTTCTCTTTTTCACATTAATATTCTTAAACAATGGTCTAATCATTTTATTTTCTTCTTCTCAAGAATCTTCAATGCAACTTTCTATTGTCTCTAGGATAAAATATATATTCTTCTGTCATTTGAACCCTTAGAACCCGACTTTCACTTATCTTTCCAGATGGATTTTACATTAATACCCTCACCCATGCATTCCAGATTCCAAATACACTGACCTTTTCTGCAGCTACCCATATATGACATAATGTCTCCTTTTGCCTCTATGTCTTTGTACATTTTGTCCCCCAAATATGGAATACTTTTTATTCTCATATCTGTGTCTTGAAATCTATAACTTCTTTTAAAATTCAGCTGAAGTACCACTTTTAATGTGAGATCTTTCTTTGATTCCCTCTAATTATTAGTATTCCCACCAAACAAAATGAGCTTATATTTGTTTTGTATATTTTATATTAACTTACTTGTATACGGTGTTATGCCCCTCCCCACAACAAAATGTAAAATTTTTGAGGATGAGTGTTTCATTTTCTGTTTGTTTTTGTATCCCTGGCACTCAGTGTTTTGAGTTTAGCAAGTGACTAATAATTTTGTGTTGAATGAATCAGTGAATGAACTTGCTAGATTTGGGGGTTTTTTAGGACCAGAATCATATCTTCTCATCATTCTTCCCTTACCTCCTATCCATCCAAAAGGGTGCTCTGCCAATGCTTCTCAGGTCAGAAGGTCAGGAAAAATGAGCTGTTTTCTCTTAACACTCCATTATTGCTTCATCCCAGACTAAATAATAGAGGAAATAAATGTTCATATACCAGGTCTCAAACTGCACACTCCCCAATATCCTCTTTTCCTTCTTCCCTCCCCCCACACCACAGCAGCCCAGTTTTCTTGGGTAGAAAGCACACACTTCCTCAATCCCCTGAGTAATGTCATATTTTAACATTTAACAAATTATAATTTCTCTGGATATTCAGTAAACAAATTGAGTAAGCGTGGAAAGCTGTCAATGTGGAATGAACCTTGGATTTAGATTTAGAGAAATTGAGTCCCAATCCCTAGTTATGTAATCTTGGGTAATTCCCTTAATCTCTCAGGGTACTGTGCTAGGACACAATGATAAAAAAAAAAAACATGTTTAAAAGTCTCACCCTTCAAGGAATTTATATTCTTCTGGATATATTATGCTCACAAGTTTCTATAACTTTTCTTATATAACTCCATAATAGGAAACAGCTATTCTATGTATTGTGAGAAGACTTATTTGAAGGTTAACAAAAAGAAATCTGAATATAAAGCATTATACTAGCTTTGTGTTTGGGTGTTGTTAAAAGGAACCATATTATCTCTAATAAACAGCTAAAACAAATTCTAACATAATTTGCCAGTTTATTTTAACTGACAGTCAGACACTTGTTAGACATCTTTTCTTTCTAATTCCTATAGGAAGCTATCACAATGAGCTTTTAAAAAATCTTGCATATAAGAAACCTTATCCATCTTTGTGTGTTCAAAGTTTGGTTTTTGTTAGTCTATGGAAAGATACTGAGGGCTTTTGGTTACCCAGGACTGCCCCCATGTGGGCCGAAAATGTCAGGCCACACACAGCTACCTGCATTCCATCTGTAACATTGGCAGAGAGATACAAGCCATGGTTGTTAATAGGCATCCTATACATTGATTCAAGACTTCCAACAGAAATAAAGCCGTCACCCTACCTCTCAGTGAGTCAGCAGAGGTGGGCGGATGGATGAGCAGGTCTGGGAAGGAAAGGGAGGGGAGGAGAGTGGAGGAAAGAAAGAGCTTTTAGAACTATCAAGGCCAATCCTTTATCTCACTTGGGTGCCTTGTTTCCCTCTGCCCAGAAGGTCAAATCTCAGTTGAAGCAGTATGCAGATCACATACAGTGGCGACTTCAGCCCCAAACTAGGGGAATGTGCTAATTGGCTTACTAGGCATGAAGTGCAGGAGATCCAGTTGTCTGACACAAAGCCTCCTAGGGAGGTGAAGCTGACTGCAGTACAAAATGTTCCCTTCATTCTCCTGCACTGTCCCCTACCTGCTTTAAGCAGACTGTCTGGGTATACGGGTGACTGAGATTTATCCTTGTCTGAAGCAAAGGAAAGACTATTTCCTCCCCCAGCCAGCTAATCCACATAACCAAGCTCTCATTTGACTATATAATAGATTTTAGAGGACATTAAAACCTATGTTGCCTTTAGTTTCCTTTCCTCTTGATTCCTCTGTATCAGCAACCAGGAACTAAGCTTCAACAAAATATTACATCTTCTGTTTGAAAGTGCACAAAATAAGGTAAGAAAACTCAGAGTAAGATTGGTAATGCACTCTTTTTTCACTGTTATCTTATTCATTTAACATAAATGGCTGATTAAATAGTATCTATGATCAAACAATTCAGTCTCCTAAAGTGTATAGGTCAATAAAGGAAACCATTCTAGGTATGGGCATTGATTTCATTCTTCTATTGCCACTTATGCAAGTTCACAAATGATAATTTTTTTCTAGGACTATGCATGTCAGATGTGAAAATAATTTGTTTATAGACAGTATATCTATTATATGATTAATAACATACTTTACACAAGAAGTTAACCCATAGAGGTTTGTATGAATGGGAATGACAATTCCTGCCTCTTTTTTTGACATAGATTTATATGCAGGATAAGGAATAGAATGGGTGAACTTTGGTACTATTTAGATTGGATTATTAATTTAATAGTTTTCCTTTAATCAGGTGGGGGCATCATATGTTGTCCCTATTTATCAATGTGGCTTTCATACATCAGGCTCCCAGAGTGCACTTATTAAGCACTCTAGCCATGGAGATGATGACCATCTTAACTAATATGAAAGAATAAGTATGCTTGAATAGAAATAGCAACTCAGTTCACATAAGCACTTTAAAAAGTGGTTGTAATGGAGCAAAGATCACTGTACAGAATGCATAGAGATCATTTAAGAGCTGAAAGTTTTATTAGATTTTTTTACAAACTGAGGTTAAGCTGATCACAATATCCCAAGCCTTAGGCCCCAGTAGACTTCTTGAATTTGTGACAACATGAAAATGAAGCATCTCACCCAGGACCACTGGCAACGTCTTTTCTTACATTGTATTTCACTCTGAAACTTACAAATGTCCAGGTAGTACCATCACAAGACTGGCCAGTTTTCTCCATTTGAGGTGTGGGAGAGGTACCTATTTTTTCTTATTAAGATCTTAAGTAAAATACCCTTATGGAAGGACTAAGAGGTCCAGCTAAAATAGAACTTTTAGCCCAAACTAAAAAATGAGACCTTTTTTCCCAGCTTTGAAATACAGAAAATTCCAATCATTCTTTTTCTGTTATTTTTCATTTTCATGTTTGTCAGGGTTTCCTGATTCTGGGCAGTATGAGACGTGAAGATGTCAAAAAATTCAAGGAACCTCTATTCTGCATTACTCAAAAAGGTTTGATGAGAATGTGAATTGTCAGATTTGCTCATCATTCATTTCTCAAATCTATACTCAAAACCTTTCATGTCTGTCTCATCCCTCAATGGCCTCAAACATAATAAAATCAAAATAATCCTCTGATAAAAACCAGCTATTAAAATGCATATCATGGGCTCCTTTTCTGTTTGCTTCTTCCTGGTCAGCACCAGATAATAACACAATACCTTCTTCCAAAATAGAATCCCTACCTTGTCTCAATAGTACTTCCAATGAGGAAATACTTAAGATTTCTCTTTGTCTGTTTTTAACATGCATAAAATCAATACTCAGATTGCCTTTGTGAATTTTCCAGATTTAAAAACAGATTACATTTGGATAGAGAGCATAGCATAGGGCTCAACTTTTAAATTTGCTGTGATCTGTTTTCTCCTACACTTGGAGAACTTCGATTTCCTGACAGCTCAGTGACGCTATTCTCCCTGTGCTTTTATAGCTTGCTAATGTAAGTCTAATGGGCACATTCAAGCTTGTAATGAAGAGGGGAGTGTAAAGATAAAGCTCATGGGTTTTTACTCTCCAGTTCCCAACCCTAGAAGATAGCAGTATGTCAGATTTCAGCAGAATGTTTGCATTTTTATTCTTAGACATGTTGTAACAGAAAACTACAGTGTGCCCCAGTTGGTCATCTGTAGGATCATGACGATGGTGTTGGTATGGTCCCTAGTGCCTCTTGTTCCCCCAAACTCCTTTGTCACTTCCCCCTCAAGCTCATAACCTGAAGATAGATATCAGGACAGACCTGTTCCAAAGGATGAGCTTTGGCCATGTGGCAGCTTTGTGATGTGGAATGAGCTGAAAGCAAGCTCAGCTGACCTGACATAACAACATCAACGTGTCTGCAGCCTTTTTCTGGCTACCGTAGATTTGTTTTTATCATCTTTGGGAAGAGCTGCAACTGAACCATGGTTGAAAAAAGAAGAAAGGTCTTTGACCAGGTCTCTGAATTCCAGTACCTTGTCACCAGCAATCTTCTTTTCAGAATGATGAAGTAAAACTAAAACTGAGAAAAGAGCAAAATACCTGCTGGGCCAAAGCAAACATATTGATGAACTCTTCTTTTATATATATATATATATATATATATATATATATATATATATATATATTATATATTATATATATATGATACACACATAATGAAATATTTTACTGTGTGATGTGTGTTTGTGTGTGTGTGTGTGTGAGTGTATGTGTGTGTGTGTAGTTAGTAATGGTGCCTAGACCTGGGTATGTGTGCGGTTAGTGATACACTAGAGCTGTGTGTTTGTATGTAGTTAGTAATAGTAACTAGACCTTTGGGTATATGTGTGTAGTTACTGAGGGTGACTAGACCTGAGATTTCTTTGCTTTAGAGAATACCAACAATGAAACTTCCTATATCAATATAGGTCCGAACTTTCTCTGTAGCTTATAGTCTTAGAGAGTTGCCTAGAAGACTGAGAAGTACCCCAACTCACATAGACATATATGGTCAAAGGCAAGACTATCTACTGTATTACACCGATTGCTTTTTGTGTCTTTGTCTTTCTCTCTATATCTTTTTCTCTGTCACTGCTTCTCTCTCTCTCTTCCTCCCTCTGAATTGAGTCCCCTAGAAAAACATAAGTTGAGTTAATTGACTCATTTGACCAGATAAATTTGATTGGATCTCTTTTTGAACCATTTCTTGCATGATACATTTATGAAGTCTTTTTAGTCAAATATTCAAATGGATCTATGATCTTACTGATGTAGATATTGCTTCCAGTGGTATAGGTTACAGCTTTCCTATCATGTTCAATTCCTATCTGTCATCTCAAGATGAGAGCCCTCTTCATTTTCTCTTAACATAGCAAAGACAGAAATATAGAACAAAATATCTTGCTCATTCAAGGAAATATTAGAGTCTTTGAAGCTTTTATTATCTAGCAACATATATCAAATGAAACTCATATATATGTGTATATATACAAATACGGATATTATATAGGTTTATATTTATATGTGGGTATATATGTACATATAAATATATATGTATATATTGTGTATATGGATTATGGTCAAGAGTCATAATGCATGTCTTTCTATCTATCTGTCTATTTATCTATTTCTTTGTACTCATGATGCTATTTGTTTCTCACAACAAATTTTGGACTTGTAAAATAGCAAAAACAGCTCAGATTTACATTTTAAAGATTTTAAAGCCCTTTCTTTAAAGCAACTCTCTGAGGAAAGCAATGCAAGTATTATTTTTTCACATTTTACATCTAAGGAAACTAATGATCTAAAAAGGGTGACTTGACAAAAGAAGTATGATTAGTGTTTAAAATGAATGAGTCAGATTAGAAGACATCTAAAGTCCTTTCCAATTCTAAATCTTGTGATTTTAGTGGGAAACAGGGATAATATGCTGCCCCCTCTCTCTCCTGCCTACCCAAATCCTATCCCACGTTCTGAACTGAATCAAGATCTATGGGAAGCAACCCACATGTCCTTATTCTCTCAAATATTTCTGCTAATGATCCTTTCCTTTTCCCCTTTACTGGCTGGATGTTGATGGTTCCCTGTTTCATCCCCTTCTTTAGAAATATTAGAGACCCTATTCCACTACAACTCTCTGGCCCATTCCCCTCTTCCCAAAAATATTAAGATGGGTCTTTCCTTTATACATTCCTTTTGATGAATGAGCATAACTTCTCAAAGAACTTAAATGATTGGGGACTCACTAATAGTCCTTTTTCTAAGGTGGTGAACTTTTGTCCTTACCATTTGCCATAATATGTATATCATGTCTTAACATCTGGCCTGTGATGAAGCCCTCTAGATGGCATACAGTGCCATCTGACATGCCAATGTTTCTTAAGGACCTCTGGGTCTTGCCAGCTTCCTTGAAGCTTTTCCTTTAGAATTATCAGAGCCTTCTAGCCACTGTGGCTAATCCTTCTTCTCTAAGTTATCTCCTCCAATTAGATTATAAACTCTTTGGGACAGGGACTATTTCTATTTTCTATTTTTATCCTCAGCAATCAGCATAGTACCTGGCATTTCATAAATGCTTTTTCACTCATTCATATCATCCTAGGATCCATAAATTAAGGGACAGAGGCAAAGTCCTCACCAAGTGCTCACTCTATTACATTTGGCTGCAACTATTGACAGAAAATATCATCTACATTGGGCTCAAAGAATAGTACATTGCTGCTGACTGAAAAGCTGAACAATTTTATTACCTTTATTTGGAAATGAAACTAAAAATGAAAGTACATGAATTTCTCATTACTGCCTGAGCAACTTAAAAGGCCAAAATTCTCCCCCACAAATCCACCCACATAGAGAAGAAGAAAAAGAAAAGAAACAACACCAAAAAAAATTCTAAAAAGGACAACAGTTGACTCTAGTACATTCATAACTTCTCTTCAGAGTTTAAGCTGTGGAGAATTCTTTTTCCAGCTTTGTTATTGTTTGTTTTCTAGATAAAGGGGAAAAGCAGGAATATAAGGAGCAGACTTGGATAGGCTTAAAATGAGTTCCATTCTTCCTTTTGGACCCAGCAGGGTACTATAAACTTATTTTCTAAGTCACTGTTCATATTACCTTTTTTTTCCCTCAGAACTTCCTTATCATTCTCTTCTAACATTCTTTTTATTTATTTAAGGTCAAAAAGTAAGGAAGAAAGAAAGTAAAAGGAAAATATTTGGCTGTAAGAATAACTAATTTCAAGTTTGTATTCAATCATTTATGCCATTTTTTTCTGTCTCTCACCAAACAACAATCCATTTTAGAGATTTTGTAGCTGCTCTTTATATGATCTGAAGAACCCCATTGCAGGATTGCCCCATTTTTCGAAATTAAGAAGAGGAACTACTATGTATATCATAGGATCACATATTTAAAGCTGAAATGGATTTCACAGTTCAATAAGCACAATCCTGACATTGCAGGAAAAGAAAAAAAATGATGAAATCACTTAATCAAGCAACTACCAATACAGGTAGTAAGCAAAAGAGCTGGGATTTCAATCCTGCTTTTCTGACTCCAAGCCAGTGTTTTGCTTGTTTTATTACTTTTATTATTTATTGTTTGCTTTTTTGTTTTTACTGTTGCTATGCTTCTGACGACTCATTTAATCTCTTCATACTCATCAAATGATATCCATAAAAATAAACCCTTCTTTTCTTCCTTACTGGATTGTAATAATGATCTAATAATGATTATTCTTGTATAGGCCATATAAAAACATTGTTCATATTTTAATGTACAGTTATTTTCAAAGAATAAGGAAAAAGCTACAGAGCTTCCTAGTACAAATAAACCCAAACCCAAGACCCTTTCTGGGTGAAATTATGTTGGGAGATTATGTTCAGGTAGCAAATTTTTGCTGCAATCATAATTTTTTTTTTTATTAAACCCACCATGAAGGGCAAGGCAATGTCCAAGGCAAAGTATATAATGATAGATCCTGAAATATATACCAGCAATCCTGTTTGTAATTCAACCTTGCAAAGAGTTTATTGTTTTTTTTTTTTAATCATCTTTCCTCAAATTACCTTCAACTTGTCCTGCTGCTGCTTTCCGTATAAGTTGGAGATGAAAATAGGTATCTTCTTGTAGCTGTTCTTGTAATACATTCACTTTGAGTTTCCCCTGTATCTCAGCTGCTTATAAAAAAATGGGAGGGAAAAGAAGAAGCAATTATATAAAACTTCAATTAAATTTAACAATTACGTATTAAGATCTTATTATTTACTAAGCATTTAATGGGAATTTAAAAACAATAAGCAACAAAGAATTCCTGCCATCAAGGAGTTTTTAGTCTACTTGGAAACAAGTGGTACCATAAAGCAAATAAATAGAGAATATATACTAAATAATACAGGGAGCATTTAAAAATGGATAAGATAGTAGATGGTACCTAGCCAAGATTTGAAGGGAGCAAACAATTTCAAGATACTGAGATAAAGATGAAGAGTATTTTAGACATGTTCAAAAATCAAAACAAAGCACATGGAAAAGAAATAGTCAATTCATTTCCTTTAGGAAGACTGGTTAATTATTCTAGTTCTTAGTTCATATACTTATGCTTTATATTATATGAAGCACTTTTTGTAGAGAAAACAACATTTTCTATTTGACCAAAATGCTAAACAATGATCAAGTGAATTCATGGCTTCCTAGTTTGCATAATAAAAGAAGAAATTTAGGGAAAAAATTAAGAAATAAATTACTTTTCTCTTTGTCCTTTTGTTTATTTTGGGGGTATCAGAGCTTCATAAGGGGCTGAGAAGAACCACATCATCTGAGGTACATACATCCTTGGTAGTCTTATTAAGTAGAATTCCCAGAATGATCTGAGGAAATGCAAATCAACAATCTGACATTGATAGAAGTTAGATTTTCTAATTGCAAGCTAAATAGCTACCTGAAAACATGGGTTTCATGTCACCACTAAGAGAAAAATAGTCATAAGAATAGACAATGTTAATAAGGGTATTTCTGTTGCCTTTCATTGGCTGATTCATGGATGTGGTCATTCAATTATATTGGGCTATTCATTAAAAGAACTTTTATAGTAGTAGTGATAGTCAACAAGATATTGAAAGAAAGAAGTAAGGACACTGGAAAAGTCAAATAGCTGAAGACCAGCAGATGGTAGCAGAGAGAAACTCAGGCAATCACAAGACTAGAAGAGAAATATTTTAGAGTGGAGACTTACTATGATGCTCTACAAGAATAGATAAAGAGCAAAAACAACAAAGAATAAGTAAATTACATTTGCAGAGGATTCTGAAGTATTAAAGATGTAAGTTGCCATGGTCATATGTCAACCTATGAATATGATTGTAGTTTCGTTCATCTACCCTTTGTACATGTTTATTTCTGTGTGTATCTTCCCTGAACATCATACCTGCTTTATGTTTTTCTGGGTTAGATGCATTTAATGCATATGTATACTTTTCTCACTGGTGGTTTAGTTACATGAAGAAGCATATTTTTTATCCTTTAATTATTATGGTTTTGATTAAATGTGTTCTTTTCCCTTTTCACTTCTGCTCTTATTAAAAAAAAGATCTTTGTAATTACTCAAGAGCTTTGGCTCTTTGGCTTAGAGTGGATGCTATTCATATATATATATATATATATATATATATATATATATATATATACTTTCTTTCTGAATGTATGTATATAAACTAAGACAGCTTTCCAGAAGTCCATATTGTAGAGAACACTTAATACTATTTTTGTGCGATTGAACTTATTGACCCTATACTATACTTCTGATTTCTCACTGTGCTCATCTCTGGTTGAGTGGAAGGTATACAGAGGATTGAATATGTGGGAAATCAGTGATCACAATTAGGAGATATTAAATAACTGAGGTTAGCTGGATTACAGAGTATATAAAAGAGAACAGTAAGGGGTTATATTGGAAAGACAGATTGATATTAAACCTAAGAATGCCATGCAAAGTCATTTGAATTTTCATCATAGTGGTCTTCTGATTATCCTGCCCTCTACCTCCTATCATTATCTCTTCCCTCTCTCCTTCCATAGATACCTAAAGTATTCAAGCTTTCTTCCTGGGAAACCTCCCTCCCTTCCTTCCTTCTTTCCTTCCTTCCTTCTTTCCTTCTTTATTTCTTTCCTTCCTCCCTCCCTCCTTCCCTGCCTTCCTTCCTTCCTCCCTTCCTTCCTTCTTTCCTCCCTCCCTCCCTTCCTTCCTCCCTTCCTTCTTTCTTTCCTTCCTTCTTTCCTTCCTCCCTTCCTTCCTTCCTTCCTCCTTCCCTCCCTCCCTTCCTTCATCCCTCCCTATCTCTCTCTCTTTCTTTTTCTTTCTTTCTTTCTTTCTTTCTTTCTTTCTATTTTCTTTCTTTCTTCTGTTTCTTTCTTTCTCTTTCTTAGTTTCTTTCTTTTTCTTTCTCTTTCTATTTCTAGAAAGCATTTGAAACACATTTATGATAATCTGTATATGGCTGATAGTTTATAATTTACTCATCACCTTTCCAAGAGGATTTGCATTTTAACAATCTGAACCCTTAAGCTAACCAAAATGAGCTTCTATAGCAGAATCTCAGTTAATGGTGAGCAGATGGGGACATTTTCTAGATGAGCATTGGAGATCCTTTTCTCTTCTGCCTATGCTATGTATAAGGCTGTCCCTGCCCATGTGGGCTGTCTGCTACAAACATGTTCTTCAGTGCATTACATAGAATTTTTTATTTGGATAGAGTGTTACATTATATAACAAAAACAACAATTTCATTACACAATCCCTTTTACTCATCTTTCCATTCCACGCGGAGTTCCTGAGACTATTGCATCTCTCAGTGACTCTTAAGTTGGTAAAGGTTGAGAGAAACTATTATGCTCTAAGCAAATTGGGACCCTCAAATGAAAACTCTACTGTGTCAGCATTACATCTACCATTTTTTGTAACACTGAGTTCAATAATATAGCTTGCAGCTACTAGTTGATTAGAACAACTTTCCAGTAATGGATCTCAGCTTTTCTAACAGGCAGGATCATGGTTCTGCTTACTTTTTCAGTGTTTGAAATATAACAAATGTCCAGTGAATGGAATAATTTAAATGTAAAAAGAAGTTATTTCATTGTAATTTTATTTTAGCAGAAAAAATTTCTCAATTTCAAATACATATACTAAAGTGTCTTTTTGGGGGGGAGGAAAATCCTCAAATACCATGCTAGATCTAAGTGACAAAATAATCAAAATCATCTCTCCCTAATACAAATACTAAAAATAAATACAAACTGAATTATTAGAAATAATTTAATTCAATTCAATTTTGTTCTGTTTAATTCATCATTTAATTCAGTACTTAATGAACTTAAGGTACTGTACAGAGTACTTGGAACAGGCCAAAGGAACATAGTCCCTAGCTTCAAGGAACATATATTATATTTAAAATATATTTTTAATTTAAACATTTATATGATATTTTGTGTAAAAATAGGAGACCTATGAAATGTTTATAAGATAAAATAGATTGTTAATGGAGCTTATACTCCATAGTCCATATAGTAGATAAAATCATAAAGGATGAAAAATTTGCCTTCTTCTTTATGAAAACTTTATCCCATTTAACCTACTCAGTAATTTCCCCTATTTTTTTTTCCTTACTGGTCTTAATGTAACCACAAAGAATCTGATAATTTTTATCTTCATCTAAATGAGGAATGGGTGGAGGGAAACAGTGACTTTTAAATGTGTTTTCATTTTATTGTTTATATATGATGATGGAATAATGTCATCAATAACAAAAACAATAAATAACTGACATATGTGAATGAAAAGCATTGTTTACTCTTAAAAAAACATTTAAGCCATTATAAAGCAAGTGGGGTACGTTTTTAAAGGCACATAACATGGGCAACCTAAGTGGTCCCAACATGAATTTATAGCTCATAGGATCATAGATTTACAGCTTGTAAGGACTTTAGAAGCCATTGAATTCAATGTGAACTCTACTGTTCCCACTGAACCCAATCTGTTCTCATTCTTAAGTTTATCTTACACAAACAAGGAGTCTTATTCCTGGGGCTGTTACTTGTCAGCATGATCAATACTTGCCCAATTCAGCAAATCAGGAAGAACCTTGCAAATAAGGGACTTTTTCTTTCCCTGAGCAAGTACAATTGAGCCTACTTTTGTCTAAAAAGTAACCTTTGTAATGAAAGCACCTTCATTATCCTACATAGAATATCTCTGTTTCTATGTTCCCATCATGCAGTTGCTGATATAACGTACATGCAAGTTAGTTCTCAACTAGGACTCTCCTTAACTGCTCCCTAACTCTCCAAACCCCATCCTTGTTTCCCATTTCCTTTTTTGCCTGGATCTTTAAGTAGTGTCTTTTTATTCACAAATCCACTAGATCACCTTGATCAGCCTTATGTGTACTTTGATGAAATAAAGGACTTCATGGTAAAGAAAATGTCTCTGAGTTTTTCACGTTCCCAAGCCACTTTTTCAGGTCATCATCAACATAATTTATTGTGGGTCACATAGTATCTAAGAAAGGATTTGGACCCAACTATGCTGAATCCAAGCCCAGTTCCTTCTCCACTACACTATGTTTAACAATGAATCCAGATACCCCTCTGTACTACTTGGAGTATTCTTCCAACAGTTGTTTATTCAAGAACCCAATTCTTTTTACCTTCAACTAAATGTCTTCAACTAATTCTATTTTCTTTCAACTAAGTCACCTTTGCCCTTCAACAAAGACTCAAATTTTTAGAAGTCATTTCTTCAAAAATGTAAATATCTTATTCTTAAAAGCAAGATTTAGAGAATTGAGCATGAGGAGCCTAATTCTTAGAAAAGCACTTTTGGGGTTTGGAGGGAGAATACATAAAGGATTGTTGGAATGATTTGGGAAAAGCTAATATATTCATTTGTTCTTTGCTGAAATCTGGAATTGAAGAAGAGATCTTAATATCAGTTTATTACCCTGTTAACTGAACTAGTTCATAGAAATGGTGTTACATAAGGATGGATGTAGAGGAAGAGGAGAATATTTCAAGTAAAAAGAAAAGAAGCAGTAAAACTTTATCTCCGAAATGTTCAGTTTCTTCATCTGTAAAATAGGGATAAAAATGCCTACATAACATTTACAGGGTTGTTGTGTGACTCAAATCAGACAATTTATGTAGAGCACTTTGCAAATTTTAAAGCTCTAAATAAATATCAGTCATTTGTCATATTACAAGAAATCATCTAGCTTGAGGAAAGTTTTCATATACGCAGAATACTCAGAGATAAATATGGCAAGTCAGATGGGAATACATAGTTTAGACCCCTGTATGACTGGAATAATTTAGACTTAATCCAATAAGTAATAGAGGATCATCCCAAATGGGTGAAATCATTGTTCCATTTGGAAGCATTGAGAGAGGAAAATGGAGATAAAGACAATCTTGTTCTTATCATCTAATTGTATAACATTGATTAAGTCCTTTAAATTTTGTAGACCTCATTTAGCTCAGCTGTAAAATAATTATTTAGATTGTATAACTATTAGTTCCTTTCTAGTTTTAAATTTTATAAATATATAAACTTTTAAAACCTAAAAGTAACTAATAGTCAAGAGAACAATTAGATAAGAACAAGGTGATTTTTTTTTTTCACTCAGCTACATCAGACTCTTTATTAAAGAAGGGGGCAGGTCTCAGAGTGGTTAAAAGGCTGAACCTGGAATTAAAAAGAACTGTATTTAAAATCAAGACAACAGTTGCTAGTTGTGTAACATTGGGAAAATCACTTAACCACTGTCTGACTCAGTTTTCTCATCTGTAAAATGATTATAATATGAGCACCTAGCTTATTGAGTCATTGTAAAAGAACACAATATTTATAAAGTGCCTATATAAATCCTAGTGATTATTGCTGTTATAATTAAGATTATTCTCTTGCCGGTGGAATTGCCTTAAGGAACAATCAGACATAATGAAATTATTAATCCAATAAAATACAATTCAATTCGATAAACTTTTATCAAACAAAATCTCTCTATGTCCTCAAGGAACAAAGTTCAAAGTAAAAGTTACTGCCTTCAAGGAGTTTACTTTATTCTAGAAGGTGAGAAGGAACACAATAATTTACTCAAACAAAGAAATTTGAAGTTATCTACAAAGCAGTTTTAAAGAGAAAAATCACTAATGGGAGGTAGGATTATCAGGGAAGGCTCCTGATGGAAAGTATCATTTCATCTGAAACTTAAAGTAAATTAAAAACTTTAAAGCCAGAAAGGAAGTCCAGAAGGATGAATATTAGAGGAATTTGAGATAGACTGTGGAAAGGTAGAGACTGAGTATGGAACACAATATATGAAAATAGTAACTGAACTGGTTTGGCTGAAACATAGTGTGCCTGATGAGGAATAACATGAGATCAGTCTAGAATGGTAGGCTGGAGCCAGATGGTGAAGGACTTTAAAAACCAAAGAGAAGCATTATATTTTATTCTCAAAATAATCAGAAGCCATGGAAGCTTTATTATTATTATTATATTATTATTATTATTATTACTCAGTAATACTTTTTAATTACATGCAAAGAGTTTTATCATTAATCTATGTAAGATTTTGAATTCCAAATGTTTCTGCCTCCCCAAGTAATCAAGCAATCTGATATAGGTTATACATATACAATTGTGTTAAACATATTTCCATATTAGTCATTTTGTGAAAAAAATGACTCAGAACAAAAGAGAAAAAAAGTGAGAATAGTATGCTTTAATCTGCATTCAAACTTCATAGTTTTTTTCTCTTATGAATCTTTTGAATTTATCTTGTATCATTGCATTGCTGAAAAAAAGCTGTCTTTCATAGTTAGTTCACAAAGTTACTATCAATGTGTACAGTGATCTCCTGATTTTGTTCCCTTCCCTCAGCATCAGTTCATGTAAGTCGTTTCAAGTTTTTTTTTTTTCTGAAATGTACTGCTCATCATTTCTTATGGAACAATAATATCCCATCACCTTCATATACCACATCTTGTTTAGTCATTCCCAAATAATGGGTATCCTCTCAATTTCCAGTTCTTTGCCACCCCAAAAGAAGAGCTGCTATAAATATTTTTGTACATGTGGGTTCTTTACCATTTTTTAAAAAAATCTGTTTGGGTTACAGACCTAGTAGTACCATTGTTATATCAAAGGGTATACTAGGTTTTATAGCCCTTTGGGTGTAGTTCCAAATAATTCTCCAAGTTAGTTGGATCAGTTCACAACTCCACATATAAGTTTTTTAAGCAGAGTAGAGACATGGTTAAACTCATGATTAGGGAGAGAAATTAGAATTAGGGAGACCAATTAGAAGGTGACTGCTACAGTATAAATAAAAAGTGATATGTACCTAAACTAGATTAGTGGCCACATGAGTGAAGAGGATATAAGTGAGACATACATACTGGAGGAGTAGAAATAACCGTTCTTGAACTGATTCGCTATGAAAGCTTTAAAAGAAAATAAAAGAGTATAAAATAAAATCAAGATTCCAAACCTGTGTGTCTAGAAACAAGATGAAATATTCAAAAGGAAAAGGAAAGTTAGGACATGTAGATTTAAGATGAAAAATGTAGTGGGTCTCTTGTACAGATAAGTGGCACAGGGAATAGGCCTGGGATCAGGAAGACCTGAAAGACATTAGCTGTGTGACTCTGGAAAAATTACTTAATCTTATTTGCCTCAGTTTACTCTTCTATAAAGTGAACTGGAGAAGGAAATGGAAAATTACTTCAGTATCTTTGCCCAGAAAAAAATCCAAATGAGGTGCCAAAGAGTCAAAGAAAACTAAAACAGTGTTTCAGATTTGTTGATCCAAGTAAATATGTCAACTAGAATTTAGAGAAAAAATGAGAACAGAATATACAAATTTGGATATCAACTACAGGGAGATAATAATCACAATCATGGTAACTTGTCATTCCATATCAAGAGACTGAAGAGAGAGAAGGAGGGGCTAAGATAGACCCCCCCCTGGGTTGCACACATCCACAATTAAAATTCAGGACATGGATATTGATCCTTTAAAGGACACTAAGTGAAGCAATTTTTGGATACTGTCTTTCTTACAGGGGGAAAAAAAAGCAAACCTGAATGTGTTTATATAATTGTTATCTCATCTGCTTTCACATTGTCAACATGGGATGGGTTACAAGGTAGTTATATGATTATTCTATTAACTATATCTGTGACCCTAATAAAGTCCTTTAATACCCCTGTGTTTTAGTTTCCTTCTCTATAAAACAAAGAGAATTGATTCAATATCCTATAAGGTCCCTACTAACTTTAAATTTGTGAGTGAACCATAGCAAAGTGAAATCAGTGCAACCAAGTGAATTAATGTTAAAATAAGGAAGGGGGCTCAGGTCTCTATATTCATCCCCTTCTATTCATTATTCTCTGGTACAGTCTTAGCCAAGACCAAACTACAGTGAGGGATATATATAGGCTAGCACCTCTGAAGTAAGGGCTTTCTGGACCCTTTTGAGGGCTGCTCATCCAACTTTGGTGTCCACTTTGGTGTCAGCTATGGATCCAAAGAGCTGTAGTATTCACAGCAGCAGCAGCAGACAGGCTAACAAGATTGATAATAACTAACAAGCCTTAAACATGCTGGTGAGTTAAGGGAATGTCTACACCAAGCAGATGAATATTTTCCTCTGTCTAAATGGGTAAATGAGAAAAATTTGTTTCAAAAGCCACGAAGGAGGCTGAAAAAGACACTGTGGGATTCTTAGAACTTTAAACATCAAAGTCTCCCAGCATTCCACCCACCAAATCCCAGGCCATTGCTGTTGTTTTGACTTTTATCTTGCCATGAACTTTGATGATTCTGGAAGAAAGAGTGAGGCAGATGCAACTGTGCTTCACTTAAATCCAATTCACAAGTAAGTCAAGATATCACCTGTGATGTCACTGGCCCTCTTCAAAATCAGGAATACTGGGTGAGTCAGCAGTACTGTGCTCCATTCCCAGTTTTGCTGCTTTCATTATATGAACCTGGGCAAGTCATTCAACCTCCTTGGGTTGATAATCTTTTTATCTGTAAAATGAGAGGAATTGAACTATACTATGACCTCTAAAGTCCCTTAGAGCATTCATATTCTGTTAGTCTGCATCCTCTGAAAGGCAGTGAAATTGGTTTGGATATGTTCTCTAGACAGATCAAAATGGTGAACATTTGTATTTGTCATTCCGTAACTAAGAACCAGATTTGGGGGTGGATCCTTCAAAATATCATTTCCTCCTACTGAGAAAATGTTAGTGTCTGTTTACAGCGATGTATTAATAGAATAATCTCCTTCCAGATCAGTGTACTTGAGCCACAATCACTCTTCACTTCTCCAATTGTTCTTAATTAGCATCTGATTAAAATGTCTTCTCATGCTCTTCAAAAAAAAGTTGTCATTGAGATCCATGAGAGTACTTTTGTTGGAGGCCCTATTTAGAGAGATGGAGGCAGGGGATCTATAGTGAAGCACCTAGGCCTTTGAAATACCTTCCCTCTCCTGATTCTAATAAATCTTTGACTGTTTAAAACCCAGACATTAGAGTACTTAGGTAATCAAGACACCACAAATAGTCAGAGACTCATAGATATAAGAACCAAATAGACCAACTAATCCAACCCCCTCATTTTGTACATAAAAAAATTGGGGCTCAGGGAGATTAAGTGGCTTTGACTGTTTTTGTTTTTGTTTTAATTATTTCGAGATCTTACATATACAAAGCAGTCTTTATGTCCTAATATGAAATTCACATAACTCAGATGTTCTATTAGAAACCTCCCCTCATTTATAGATGTTCACTTGTCTTCATTTAGTAGTCTGCTTCTCAAAATCAAAAGTATATGACTTTTCAAAAATGTGTTGATTCAAAGCACTAATAGACTTGTGAATAAAAGATCCATTTATATCGAAAGAAAGAACTGTGAAGACTGAATGTGGATCAAAACATAGTAGTCTCACCCTTTTTGGTAATATTATTTGTTTTTTTTATTTATCCTGTTTTTTTTTTTATTTTTTTTCCCGTTTTGATCTGATTTTTCTTGCACAGCATGACAAATATGGAAATATATTTAGAAAAATTACACATGTTTAACCTATACTGAATTGCTTTGTTGTTAAGAGAGGGAGAAGGGGAGTCAGGAAAAAAAATTGGAACACAAGGTTTTGCAGAGGTGAATGTGGGAAACTATCTTTACATGTATTTGGAAAAATAAAAAGCTATTATAAAAAAATCAAAAGCATATACTATCAGCCATAAAAAAGCAAAAATAACAAGTTTATCCCACCATCCATTCCATGGGTACACAATCAATATGGTAACCATAAATACTTGTAGTACAGACTGAAAAGAGAGATAACCTGAGATAGTTCTTATAACTATCCTAAGAAGTCATACTAGCAATCAGGAAGACCGAAGAATCTAAGTAACGCAGGAAACCTTTTTAAGTCCATAAGATACAGAACTCTTGCTCATTCAAACTGGTAAAATGAATTTCCCATTCAAAAGTTCCTTATACCAGTGAAGTCATAGGTTGAAAAACTCTGAATGATTTGCTTCTGCAAATACCTAAGGATACAAAGGGACCAGAGTTAACAATTTTAGTCTCCTTATCTGTATCTGTGATTCTCCCCCCACCCTTTCTCCTTTTTCCTTGACTTTTCTCCATCTCTATATCCTTTAATCACTTTCTCTTTGTGTTTTTCTCTTTCTCTATATCTCTCTGTCTCTATCTCTCTGTGTCTTTCTCTGTCTCTATCTCTCTGTGTGTCTCTCTGTCTCTTTCTCTGCTTCTCTCACACATTTGGCATTAGCTGGTAGAATGTGGCACTCTATCTTCAAATTAGCCCTCAGTTGTGCATGACATAGAAGCTTTTCTTCCTTTCAAAGGACATCTTTTCTTCTTTTTTTTTCTGTGAATGAATAGGCTGAAGCAATTCAATGCCACTAATTTTCAGCATGGAAACCAAGGTAACGCAAGAAAACAATACAAGAGTGGTGCTGATTTTAGATGGTTGATGAATGCAGAAATTACCCATCTTTGTTAAAGTCTTATTGCACTTAGGCATCACAAGTGCCCATGAACATGCTATTCAGACCCTTCCTTAGGTAAGTTAAACAAATTAAAAACTGTAAGGAACACACTGTTACAGAGCTTTTCCTGTCTCTGATTACCTGACTCCCCTTAAACTATCCATTTGTTCCCTGCTTTCCTAGACTAGGTTTGTGGAAATCTGGATAAGTAGCTTATAGCACAGCTGATTTTGTATGTCTGTGTCAACATAAGTTCAAAACAATGTTTTTTACATTAACAAAAATTCTTGAAAAGACAAAAATTATTTCTAAACATAAATTGTTATAGATTTGATGGAGTCATGGGATCATGGAATCATAGATTTAGAACTTAAAAGGATCTTTGAAGTCATCAATCTAACCTCTTATTTAATAGATAAGAAAAATGAGACTCAGAGAAGTTGGGATTTGCTCAGTTTTTAAGAGCAAATAGCAAACTGTCAGTAAATAACTAAGGCAGAATTGTCTCATTAGAACCAAAGGAATGCAAAACAAAAAAAAGGAACAAGTATTTTGGCAAACCTGAAAACAAATGTCTCACATTTGGGAAACTCACTGCAACCTTGTGATATAAGTATGACTATCCTCAATTTATAGATGAGGAAATTAGAGCTCAGAGAGATGAAGAGATTTACCCATAGCCTCATAGACACTAGGTGAAATGGATTTAATCATTAGTCTTCCTCCTGACTCCAAGTTCAGTACTCTATCTACCATTTCTGGAGTGGCTAAAAAATTTCTCCTTCTATCTACTGGATCTAATTATAAATCATCCTGTGCATCCTTAGATGTTTTCAAACTAAGATCTCAAAAAAATGAAGCAGATTTTAGCTATCCAACCCTATTGAGTCGATTCAGAGGAAGATCTGACTGATATTGACCATAAATTGCTTTTTCAGATTGTCCTGAATGCCTCCTCTGCATTTCTTTCATAGGTTATAAGTAGGGAACAGCTTTTCTAGCAACAGCGATTAGAACTATATGAAATGTCAGACCACATTTAGGGATTCAAAGATTTATGCTACATGCTTCTCCAACTTGGAGGAGCAAAATGGAAGGGGGAAAAAAGCCACAAGTGGTAACATTTGCAAATCTAGATCCCATTATTCTATCTGTGTCCTTACATATTAATGTAATGCTAATTTTAATTACAAATACCCTAACACACTAATCAGAAAGAAAAAGAAAATTCTATTCACCATTTCTGCAATATTTTCCTAGATTTTAAACTATCAAATACTTTATTTAATTCAACTTTCTTAATCTTTTATTTTTCTCACTCCATTACCCTATTTATGATATTATTTGTTCTCAATCAGTACTTTAATTTGAACTGATAGGTGGCGCCATAGTGCACAAAGTTCTGAGTCTGGAGTCAGTAAGACATCTTCTTGAGTTCAAATGTGGTCTCTGATATTTACTTTCTGGGTAATCTTGGGCAAATCACTCTGTTTGCCTCAGTTTTCTGCAGAATGAGATGGTAAAGGAAATGACAAATCACTCCAGTATAATTGCCAAGGAAAATCCAAATAGGGTCATAAGCAGTCAAATACTACTGAAAATGAGAGAACTAGCACAAATATTTTCATTTCCCCACTCCAAGGAGTTTTAAAAAGGTGTATATTAATTACTTATTATGTATCATACATTATTCTAAGTGCTATGAATAAAAAAAAACCAGTTTTTCTCTCAAGCATCTTCTACTAGGGAATAACAACATACACAGGGGCAAAGACAGTATGTGTGTATTGGTTAAGAAAGTTTTCAAGATTCTGAGTGAAAATATTTTGTGAATAGATTACAAAACTCTTTCCAGTGATTTCAGAAAGGCCCGGAGAGACCTACACAAACTGATGCTGAGTGAAATGAGCAGGACCAGGAGATCATTATATCCTTCAAAAACAATACTATATGATGATCAATTCTGATGGACATGGCCCTCTTCAGCAATGAGATGAACCAAATCAGTTCCAATGGAGCAGTAATGAACTGAACCAGCTACGCCCAGTGAAAGAACTCTTGTAGATGACTAAGAACCATTACATTGAATTCCCAGTCCCTATATTTTTGCCTG
Source organism: Sarcophilus harrisii (assembly GCF_902635505.1). NCBI lineage: Eukaryota > Metazoa > Chordata > Mammalia > Dasyuromorphia > Dasyuridae > Sarcophilus > Sarcophilus harrisii. The sequence goes on from NC_045427.1 coordinate 278,587,130, forward strand.
CCTGCATTTTGGATTTCCTTCACAGGCTAATTGTACAATATTTCAGAGTCTGATTCTTTTTGTACAACAAAATAACGGTTTGGTTATGTATGCTTATTGTGTATTTAATTTATACTTTACTATATTTAACATCTACTGGTCATCCTGCCATCTAGGGGGGAAATGAGGGGAAGGGGAAAAATTGGAACAAAAAGTTTGGCAACTGTCAATGCTGTAAAATTACCCATGTATATAACTTGTAAATAAAAAGCTATTTAAAAAAAAAAAAAAAACTCTTTCCACGCTCAAGGTCGAAGGTATTCTATTGTGGTTCAAGAATTGGAATGTGCAACGGAAGCATAGAGTTTTTATGTAAAGTGGCAAAGCAATTGGTTTCAAAAAAACATTCTATAACATCCTCAATCTTTTATTTATTTATTTATTTTGTTGTTGTTGTTTTTAATCAATTCTTAGCTCAAGTATCTCCTATTGCCCACTTCCTCTGCTTTTTGGCTAGGGAACATGGTGAGATAAAGTCAAAAACCCATGATGCCACTGGATCCTCAAAGATATACACAATCATTTTATATATTTCTCCTTGCCACCTAACATTATTCTCACCTTCTATATGTACACAGGAATGGGTAAATATATTCAACAAGCTGATAAATGGAGCACACAGGACATGCAAGCTTAGAGTTGGAAAGGAATTCAGGATCTGTATAATCCAACTCAACAACATTGTTTTCAATATATCCAATCACTGGTGCCTGCTTCCTTAATAAGGAAACTGACAATTTCCCAAGGCAACCTCTCATATTTAAATAGGAGTGATTATCAAGGGTGTTTTTTAAAAAATATATAAAGCCTAAATGTGTACCTATGCTACTTCTACCTTGGTCTCCTAGTTGTCTCCTCTGGAGCCAAATAGACAAAATGAAATTACTCTAATATATTAATTTTTCTAATACTTAGATTTTTTTTTCTTTCCCAGGCTAATATTCCAGTTCCTTCACCAGATCCTTAGGTGATATGACCTTAAAGACTCTTCATTATCCTAGTCATCTTCTTCTGGCTTCATGCTAATATATCATTTGTGACCTAAGACTGTTGTTCTACTAACTTCAAATAAAATTTTGGGCTAATCATTTAATCTCTCTGGACTTCAGTTCCCTTTTTATAAAATAGGGCAATTGAACTACATGGTCTCCAAGGCCTTATTTAATTTTAAAAGTTTACCAGATTTGGAATCAAAAAGAAATGAGTGCAGGTTGTGTATTAGTTATATGACTCTAGACAAATTCACTTTACTTCTGCCCAGCTCAGTTTATTCACCTGCAAAATATGAAGAGCAATATCACCTATCCCATCCAGGATTGTTTTTAGAATCAAATTGAGATTACGTATATAAAGTATCATGTATACCTTAAAGAATTGTAAACAAGATAAATGTCCATTCTGAGGAATAGTCAATCAAGCATTAGTCTATGAATATAATGGAATTTTAATGTGTTATAAGAAATGAATATGATGAATAAAGAAAACCTTGGAAAGATATATATATATACACTAATGCAAAGTGAAATTAAGTACAATTATGAAAACAATAACTATGATTTCCACAATGCATGTGGAAAGAACAACCACCACAAAATAATTGTGATATTGCAGAAATACAAAGAATGCATAGAAAATATGTCGAAGAAAATGCCTTCTTCCAATTTCTTTACATAAGAAAGAAGTTCATGGTTATGATATAGGTCATTTATTTTAAAACTTTGTAATTTATTTATTGGTTTTCCTGATTTCTTCCCTCCTATTTCTTAATTCTTTCCTTTTAAAATGTTCTTTGATATATGGTATAGCTCTTTGAGAAACAGAGGGGGAGAAATATTCAGAGAAATTTAGGGAATATAAAAACAAAAGATACCAGTAAAATTTACTTTTAACTATTATATAAATATTGGCTATTATCATCATCATCATTATTAAACTAGAAATGTTTCCCAAATTCATTATTTTCCTTTATTTCTAAGACAAACAGGTCTCCCTGGATTTTAGAGACAATCCTTTCATCTTTATCCTGGCTCTCATGGTCTTTTCCATCCTCCAAGACCTTGTGTCAACAATTATCTTCTTCTATACTTTAGTTTAAATCCATCCCTCTGTTCCTACTCTTTCCTTTCTCATTACAAATATTTTCATGTTTATGCTATGTTATAAAAACTTTCATGGTTGAATTGTTGTTGCTATTGTTCTTCATTGTCAAAGACCAATGACATCACAAACATGATAGATTCTTTACTCACAAACCCTATAAGCATGTTATCTTTAAAGTTAAATTCTAAAATACCATTCTTCTGTAATGAACCTGATATTGAAATCCTCTGTATTTTGCTAAGCTGGCACTGTACAAAAGGTGCATCATTCATCACCAAACCAGGACCAGAAATTTTTCCAGCTTGGTAGAAGTGTGTGTTCCTCTAGTATGACATTTAAGAATCCAGATTCGTTTGTAGGTTATAGTGAAGTATTTATATTACATTAGAACTTTAATAAATGCTGTTAAAAACAATTTGAGGGGAAAATCACTAACCTTTTCTGTATTTAATAAATTCAATGCAATAAACACTTAAGTCCCTACTATGTGTTAGGCACAGTGCTAAGTGCTGGTGAAAAAAGTAAGAAAAAAAAAAGATAGCCTCATCCTCAAGGAATATATAATGTAATGAGGGAAGACAACGGGTGAAAGGAAACTAAAAAAAAAGGTGGGTAACTAGAGGCCACCAAGTGATACAAAGCAAGGGCATAATGTTCTATGGAATCAAAATCAAAAGCAGAGGTAAAGATAGAAAATCAAGAGTTGACAAAAAGGGGTAAAAGCCTTGAGTTATCTGTAAAGGAAGGTTTTGAAAAAATTTATTGCTCAATCCTTAAAGTATCCAATGATCAGTGAGAGGAAACTGAGAATATTTGAAAGGTGCTAAATTCTATTAGTAGAGTTCTTTAAACAGAGACTGGATAAACATTTGTATGGAATGTGGTAAAACTAAGGTTCTTAACCCAAATCCATAAAGTTGACTTAAAAATATAATATCTTACCATATAATTATTCTTATTTTCATATGTCAAATATTTGAAAACATATGATATGTTGTGATATATTTGAATATATTGTTCTTCATATATAGTCATAAATATAAATATTTATTTTAAAATATTTGATTCCAGTTGTAAACCCATATATTTTGTTTTGTTCATTTGGAACTATTACTATGAGAAAGGATTCATAAACTTCCATAGACTATACAAATACACATTAAGATGGCTGAGAGCTCCTTTTGTAGAGGATAATTGCCATTAAGGTAATTGATTTAACCAAAAGGACAGTAAGGTCTTTAACTCTGTGATTCTATGAATTCTGTGATTTTGTAGTTCCTTCAACCACTCACCATTATTCCTAGTTTGAACATCATGGGCACAAAACTGATTGTCTTATACCCATATATTAGGTCCCAGAGAAGGCAATTCTTTCCTGATTACATATCTCATTTCTCCTCCCTCTCTTCCTCCCCAAGGAGTGGATAAGATACAAATTTAGCTAAAGTAAAATTTTGGTGGTCATTTGTGCACAGCATCCTTAAAGGGGGATGTTGAGTGTAAAGATTTGAATGGTAAATTGTGTGTGTGTGTGTGATCAGGAAATGGTCAAACAGAGTTGGCTGGTAGACACCTTAGTCTCCCAAACATCATAATCTTCTGATTCCTCAGTGCTGTGGAAAACAATTTTCTATGTAGACAGATCTACAGTGGAGAAATAATACTAGCAGGCAGCAGGTCAGAAAATTTTCTCAAATCCATCTAACAACAGAAAGTCTGACAAAAACCAAAGTATTGGAACATGCTATCACAGACACTGATTCAGGGCTCAGCTCTCCTATACCAAGGCTATTGTGTTGCTTTTTTTGTAAAAAAAAAAAAAAAAAAAAAAAAAAAAAAGGATGATATTCAAGGTCAGCTATTGCAATATCTTCAGTTGCTAATGGCTTTAACAGAGGTTGAACTCAAAGGACTAAAGGATTTATTTTATGCTGAAGAAATGCTTCAGTAAGTAAAAAAGTATATATATTGTTAGTGCCTTTGGTATGTATCGGTATGAAAAGAATAATACTAATAAATCTGTTGAGTACTGATGGAAAGGATGTAATATGCATTTCCACAGAAACGTCTTGTAATTTGGCATTAATTAATGTCCAATTATTGTAAGCTGTTACTAATAAATTTTAAAAGTCTACTCTGCTCTTCCATTTTGTAATGTTTTTATAAAATGGAACATTAGATGTTTTTTAATCTTGTCTGTTCTAGCAAAATACCCCAGATAACACTCTGTTTTGCATTTCAAATAATATGTGCTCATTTAAATGCAAAACCAGGGTCCAATCAGAATAAGATGGCAATCAAATTACAATATTCAATGAAGAAGTTTCCAAGCTGACTTCATTAGTAAACTATCAGGAATTTCAAGATCTTACAAGGTTTCTATTTGTTTGTACAACTGCAAAGGGCTCAATTATGGAGCTTTGAGACAGCCTAAAAATAACATCAGACTAATTAAAAGTTTCAATTGGATTTGGGTGAGCACTGTTTTGAAAACCTTTTATTTATTTTTTTATTTGAAAATGCAGTTGACTTTTAAAAGGTACTCTGGAGAAAGAGATCAAATTTTTTAAAAGGTTGCATGTGTTAACCCCCTTTAAAAAAAGACACAAAATAAGGGGCTTTTGCATATCCAGAGATAGCCCTGGAGCTCTGATACACAGGACTAGGGGCAGCTTTCATGTGCTCATAGACTTCTAAGAAGGCTCACCCTCCTTTTTTGCCACTATTGTTTGTGTTAAGAATAACTAGGAGAGTTTGCAACTTCAAGTTGTTGAATCTTTTAAAAAGACAGGCAAGAGGTTCATTCTTTGAAGTCATTTTCCCTTTGGGAGGTAAGATACAGGTAATCAGGAAAAGCTCAGGAGGTAGGGCTATTATGATAATATTCTGCCAGTGCAATTGGTGCTCAAAATGTTATATAATTTGGATCATCTAACTTTGTAGAAACTCACACAGCAGGGCTCCCTCCTCAACAGGTGCTGGCTGTGTTGAAAAGGAGGCCAGGAAATGGAGAGAGAATTTAAAATAATTCCAGAGCCAAAATTTTCAGGTGATCAGACAATACAGTACTCTTGTTGATTCATTGAAGGGGATAGGCCTCTATAGTAGCTTTCTTTTACTGAAATTTCTTCTCTTCTTAAAATAGCAAGGAGTTAACTCTCCTGAGCTTTTCATAGGATATGAACAAAAAGATGTAAATTATCACCTTTACAAAAATGCTAATCTCTTACTCTAAAGAACCCTACACTCCTCATACACACACACACACACACACACACACACACACACACAAAATAATTTTTTAAAATGATCTCAAGGTTTCCAAAGTTTTGAAAATATCCGATTCATTAAATTCCCATTTGGGAGGGTTATATAGGTATCAATGCATCTATCACTTTCAGAGAAGACCATTAGCATTTGTTAACAGCTTGAGGAAAAGTACACATTTGTAATTCAGTTTTTATGATGGGCTTATTAATGCACAAAGTACAATGGGGATAGATGGTGTTTATGTCACTATGCAGCTGAAACAAATGCAAGAGAGATTAAGAAAGAGGCAACATCATCACTCTTAAATTGAAATTTAATATTTCACCCTTCGGGCCATCAATCTGCTCATTCAATTTTTTTTTAATTTATTATCTTTTTTTAAACATCACCTTAATTTTCAAATTTATGTGTCTCTTCTCCCCTACTGACTAAAGAAACTTTTGTATCAAACAATAATAAAGTGGTAGTAAAAAGTAGTGCAGAAACACAAACCAAAACATCAACTGATGACAGTATGTTATAGTATATGTAATGCTCCACACCCATAGCCCCCCAGTCCAAATGCAATAACTAATCATAAGGTTTATTATTTATCTTTTGATTCTGTCATATATCTGAGACTCATTAACCTTCCTTTTCAATATTATATGATTCAAATGATTATCATGAATTGGACTGAAAAGAAAAAAGACACAATTACATCTAAATTCCAAGTAGTAAGTAATTTACTTAGTCTTATGTATTCAAATGTGTACTATTTGAAGTTATAATTATGCACTTTTTTTCTAGTTCAATGGAAAAAATTGGTGTGAATTCAAATAATGTCACCATTTGGAGGTATTCATTATTTGTACTAGGACTTAATTGTAATTCAAAGAGAAATAAATTAAGATTTAAGGTCAATAAGCACTTAAAAATAATTTGAGGAGAGGGAAGAAGGTATATTTTCAAGCTCTTTCTTCAGGAACAAACTTCATTGTTATAATTACTTAGACCTTTTTGTTGGTCTTTCCATTTGCATTGTTATAGTTCTTTTGTATATTGTTTCCCTGATTATTCTTATTTCATTTTGCATTGGTTCAGATAATATCCCTCCCCCTCCCCCCCAATATTCCTTTGGACTTTTCACATTCATTGTTTTTGTGGTAATTTGATATTGTTATGTTCTTGTAAGACAATTTATTTAGTCATTCCCCAAATGATGGTCACCTGCTCTGATTCCAAACTTTTATTATCAAGAAAAATATGTTATTATATGACATTTCTTTTTCTATTTGACCTCCTTCTGATGTGTGACTAGTAATGGAAATGTGCTCCCTCTAAAAATTAATTTACAGACTAAATATCTTCTATAGTGGGAAATAAATTTTAGAAGCAAAATGTTTTTTATTTCAATATAACTGATTCTCCTTATTAAGCTACATATTTTATTTTATACATATGAAAAGATTATTATGAGAAGGGGATTCTCATGCTTCTTTAGACTGACAATATGATCAATGAAACAAATAAAAAAGGCTAAGTACCTTTACTTTAGACTCACCTTTGTAGAGGCATTTTTTTTTTAAAGAAACAGTCTATTAATGAAAACTTAATAAATAAAGGAAGGTCAAACTCTTGAAAATTGTAAATTGGAATGGTAAACAAACAGATGTATATGGTCATCATGACTACCATAATTCAATGGCACACACATAATACCATCACCCTAACCCACCAAAAACAAAAACAAATAAACAATACCCCCTCAAAAAAAAAAACCTTCATGTAGTCTATAATCTGAAAATTTTCAACCAATGTGATTTTTTTTATTTTTTGCAGAGATATTAATAAGGACCAAGTAGAGTCATTTGATTTTTATCTCTAGTCTCTTTGCCTCTTCATATTCAAGAATTGCTAAATACAGAAATAGTCATACAGAAGTAGCAGGAAAGTAAAGAGAAATAAGGATCTTAGAACACTGACCAACTGAAGAACAGTAAGGCTCTATAGAATTAAAAACTGGATTTGACTTCCATAACTTCTCATACTACATCAGGCTCAAATAAAAAGGAACCAAATATCAGACTTCAGATGATTGGGAACTTATCAGAAATTATTTGGTGGGCAGAGTTCATTTGTTCAGCATATTCCTTTGTGACTGGAATTCTGGGGTGATCAATCTTTAAGAAAGAGAATGTCTTAAAGGTTACAGAAAAAAATAGCCAGGTAATCAAAGGAAATAATGGAATGATATAAGAAACAGATAGGTGCCCTTGAAAAAGCAGCAAAAATACAGAGGAAATTGTCTATAGTATCAGGAGAAAAATACCAGTAAAGTAGAATAGATGGGATGAGTTGAGGTAAGATAAAGATGACAGACTACTTACATGAATGGAGGAACAGAAATTTCAGCCAAAAATTACTAACACTTCATGAAAATAATAGTGGGAGGGTAACCCATGTGTCCATCTATAAATAACATACAGTGACATTATAGCATTAAAAACCTCAGAGATGGGACGTTTTCTATTTTATCTAGTCTAAACCATTTCTGAATAAGACTACTTTCAATATCACTAGAAACTGTTTATCCAGTCGGCTTGGAGATTTCCAAGGATAGTAAACTCACTGCCTTGTTTACCTTCAATTTTCCTTGTACATTTCATGTATGAATATAGCCAATATAATTCTTTGCATGTTGTCTCCCCCAATTGAGATGTGATCTCCTTGTGGTTGGAGACTGTTTTTTTTTTTTTTTTTTTTTTTTTTTTTTTTTTTTTTTAACACCGTTCTTTCTATTCTCAGCACTTAGTATTATATCTGGGATATGATTTAATAAATACATATTGGCTTTTGAGGAAGCTATTCAACAGATCAATTGTTAATGAAATATTTCATCTGTCTCTGCAACTTTCATAGTGTTCTGCCCTTTATGACCCACAGAAACAAATCAAATCTTTTTTTCCGTAGGACAGCCTATTATGATCTCACCAAAAATACTTTTCCTTAGGTTAAAAATCCCCAGTTGCTTTATTTAAGCCTCATGAAGTTCTTTCATCAATGATATTTCCTACAAGACCAATTACTTGATGATATCTATAGGCATAATTGTAAATGAATGTATCACATTTTCAAGGGAATTCAAGAGGTGGCAAGACTTTGTGGCAAGACTTCTTTTTCTTTTCTTTTCTCTTCTTCTATGGCTTCCTTCTTGTTATTGTTGTTGTTCTTCTTTCTTCTTCTTCTTCTTGTTCTTTCTTCTACCTTCTTCTTTCCTTTGCTACTAAATGGAACATGTTTCCCTCTGAGAATATGACCACCAATAAATCATAGAATTCAATGATGGAAACTGCTTCATCTTTATTCAATATTCTTTAAGAAGCCCTAGAATCCAATGATGGGAACTACCTCACCTCCACCATTCCTCAGTTGTACTTCTAGACCATGGAATTAGGATATCAGTGACATCTTTCCTATAAAATTATCTTTTTGTTTCTGGCTCTTTGATAAAATTCCCTGGGAAATTAGCCCCCTAAAAAAGAGAGTGAGAATATGACCATGCAAAACTTTTAAATAATTCTATTCTTTTCTGTTTAAAATAGGCTTCTATAGTTCATAAGGAAAAGACTTAGTTTCAGAAAGTTTTAACAACCAATTTTTGTAGAATTGGGGGGACATGGAAGAAAACATTTGGCAAGTCCAAATATAAATGGACTATTCATTTGAAACAGACAATTTTCAGATGATGAAATTAAAACCTATAGTTATCTGAAAAAATGCTCTAAATTACCACTGATTAGAGAAATACCAATTAAAATAACTCTGTGATACCACCTCATACCTCTTAGATTAACTAAAAATAATGATAAATGTTGGAGGAGATGTGGGAAAACTGGAACACTAATGCATTGCTGGTAAAATTGTAAAATAATCCAAACATTCTGGAGAGCAATTTGAAACTACATCCAAAGGGCTATATAAATGATTCAGTAGGCCATTGCTGGGCTGTATCCATATGAAATCATAAAGGAGGGAAAAGGACCCACATGTGAAAAAATGTTTGTAGCAGTTCTTTTTGTAGTAGCAAAGAATTGGAAAATGAGTAGATGCCTATCAGTTGGGGAATGGCTAGACAAGTTGTGCTATATAAAGATAATGGAATATTATTGTTCTATAAAAATGATGAACAAGTTGGTTTTAGAAAGGACTGGAAAGGGTTACATGAACTGATACTGAGTGAAACAAGCAGAACCAGGAATACATTGTATACAACAACAAGCCAGAATGTGTGATGATCAACTATGAAAGACTAGATTCTTGATTCAATGATCTAAATGATCTAAGTGATTCAGTGATTCAGCGATCTAAAACAATCCCAATAGACTTTTGACAGAAAATGCCATCTGCATTCAAAAAAAAGAAAAAAAAAAGAACTAAGGAGACTAATGGAAATCAATACATGCTATATTCACTTCTTTTTTCTTTTTTTTAAACTTTTCCATGATTTTTCCCTTTTGCTCTGCTTTTTCTCTTCCAACATACTTCATGAAGTAATGTGAATTAAAAATAAGTAAATTTACAAGGAAAAAATAAACAAGAAAGGAATCTTTCTCCAAGAGCAAAAAAAAAAAAAAAAAAAAAAAAGAAATAAAAAGGAGTAACGTGTGGAAATTAATCAGGTGATTGGAAAGAAATCACACAGATGCCTCTTCCCTAGAATAAATACTTCAATTGGTAGTGGGAGAATATAGGAAAAAGAACTCCATAAGTGACTAATATGTATCTTGCAAATATTATCTCATCTTATCTTTACAATAGCTTTGTGAAATGCTACTATTATTATCCAAATTTTGTGATTGAGGAGATTGAGGCAAATAGAGATGAAGTGAAATGCTTAGAGTTACACAGCTAGTAAATGTCTGAAACTGGATATGAATTCAGGTCTTTGTAATTACAAGCTTAATGTTTAATAAATCATATCATCTAGTTGTTCATCGAAGATTGTATATTCTCCATATTTTTGGTCTTGCAGGACAATTTTAAATAATGGGCCAATATTTTAAAAGCAATGGGTGGGTGGAAAGGACTGTGTTGTCAGAAGAAAATATTTAGATCATGAAAAGAACAGAAAGCTGGTATAGGAAGTTGATTTGGGAATCAATGGTATAGGTAGAATTGTAGAAGGCAAATTTTACTTTCATAAAATACAGTATTAGTGCCTAACTGTATGATTTTATTTTATGGATTTGTTGTCATTTTAACTCAATACAGTTCCAAACCTAGAGATACTGCTGCCTGTGATAAGAACAATCTAGAACACTCTAAGGAATCATAATATCAGTTGGCAATCCAAGAATTTAAATAGGAATGAAAAACATAAAGGTAAAGAAGATGCATATTGCCTATAATTATGAAATTCAAGAGCTAAGAGGTACCACATAGATTATCTAATCCAGCCTCAATGAGAAAACAAATGAGAAAACTAAAGCTAAAAGGGTTGAAGTGATTTATCCAAAATTTGAAAAAAAACAAAAACAAAACTATTAATTCAGGAATCTTGACTTTTAATCGAGTGCTCAACTATCTTAAAATTCTTTACACAAAATCAGGAAAACAATATATACAATGATTACAACATTGCAAATGGAAAAAAAAATGATAACCACAAAACAATGAAAATTGAATGGTCTAAAATTATAAAGACCAAGCTTGCTCTTAAAAAAACAAACAAAAACCCACAAATAAAACCACTCTCCTCTATTCCTTTAGAGAATTTAGGTCCATAGATTTTGAATATTATGTATAATGCAAGATTTTTTGCATATGTTGTTTTTACTGAATTTTTCTATGCATTTTATCATCATTATTACTATTATTTATGCATTCATTATTATTTCATGCTTTATTATTGTTGTTGCTGTTATTTTGTTATCAGGGATGTCTGTGAAGGAAAGAAAGACACAAAGAAATTTGGGCAATATTAAAACAAAAGATATCATTTAAAAAATTCTACTTCAAGTAGCATTTTCTTTTAATGATAACATGTAAACATAATCAGTGATTAATCAACACTTGTGTTATTTCAAAATTTTAGTGAAAAAATATAGCTCACTAGCTTGTGCTTATTTAACTCTCCTAGCCACTTCTATAAAAATGGCAATTTCACATCTTTGGGTTTCAATTTCTTCATCCATAAAATGAGAAAGTTGATCTAAATGATATCTAAGGGCACTATTTACTTCTAAATACTATGACTATAACAGGTAACATTACCCACCTAATACCAACCTTTTAAATAGCAAGAAGAGCATACAAGAGAATCTAATCAGTTATGTGTAATATACCTTGTTAAATCAACCCTCTTTTAATGATAAGTTATTATAACTTCAAATTCAGGGGAAATAATATACAAAAACTCTGATTTGTGAGATATATCAATTGATATTTCACAAAAATTTCACAAAAAAAAAAAAGATTATATGCTTGAACAGAAAAATCAACTATATAATTAATTTAATTAATCTCCTCATGTATTTGAATAATTATATCATTTCATACAACTTTTCAGGAACATTTCTATTTGATGATGATAAAATAACAATACTATAATTAGCATTGAAATAACACTTTAAGGTGTTCTATATAAATAGATTATTATTATTATTATTAATTCTTACAACATTACAAAGTAGATGCTATCACCCCAATTTTATTATTTTTTCCCCTCCCAGCTTTTTTTAAAATTCTAAACTTCAAACTATGCTTCTGCTACTGTCTCATCCTAAAATTTCCCTAAGAATCTGGGGAGCACCCAATCCATCTTGCAACATATGGACCTGTAATGTTCCTCCACTCGGTCTACCACTTTCTCCTATTGGCGAGTTCTTTCCTGGGTCTTCATTTTTTGGAGGGAATAAAGTCAGATTTCATTCTCTTCCTGTCCTGTTCCTGAATTCTGAATTTCAAAATCACCTTCTTCCCCCAACTTGTATCAGATACCTTCATTCTATGTCACTTTTTATTTCCCTTTTATGTTTTGTCTTCCTTCTTTCAAATGTAAACTCCTTGAAGACTGAGACTGCCTAGATTATGGCTTGTATAATAAGCACTTAGCATAGTGCCTGTCAAGAAATAAGTACTTAGTTAATGCTTCTTTTCTTTCTTTACAGAAGGGGAAACTAAGACAGGAAACATTTGAGTGACTTGCTCTGTGCCACTCTGCTAAACTGTACTTGAGTTAACATTCAAGCTCAGGTATTCCTTACTCAAGTTTATTGTTCAATCCATCACACTATCTAGGGTTAATTGAGGCATACCTATAAATGTTACAAAATACATCATTCTGTGTCTCTCCAGATAATTATGAATAAATGCAAGCCTCCACTACTACATTTTTATAAATGCATTTTTAGACCAAGAAATTCTAAGAATGTTAAGAGTCTGCATTTGACCTCAGCAATTTTTTAGTCAAATCAGCACTTTGCCCTCCATAGATGTATTGTTTTGTTTTTGATAGGGGATGAGATTGAGGAAGGAATGGATATTTTGTGTCATTATATTACCATATTTTGTAAAATTTAGGCCTTTCTTTAATTTCCCCCCATAATCTTTCACTTATATGCCATGGAGACAGTTGATAGACTCATCAAAGAAATCATTATCTTATGTCTTTCTATTTGTTTTTCTTTTTTTTGTCTTTCTACAAGTCATCATTCATTAATGATACAAACAGAGTTGTCTTTTGACTCTGAAATTCCCTTTTTATTGCTCATAATTTATGATGAACATGGCCTTCTGTGATAAAAACCCATCAAAGGCATCATTATTCTGCATTTATCTGCATTGAACTGTCTGTTTCATCTATTAGTATTTAAAAGGTTCCCTGTCTTTCTGTATCCAGCTATAGCCTTCTAATTCATCTAGTCTCTATTATCTGCTAGAATAAGTCTTTGCCTTAAATTGTGGGTCAAAAAAAATCACACTATTCAAATTGTCATTGACATTCAGAATCACGAATTCCCTGTGTCATTCCTTTTATTTTGGTGAAGATGGTAAATGAATATTATTTAGCACTTCTGATGCTGATCTGACCTTGTGTACCTATTGCCTCTGGTGATGCTTTGCTAAACAACATCTACTGAAATCAACAGATTTGTCCTTCACTTGTTTTTTCCTGTGTTCTTTATCTATGAATGGTGTTCCACAAGCTTTGCTTTTCCACTCTCCTCAAATCATTGGATTGAATGATAAATGCTCAGCTGATACCCTTTCTAAAGACTAGCCATTGTAATCTGCATATTAACAAGGCCTGACTTTAAAAAAAAATGTTGGAAGGGGCTGAGAATTAAAAATGAGTCCACAGGCTGAGCTAAAAGATATTTCCTGAGAACTGGAAAAAGAATTAATATTTTCAGATTTTCTCACAAATTTTACCCTTTAGGAAAATATACAACTAAAAGTGGAATTTTGGATACAGGGTGGATCCTCTCAAGCATTTTTTTCTTGGAAATGGTTATACCTAAGGTAGTAATGAACTTCAGCTTTTGGAAAGGTAGTTTGGTATAGTAGAATATTAAACCTGAAACAAAGGTTTGAACCCTGCCTTTGTTGTGAGGTAGTGAGCAAGTGAGGCTAGAACACTGTGTCTGAAGCCAGGAAAACATGAATTCAAATATGGTCTTTGACACGTAATAGCTATGTGATTCTGAGCAAGTTACTTAACTGTTTGCTTCAATTTCTATACCTGAAAAATTCAGATAAAAATAGCATCTATTTTCAAGATTGTTGTGAGGATCAAATGACATAAAGTGCTTAGGACAATGCCTAGTACATGCCATGGTACTATAGAAATATTAACTGATGTATGTGGGTTTTGCAACAAAATGATGTGGATAATATAAACAACAGATAATGGCAGGCAACAAAAGTTGGGGTTGAGTCATGTGAAAAACCCACAATGGCCATTCTCTTTGGCAAAAGATAGATTTATTTACAGAAGAGGTTACGGACAAAATGAAGGAATACAATAGATACCAGGAATGGTAAATATGAAATAGTGGAAGAGCATATAAAAGACAAGTTCCTCAGTGGAACTCACAATTACCCAGGAGAAAGAAAGCACCCCATGAAGTTGGGGTGTGTCTTTAACTGGAAGGCTAAATCCTGAGAAGGACTTGGCACTCCAAAAGATAACTCTTTAAACTGTTAGGAAGTTAACTGTTAGGAAGAGAAGTGGGGTTGAGAAGCTCAGTGAAGTTAGGGGAGATACCATATGGCACGGGAGAGTGCCATGACATTATTAGGCAGAACAGTAGTCATTTTTTAAGTGAGGTCCTCTAATCATTATCAAATTGAAAAGCTTTTGTACAAACAAAACTAATGCAGACAAGATTAGAAGGGAAACAATAAACTGGGAAAACATTTTTACAGTCAAAGGTTCTGATAAAGGCTTCATTTCCAAAATATATAGAGAATTGACTCTAATTTATAAGAAATCAAGCCATTCTCCAATTGATAAATGGTCAAAAGATATGAACAGACAATTTTCAGATGAAGAAATGGAAACTATTTCTAGCCATATGAAAAGATGCTCCAAGTCATTATTAATCAGAGATATGCAAATTAAGACAACTCTGAGATACCACTATACACCTCTCAGATTGGTTAGGATGACAGGAAAAGATAATGCTGAATGTTGGAGGGGATGTGGGAAAAATGGAACACATCCAGCTCTTCTGGAGAGTGATTTGGAACTATGCTCAAAAAGTTATCAAACTGTGCATACCCTTTGATCCAGCAGGGTTACTACTGGGCTTATATCCCAAAGAGAACTTAAAGAAGAGAAAGGGACCTCTATGTGTAAAAATGTTTGTGGCAACCCTCTTTGTAGTGGCCAGAAACTGGAAACCGAGTGGATGCCCCTCAATTGGAGAATGGTTGGGTAAATTGTGGTATATGAATGCTGTGGAATATTACTGTTCTGTAATGAACAGCAGGATGATTTCAGAAAGGCCTGGAGAGACTTACATGAACTGATGTTGAGTGAAATGAGCAGAACCAGGAGATCATTATATACTTCAACAACAATACTATATGATGATCAATTCTGATGGACATGGCTCTCTTCAACAATAAGATGAACCAAATCAGTTCCATTTGTTCTATAATTAATAGAACCAGCTACACCCAGCGAAAGAACTCTGGGAAATGAGTGTGAACCACTACATAGCATTTCCAATCCCTCTGTTTTTGTCTGCCTGCATTTTTGATTTCCTTCACAGGTTAATTGTACATTATTTCAAAGTCCAATTCTTTTTGTGCAGCAAAATAACTGTATGGATATGTGTATATAGATATAGATATAGATATAGATATAGATATAGATATATAGTATTTAACATATGCTTTAACATATTTAACATGTATTGGTCTACCTGCCATTTGGAGGAGGGGGTGGGAGGAAGGAGGAGAAAAATTGAAACAAAAGGTTTTGCAATTGTCAATGCTGAAAAATTACCCATGCATATATCTTGTCAATAAAAAGCTATAATAAAAAAGTGAGATCCTCAAACATCCCAAAGGGCTACAATAAGATCACTAAGGTCCTTAACATTTGTCTCATCATTCTATGATTCACTGAATCTTTTGATCAGGGTATTTTAAATATCTTCTCTTCCTCCTCCTCCTCCTCCTCCTCCTCCTCCTCTTCCTCTTCCTCTTCCTCCTCCTCTTCCTCTTCTTCTTCCTCTTCCTCCTCCCTCTTCTTTCTCTCTTCTTCTTCTTCTTCTTCTTCTTCTTCTTCTTCTTCTTCTTCTTCTTCTTCTTCTTCTTCTTCTTCTTCTTCTTCTTCTTCTCTCCTTTATCTTTGTCTTTGTCTTTGCCTTCTTTTTGTATTTTAACTTTTTATTGACAGAACATATGCCTGGGTAATTTTTTACAACATTATCCCTTGCACTCACTTCTGTTCTAACTTTTCCCTTTTCTCCCTCCGCTCCCTCCCTTAGATGGCAAGCAGTCTTATACATGTTAAATATGTTATAATGTATCCTAGATAGAATATATGTGTGCAGAACTGAACAGTTCTCTTGTTGCACAGGGAGAATTGGATTCAAAAGGTAAAAATAATCGGGGAAGAAAAACAAAAATGCAAACAGTTTACACTCATTTCCCAGTGTTCCTTCTCTGGGTATAGCTGCTTCTGTCCATCATTGATCAGTTGGAACCGAGTTAGATCTTTTTGTTGAAGATATCCACTTCTGTCAGAATACATTGTCATACAGTATCATTATTGAAGTATATAATGATCTCCTGGTTCTGCTCATTGCACTTAGCATCAGTTCATGTAAGTCTCTCCAAGCCTCTCTATATTCATCCTGCTGGTTATTTCTTGCAGACCAATAATATTCTATAACACTCATATACCATAATTTACCCAACCATTCTCCAATTGAATGGCATCCATTCATTTTCCAGTTTCTAGCCACTGCAAAAACAGCTGCCATAAATACATACAGTCCCCTTCCCTTCTTTAGTATCTGTTTGGGATATAAGCCCAGTAGTAGCACTGCTGTATCAAAGGGTATGCATAGTTTGATAATGTTTTGGGCATAATTCCAGATTGCTCTCCAGAATGGTTGAATTCGTTCACAACTCCACCAACAATGCATCAATGTCCCAGTTTTCCCACATCCCCTCCAGCATTCATCATTATCTTTTCCTGTCATCTTAGCCAATCTGACAAGTGTGTAGTGATTATCTCAGAATTGTCTTAATTTACATTTCTCTGATCCATAGTGATTTGGAACACTTTCATATGAGTGGAAATAATTTCAATTTCATCATCTGAAAATTGTCTGTTCATATCCTTTGGCCATTTATCAATGGAGAATGGCTTGATTTCTTATAAATTAGAATCGATTCTCTATATATTTTAGAAATTAGGCCTTTATCAGAACCTTTAACTGTAAAAATGCTTTCCCAGTTTGTTGCTTCCCTTCTAATTTTGTTTGCATTAGTTTTGTTTGTACAAAGGCTTTTTAATTTGATGTAATCAAAATTTTCTATTTTGTGATCAATAATGATCTCTAGTTCTTCTTTGGCCACAAGTTCCTTCCTCCTCCACAAGTCTGAGAGGTAAACTGTCCTTTGTTTCTCTAATTTATTTATGATCTCGTTATTTATGCCTAAATCATGGACCCATTTTGATCTTATCTTGATATGTGGTATTAAGTATGGGTCCATTTTGCCTTCTTTTTGATGATAAAACTCTTAAACAATTTGGTGACTCTTAAAAATAGAAATGCATATATAAGTATACACACACACACACACACATATATATGTATATATATATATATATATATATTCACACATACATCATATATCATAAAGTAAAGTACAAAGTGATGAGATCCTGAATGTTTTTGAATAGAGTAAAAGTAAAGAATTGTTCCCTGAGGCAAGCAGAGAGAAGGCACTGATAAGAGATCAGTTTAACTACATGGTCCCATCCTCCGGGAGGTCAGAAATTCAAGTTATATCAAACCCCTGTGACTCTCTCTCTCTCTCTCTCTCTCTCTCTCTCTCTCTCTCTCTTTCTCTCACTGTGTGTGTGTGTTTGTGTGTGTGTGTGTAGGTCTTAAGCAGTCTCATCTTGCCATGTCCCGTCAGAAATGCAAGTCATGTCCCAGAAGTTAAATTTTCCTATATGATCTACATATGGGCCACCCAATGGCTGCTACCTCCTTCTTTTGGGTCAGACTTCCATGACATTCTGCATCGGGGTATCTTTCTTCTTACCCCTCCTCCCTCTGCCAGTTGGAATCTCATCTAATTCTACTGTGCTTCTCAACCCCACTTCTCCTCCTTGTAGCTAACTAACTCTTTCAGGATTCTATATCCCTTTCAGGAAAATCCCTTTCTATGCTCTCCCACTCTATTTCATATTTACCATCCTCAGTGTCTATTGTATCCCTTCATTTTATCTATAACCTGTTTCCCTAAATAAATCTAACTACTGTTAAAGAGAGTGGCCATTGTGAAATTTTCACATCAAACCCCAACTTTTGTTGCCTGCCATAATCTGGTGCCAAATCTCACATCGTCAACCACATCATATAGAAGCAATAGTATTGAAACATAATTACCAAATTAAAAGAACATGTTCAGACCCTAGGTTAAGAGCCACTGCCTCAAGAGTATGCGCCAAAAACATCTATTATATGATTTTCAACTTACAGGGTAAAATACATTTTTTTCCTTTCCCCCCAAGCTCCAAATCTTTCTATTTCTAGTCCTATGTTCTTCTTGCTTGATATAAGAGTTAAGCCTCAAACCATGTCTTAGAAAGAAATATGTCATGCTACTTGAATTGCCTACCAACTCTGAATACCTTGACCCACTTTTACAAGACCATTCACACTTCCTTCAAACCGAGAGGATTTTGGGTAAGGAACTTTCAAGGTGAGCTAGAGGCCAAGTATATGTCCTTCTGCCAAGTCAGTCAGAGGAAATCATTTCAACCTTCATCCAGAAATTAAATGGTTATTGATTGATAGGGAAGATACTCTAACCTTATAGATTAAATTAAAAAATGTTGCTGAACACAATTAAAATTTTTTCCTAATGCAGCACTGTTTTCAGAAAGCATTTTTGACTAAGTTCCATCCCTGGGGTTAATTACCATGTCTAAAGTCCAGGAATAATAGATTAAGTGGAAACTTGGCTCCCAGAGTTAAAGAATGAGAATGGGAAGTCAGCAAATGACAAAGAGGAACTCAGGGCAGCCTTCACACATGATTTAAGGCCAACTGATGAATTTGAGGGAAGAAATCCAAACAGCAGCAATCATCCTATTCTATACAAAGGAAAGCCTTCATTTTACTCAGAACTTATGGTTATTCTAAAGAATGTCTTTTATCTTCTAAAAGGTCAGAGACACTTTCATTCTAGATCAATTTGATTTACTACATCGTTTCTGGCCATTTAAAAAGTAGAGATGTAGTTAAGTTTACTGGAAATTCCAAAGGCAATTAATATAATCCATTGGTTATCAACTTGGTTCAGTGGATTTAGAACTAGAGGAAAGTTTCATAGATAATGAAGCATATTCCTTTGTTAGTGAAAAAGCAGCCTCTTAAAATGGAAGTAGCTAACACAAGGTAATTCAGGTTCTAAGTAGAACTGGGATTCAAATCCTGGGCTTTAAATTCTAAAACAAGTGTTTTCTCCAGTACAGTCCTTTGCCATTTATCACAAAGATAATTGGGAGAAAAAAAAGGAAGCATGATACACTCGAACATGCTCTGGATTCAGCATCAAAAACTCTCTGCCCTATCTCTAATTGTGGCACTAGTTGTCTGTGTAATTGGGGCCAAGTATCTTAAACTTTCTCTGTGCTCCATTGTTTTCATTTGTTAAATACACACACACACACACACACACACACACACAAACACATATATAACTTTTTTAATCTAACTAAGCAAATGAATTTATGGAAAATAAATAGATAAAAGCTAGGAGGGAAGAGGAATGAGGGGATATATTAGATATTTCCCAGAATTACTTTATACAAAAAAATTAATATTCAATACTAAAACTGAGAAATTACAGCTTCAAAAAAGAAATATATATCTACTGTTAACAATAGCAACCATTTTTTTTAATCCATCAGATTGGGGTATTTTCAGTTTCCTCACACAAGGTACTATCTCTTGACAGGATTTTTATTGGCTGCCTTCCCTAATCAGAATGTTCTCCCTCTTCATTTGTACCTCTTTCTTGGTTTCCCTTGTTTCCTTTAAATCTCAACTAAAAATATCCTTTGTCCTTAATATTAACATCTTCCCCTTGAGACAAGTCAGTCAATAAATATTTATTAAATGCCTACTATGTGCAAGACATTGAGCAAAGGGCTGCAAAAAAAGCTAAGAAAACTCGCTAACTCCTTAATAGGCTGCAAATAATTGTGTGCAAATTGTACAAATAACTCTGTACAAACAAGCTACGTAGGACAAATAGGACATAATCAACAAAAGGAATGCATTAGAATTAAGAGATATGATGAAAGGTTTCCTATAGCAGATGGGATTTTATTTGGGACATGAAGGAAGTCAGAGAAGTACAAAGACGAAATGAGAAGAGAATTTCTTTTTTTCTTAAATTTATTGATTAAAGCTTTTTATTTTTCAAAACATATGCATGGACAATTCTTCAACATTAGCCTTTGCAAAACCTTGTGTTCCAGTTTTCCCTCCTTTCCCCCACACTCTCGCCTAGATGGCAAGAAATCCAACATATATTAAACATGGCAGAAATATATGTTAAATCAAATGTATGCATATATATTTATATAATTATTGTGATCCACAAGAAAAATCACATCAAACTAGTTAAAAAAAAAGAAACAAAATGCAAGCAAGCAACAGCAAAAGGAGTGAAAATGCTGTGCTATGAATCCCATTCAGTTCCCACAGTCCTCTCTGGGTGTAGATGGCTCTCTTCATCACTGAACAATTGGAACTGGTTTGAATCATCTCATTGTTGAAGAGAGCCACATTCATCAGAATTGAATGTTGTATAGTCTTGTTGTTGCCATGAAGAATGATCTCCTGGTTCTGCTCATTTCACTTAGAATCAGTTCGTGTAAGTCTCTCCAGGCCTTTCTGAAATTATCCTACTGGGTCATTTCTTACAGAACAATAATATTCCATAAAATTCATAAATCATAATTTATTCAGCCATTCTCCATTAATGGGCATCCATTCAGTTTCCAGTTTCTTGCCACTAGAAAAAGGGCTTCCACAAACATTTTTGCACATATGGGTCCCTTTCCCTCCTTTAAGATCTTTTGGAGTATAGGCCAAGTGGAAACATTCTGGTCAAAGGGTATATATTGTTTTATAACTTTTTGAGAATACTTCCAAGCTCTCCAGAATGGTTAGATCTGTTCACAGTTTCACCAACTATGCATTAGTGTCCCAGTTTTCCCACATCCCCTCCAACATTCATCATTATCTTTTCCTGTCATGTTAGCCAATCTGAGAGGTTTGTAGTGGTATCTCAGATATGCCTTAATTTAATTTTCAATGATCAATAGCAATTTAGAGTGCCTTTTCATATGACTAGAAATAATTTCAATTTGTTCATCTGAAAATTGTTCATATCTTTTTACTATTTATCAATTGGAGAATGGCTTGAATTCTTATAAATTCGAGTGGATTCTCTGTATATTTTAGAAATAAGGCCTTGGTCAGAACCTTTGAATGTAAAAATGTTTTCCCAGTCTATTGCTTCCCTTCTAATCTTGTCTGAATTAGTTTTGTTTGTACAAAAACTTTTTAACTTAATATAATCAAAATTATCTATTTTGTGATCAATAATGGTCTCTAGTTCTTTAGTCACAAATTCCTTCCTCCTCCACATATCTGAGAGGTAAATTATTCTATGTTCTTCTAATTTGTTTACAATATCATTCTTTATGTCTAGATCATGAACCTATTTCAACCTTATCTAGGTATATGGTGTTAGATGTGGGTCAATGCTTAGTTTTTACCATACTAGTTTCCAATTTTCCAAGCAGTTTTTGCTGAATAGTGAATTCTTATCCCAAAATTCCAAGCAGTTTTGGCTGAATAGTGAATTCTTATCCCAAAATCTGGGGTCTTTGGGTTTGTCAAACATTAGATTCCTATAGTTGTTGACTATTTTGTCCTGTGTAACTTACCTATTCCACTGAACAACTGCACTGTTTCTTAGCCAGTACTAAATGGTTTTGATGGCCACTGCTTTATTTGGTACAACTAGGAAACCTTCATTTACCTTTTTTCCCATTAATTTCCTTGAAAATGTTGACTTTTTGTTCTTCCAGATGAATTTTGTTATTTTTCCTAGATCTGCAAAATAATTTCTTGGGAGTTTGATTGGCATGTTACTGGATAAGTAAATTAATTTAGGTAGTTGTAATGACCGTGTTAGCACCCTGGATACCTTAGAATCAACTGGAGTTAGGATAAGCAAAAGTCCTTAGTCTTTATTCTTGGTCTTTAGAGGTAGGATTGAATTAGATGTAAGCAGAATGTCTGTGACCGCCTTCTTCCTCATCTACTGCCAAAGTGACCCTAGCTCGTCTTATTCCACCCCCTAGTCCCTCTTACAATTCTCTGTATACACCAATTATCAAGCCAGCACAGGATAGTTGGAAGGGCCATTCCTCAAGTACATGCCCATAGAGTATTGTCCAATCGGTAATTAGCCTTAAGTGCTCAAACCGACCTCAGTACTTCTACTCAAGAGTTTCAGCTCTCTACATGTAGTATTATCATTTTTATTATATTGTTTCAGCCTACCCAATTGATATTTTCCCAATTGTTTAGATCTGACTTTATTTGTGTAGAAAGTGTTTTGCAGTTGTGTTCATATAATTCTTGACTTTTCCCTGGCAAGTACACTCCCAAATATTTTATACTATTGACAGTTATTTTAAATTGAATTTCTTTTTGTATCACTTGCTGTTTGATTTTGTTGGTAATATATAAAAATGCTGATGATTTATGTGGATTTATTTTATATCCTATAATTTTGCTAAGGTTGTGACTTGTTTCTAGTAATTTTTAATTGATTCTCTAGAGTTCTCTAAGTATAACATCATATCATCTGCAAAGAGTGATAATTTGGTTTCTACATTACTTACTCTAATTCCTTTAATCTCTCTTTCTTCTGTTATTGCCAAAACTAGCATTTCTAATACAATATTGAATAGTAATGGTGATGTTGGGCAACCTTGTTTCACCTCTGATCTTACTATTAATGCTTCCAGTTTATCCCCCTTATATATGACGCTTGCTGATGGTTCTAAATAGATGCTACTGACTATTTTAAGGAAAAGTCCATTTATTCCTATACTCTCTGGTATTTTTAATTTTCTTCATCTATTGAAATAATCATATGAATTTTGGTAATTTGGTTATTTATATAGTTAATTATGCTAATGATTTTCCTAATATTGAACCAGCTCTGCATTCCTGGAATAATCATTACTTGGACATTATCCTAGGGAGGACTTTCTGTAATCTCTTTGCTAACATTTTGTTTAAGATTTTTGCATCAATTTTCATTAGGGAAATTGGTCTATAATATTCTTTCTCTGTTTTCATCATAACTGATTTAGGTATCAGTACCATGTCTGTGTGATAAAAGAAATTTGGTAGGACTTTTTCATTCCCTATTTTTTCAAATAGTTTATATAGTATTGAAGTTAATTGTTCTTTAAATGTTTGGTAGAATTTACATGCAAATCCATCTGGTCCTAGGGATTTTTTCTTAGGGAGTTGATTAACACCTTGTTTTAATTCTTTTTTCTAAAATGGGACTACTTAAGTAATTTATTTCCCTCTTCTGTTAATCAGCACAATATATATTTTTGTACATATTCCTCCATTTCACTCATATTATCAAATATATTGACATATAATAGGGCAAAATAATTCCTAATTATTGCTCTAATTTCCTCTTCATTGGTGAAAAGTTCTCCCTTTTCATTTTTGAGACTAACAATTTGATTTTATTCTTTCCTTTTTCTAATCAAATTAACTAAAAGGTTTATCTATTTTATTTTTTTTCATAAAACCAACTCTTAATTTTATTTATTAATCAATAGTTTTTTTTTTTTTTACTTTCAGTTTTATTAATCTCTCCTTTTATTTTTAGAATTTCAAGTTTGGTATTTCATTGGGGATTTTTAATTTGTTTTTCCCCCTAGTTTTTTTTAGTTGCAAGTGCAATTCATTGATCTTTTCTTTCTCTATTTTATACAAGTAAGCATCTAGAAATATAAAAATTCCCCTTATTACAGCATTGGCTGTATCCCACAAATTTTGGTATGTTGTCTCATTATTGTCATTCTCTTGGATGAAATTATTAATTGTGCTATCATTTGTTGTTTCACCCATTCATTCTTTAGAATGAGATTATTTAGTTTCCAATTACTTTTTTGGTCTCTTTTCCCCTGGCATTTTATTGAATGTAATTGTTATTGCATCATGATCTGAAAAAAATGCATTTTCTGCCTTTCTGCATTTCATCTTTATGAAAGATTTTATTTTATGAAAGACTTTATTTAGGTTATGTCCTAATATATGGTCAATTTTTTTCATGAACTGTCAAGAGGAAAGTGTACTCCTTTCTGTCTCCATTCAATTTTCTCCAAAGATCTATCATACCTAACTTTTCTAGTATTCTGTTTACCTCCTTAACTTCTTTCTTATTAATTTTGTGGTTCAATTTATGTAGGGCTGAGAGAGCAAAGTTAAGATCTCCCACTATTATAGTTTTGCTGTCTATTTCTTCTTGCAGCTCTCTTAACTTCTCCTTTAGGGATTTCCATGCTATACTACTTGGTGCATATATGTTTAATATTGATAATTGCTTCATTAACTATTGTACCCTTTAATAAGATATAGTTTCCTTTCTTATCTCTTCTAATTAGATCTTTTTTGCTTTTACTTGATCTTAGATCAGCATTGCTACCCCTGCTTTTTTTTTTTTTTTTACTTCACCTGAAGCATAATAGATTCTGCTCCAGCCTTTTACCATTACTCTGTATGTGTCACTCTGCTCTGCATGTGGTTTTTGTAATCAACATATTGTAAGATTCTGGCTTTTAATACTGTCTGCTATCTGCTTACACTTCATGGGAGAGTTCACCCCCATTCACATTTATGATTCAAACTATTAATTCTGTACTTCCTACCATCATATTAACTCCAAATGATACTTTTCTCTTTCCCTTTTCCCTTTCCCTCCCCCCAAGTATTTTACTTATGAGCACCACTTGCCTCAAGCAGCCATTCCCCTTTAGAATCTCTCCACCTTTAGTGTCCTTTCTCCTTTCTTATATCTTTCCCCTACTATTTGTTTTCCCTTCTACTTAGCCTACCCTTTTTTTGCCTTTCCCTTTTTACCTTTCCCCTCTCACTTTTTAATAAGGTGAGAGAAGTTTCTCTGTAAACCAAATGCGTCTAATATTTTTTTCTTTGAGCCAAATCTAATGAGAATAAGATTTACACCATGTTGGCCCCCTCCCTTTTTTCCCTCAATTATAATAGGTTTTCTTTGCCTCTTCACAAGATGTAATTTCCCTCATTTTACCTCCACTTTCCCCTTTTTTCCAGTATAATCCCCTTTCCATCTCTCCTTTCTTTTTTCTATTATAACAGTAAAATCAAATTATACATGCACTCTTTATGTATACTCATAACAGAAATACAATTCTCAAGGGAACTTTTCTTTTTATCTTTCTATGCTTCTACTGAGTTCTATATTTGGAGCCCCATTTTTTTTGCATTGAGTTTGAGCTGACTCACTCCCAGTGCTGGGTGGGTGTGGCCAAGTATTGTGAGATTCTGGTGTTTTGGGATTCACCATTTACTTTTTGTGTTTGTGTTGAATATTTTATAACTTCTCTGTTGATCTACTGGCTTGCAACCAGGGCAGAGTAGCCAACACTGCTGTAAATTCCTCCCTGTACATTCTCCACCTGTGGAGCCCTCACCCCTCTGGGTCTGTGCTGTCTGCACTGGTGTCTGTGTTCAGTCTGCTTGCACTTGGTCTACCTCCCTTTGTTCATATTTGAAACAGACCTTTTCTGGTGATCTTCAAAATTACCTTCTGCTAGTAATTTGTTGTATGTCCATTATTTGTGGATTCTGCTGGTCCAGAACTAATTCAGAGCCTGAATTTGCTAATTAGTCTGAGGGTTGTGGATAGAGGTCAGAAGAAACCGTGTGTCCCCTCTACCATCTTGACTCTACCTCCAAGAAGAGAATTTCTACTCCTAGCTTGGTAATTACTATAGTTAGATCACTTCTTGTTTGAAGAAAAGTAAAGAAAGCCAGTGTCACTATGTGGAAGAATACTTAGGGAAGGAGGTCAGTGAATGGAAGGTGTAAGAAGACAAATATGATGGAGTGGATAGGGTATAATGGGTTTTGCATATCAAACAGAAAGATAAAGGGAGTCATTGATTTTTGTTTTGATTAGATTGACTTGTCAGACCTGTTTTGAGAAGATCTTTGTAATGATAGATAATTATTTATATTTAGTCTCCTTTAGAGTGTGAGATTCTTGAGAACAAAGACTCTTTTTGTACCTTCCTCCTGAGATTATATTCTACTCACTTGTATTAATCTTTTTAGGTATGTATGTATAGTTTTTTCATATTGAGCCCCACATTAGATTGTGAAATCCTTTAAGGCAGAGCCTTTTTTTTCTTTTTGTATTTCATTGTATGTACAACACTTAGTATATGCCTAGAAAATACCAAAGCCTTGTAGACTTGATTTTGGCTTGATCCCAGAAGTCATCCATCCAGTCTTATGCTGATCATGTCTGATGACTAAAATGTTACCAGTTTTAAATGATTCATGGTAAATTCTTGTGTAGGTGAAATTCTTTGTTTTTAAAGGGAAGACCTACACAGAGGCCCTTTAAAATTCATCCCCATGTAAAAATAGAAAATAGCATTAAACAAAACTAAACTAAACTAAAACAAACAAACAAAAAGACTAAAAAGCCTAAATGACACATTCAATTTTTACCAGTTAATTGGTGCATAAAAGGTTGTGAAGATTTATGTGCTTCAAAATCAAAACTAAATTGAATTTTTGACATTTTTGCAAATAAAAAGCCCAAAGAATACATAGGTGCCTTTTGATTTGTCACAGCTGGAAGACTCTGAATCATGAAGCACTCTAGGAGAGGCCATTAAATAGTGTTAGATGGTTTGTCAGTGTAAAGGAAAAGTAATTGAAGAAGCAAACTGCGTGTATGGACATTGCATTTTAAAATATTTACAAAACAGAGACAAAGTGAACCCTTTCCTCCCACAACTCAAGTGCAGGCAATGTGTTTATTAGGTAGTAAACAAGAGTGATTTAATAATTTAAATCTTGCCTTGGTTTCTTTATGCAACATTGCTAAATGATAACTACTTAAATCTTCTAAAATGCATTTTCAAAAAAAAATTATTAGGCATCCAAACTACTCTTTTTTTTGTTTCATATAAAGAGGCAGAATTTCAAAAGACCAATGTCTTTGAGAATAGTAATTTCAGAAGAAGATTGGATCCTCTAGCAGAAGAGTTATCTTTTCCCCATGATCTATATAAAATGATTTGTGAAATATCTTAGTCTTTCTCTAACTTCCACTCCTACTATTCTTTCTCTACTTTGTAGCCTTCCAGTCTTTCACTCCCTTAGAATGCAACAAAAATGTGAGTGCAGTATTTTTCCTTCATTCAATTCTCAATCATCCAAAGTATAGCATGGCAACTAGGAGAAATAAGTAAGATTCTAGTATTTATCTAGATGTCCTGGAAGGGAAGTTCATGGACCTCTAGTTGCTAAATATTAATGGCTTCTAAATATTATTTAAAGATTTCCTGAGCACCAGATCCCAGAAATTCTATAGTAATTTATTCAAATGTGTCATGATATGAACTATTAAAAACTCTATGTTATCTACTCTTACAATGAAAACATCATCTGCTCTCTATAGTGGGAGACAGAAAACAAATAAACTCCATACTTTGCATAAAACCACTTCTGGAGCTTAAAAAAACAACTAAGTTTCCTTACTTTGTACAGAATAATAATAATTATATTATGCATCTATAAAGAGCTCTTTTTGGTTGGGGAGGAAGATGATCAATGCAATTCTAGACTAATTTTCTGATCTAATAAGGCAGTAAGATTTTGGGATATGAATCATAACTTGTGGAGGGTGTGTTAAGATGATTGACAAAGTTATTAAGAGGATTGGAGAATGTTTATAACATGATCAGTAAAATTTCATCAAGGCTATATGCAACTCTGCAAATTTTATCTATTGAATATAAACTGATTGGGGTGGTTGGTTTAGAAGAAGCCATGCCTTTGTGCTACATCAATTAAAAAAAGGGATTAGTTGCAAGATTGTTCCTCCCCTTTCCTCATTTTACCCTACCCACAGTATCATAAGTTGCAATACTTATAATACTCAGAAGTGTCTTAGAGATGTGTTTAGAGTCTTGATGAATAGATATTTTCAAGCATTTACTTTTGCGTGAACTTTGAGAGACTTTGTGCAATTATGTATTAGAAATGAGTATACATGCAAGGCACACCTAGAAAGAAAGGTCTAAATTAGCAGTTCTGAACATTTTTGTATCTTCGGATCCCTTTGACTATGTAGTTAAGCTCATTAAAACTTTCTCATAATGATGTTTGTTGCTAAATTCCATTCATAATTTCAGGAATTATTAAAGTTTATTCAAAATACAGTGAAAATAAAAATGTAATCATTTTCTTAAATAAATCCACATTCTCCCTGAAATCTATAAATTTAAATCATGTGAATAGATGGTCTAAATTTTCATATAAGGCTTATTTGGAAAACATCTAAGAATTATTCTCATGGAAACTATATGGACTCATATATTTAAAGCTAGGAAAGATTTTATCTTGCAGAAGAAAATGAGGTTTTAAAGTTAAAATTACTTTTTTGAG
Organism: Sarcophilus harrisii; assembly: GCF_902635505.1. Taxonomy (NCBI): domain Eukaryota; kingdom Metazoa; phylum Chordata; class Mammalia; order Dasyuromorphia; family Dasyuridae; genus Sarcophilus; species Sarcophilus harrisii. The sequence continues at coordinate 278,616,064 of NC_045427.1, forward strand.
GTTCAAAAAGTAATTGAAAATAATAGAATTTCTAAATCACTATTAATCAAATAAATGCAAATTAAGACAACTCTGAGATATCACTACACACCTCTCAGATTGGCCATGATGACATAAAAAGATAATAACAAATGTTGGAGGAAATCTGGGAAAACTAGGATACTAATACATTGATGGTGGAGTTGTGAACTGAATCAACCATTCTAGAGAGGAATTTGGAATCATGCCCAAAGGGAATACCCTTTGATCCAGCAGTGTTTCTAATAGGTTTGTATAGCAAAGAGATTATTTAAAAAAAAGGGAAAGGGACCCACATGTATAAAAATGTTTGTGGCAGCCCTTTTTGTAGTGGCAGCCCTGGAATTGAGTGGGTGCTCATCAGTTGGAGAATGGCTGAATAAGTTATGGTATATGAATGTTATGGAATATTATTGTTCTATAAGAATCTATCAGCAGGATGATTTCACAGAGGCCTAGAGAGATTTACATGAACTGATGCTAAGTGAAATGAGCAGGACGAGGAAATCATTCTACATAGCAGCAGCAAGATTATATGATGATTGATTCTGATGGAAATGTCTCTCCACAATGATGAGATGACTCAGACTAGATCCAAAGGTCTTATGATGAAGAGAGCCATGTGCAACCAGAAAGAGGACTGTGGGAACTGAACGTGAATCACAACATAGTATTTAACTCTTTTTGTTGTTGTTTGCTTGTATTTTGTTTTCTTTCTCATTTTTTTCCTTTTTGATCTGATTTTTCTTGTGCAACCTTATATTTGTGGAAATATATATAGAATTGCACGTTTAACTTAACATATATTGAATTACTTGCCATCTAGGGGAGGGAGTGAGACGAAGGGAGGGAAAAATTTGGAGCACAAGGTTTTGCAAAGGTGAATATTGAAAATTATCCATCCATACATTTTGAAAATTAAAAAAAATTAATAAAAAAATTATAATTTTGAACCTATGCTCTCTTCACTTCCAACACTTGAACACTTTTGCATTGTACTATACCTACATGGAACTCTAAAGCATAGGAGAAGCTGTTAAGGAAAAGAACAAGTACTGTACCAAATGAAATTTCTGTTACTGAAGAATTTTTCAGGTCTCCAGAAAAACATTTGGAATTTGAAGCATAGTTGTAGCATCAGGAAGAGGTGGATTAAAAACCTAACTTTGATACAAGCTATCTGTGTGACTAAGAGCAAATCGCTTAACTTCTTATTATCCTAAGGTAAACTCTCCAATAACACAATTTAAAGAGCTATTACTAATCCATGTAAATAAAGGGATGGATATGCTTTCAATCTGAAAATTGAATTCCATTCAACAAGAAGCCTCCACAAACAACTACCCATTAAATCAAAGGAAAAGAAATTACAAGAAAGAACTGTTTTCTGTGATAGACATTGTCTATCTGACTGAGTTCAATTGCAAGATAATGAAGAAAAATGACAATTTACTAAGGTCTAAGAGAAAGACTAGGGAGATGAATATTCCAAGGAAAGTAAAGATATAGATATAGATATAGATAGATATAACATAAAATATTAATTCTTCGGTTTTGCTCTCTATATAATCTCTTATCCTATTGATTTTTAAGTTTCTAAGAATGAATATAGAATTAATTTATCTAATTTCCTATAAAAAGATATCTGTATCTTCTTATTTATTTGTTTGTTTGCTTTCTCATTTATTTTAATACCCATTGCTTTGTGAATCATGTTGGGAAGGAAAAATAAGAACAAAAGGGAAAAAACCATGGGAGAGAAAAATAAACAAAAAAGAGAAGTGAGCATAGTATGTGTTGATTTACATTCAGTCTCATTAGTTATTTTTTTGGATGCAGATGGCATTTTCTATCCAAAGTCTATAGTGATTACCTTGGATCACTGAACCACTAACAACCAAGCCTTTCTTTCATGATGATCATTGCACATTCTTGTATTATTGTGTACAACATATTCCTGGTTCAACTTGTTTTGCTCACCCTCACATTACATAAATTTTTCCAGGCCTTTCTATAATCAGCTTGTTCATTTTTTATAGAATATTAATATTCCATTATTTTTATATACCACAACTTCTTCAGCCATTCCCCACCTAATGGCCATCAGCTCATTTTCCAATTATTTGCTACCACAAAAAAAGCTGCTACAAACATTTTTGTTCAAGTGGGTCCTTTTTCCCTCCTTTATAATTTCCTTGAGATACAGACCTATTAATGTCACTGCTGGGTCAAAGGATATTCAGTTTTATAATCCTTTGGGTATAGTTCCAAATTGCTTTCCAGAATGGTTGAATGATTTCACAACTCCACCAAGAATGCATTAGTGTCCATTTTCCCACATCCCCTCCAACATTTATCATTATGTTTTTTGTCATCTTAGCCAATTTGAGAGGTGTGAGGTGGTACCTCATAGTTGTTTTAATTTGCATTTCTCTAAACAATAGTGATTTAGAGCATTTTTCATATAATTATAGATAGCTTTAATTTCATCATCTGAAAATTCTCAGTTCATATCCTTTCATCATTTATTAACTGGGGAATGACTTATATTTTTATAAATTTGACAATTCTTTATATACGTTAGAAATGAGACTTTTATCAGAAATACTGCCTGTTAAGATTTTTTCTCAGTTTTGTACTTCCCTTTTAATCTTGTTTCTGTTGGTTTTCTTTGTTCAAAACTTTTTCAATTTAATGTAATTGAAATTGTTTATTTTGCCTTTCATAATGTTCTCTAGTTGTTTTTTTGGTCATAAATTCCTTTCTTCTCTAAAGATCTGATAGTTAAATTATCCCTTGGTCTCATAACTTGCTTATGCTATCACCTTTTATGCCCAAATCATGAGCCTATTTTGACTTTATTTTGGTATAGGGTATGAGTTGTAGGTCTATGCCAAGTTTCTAACGTTATTTTTTCAGTTTTCTCAGAAATTTTTGTCAAATAGTATAATTGTATCTCCCAAGATTCTCCAGTTTCTCCTCGTTGCACACTCATTCGCACTTGTTTACCTATCATCCAACAATTAACAAACTGATAGATAGATAGATATAGATAGATAGATAGATGATGGATAGAAAGAAAGAAAGAAGGAAAGAAAGAAAAAAGAAATATACATAAATAGATGCATAGAAAGATGGAGAATAAGTACCTGATTTATGCCAGGTTGCCAGGTATTAGAAATACAAAGAAAAACAAATATGCAGTTCTTGCCCCCAAGGGGTTATATGGTTACATTCTATTTGTTGATTTCTCTCTTTCTCTCTCTCTCTCTCTCTCTCTCTCTCTCTCTCTCTCTCTCTCTTTCTTTCTCTGTATATACATATATATATATATATATATATACATATATATATATATGTTTCTCACTCTGTTTTATGTATAGGTATACACACATATTATATAAACACATATATGGACACACACACACATATATAATACATGGCAGAGAAAATAATTATGATGGATAAATAATTTTATAATTCTATATTTCAAAAAAGTTTAAGTTCAAAGAAATTTTATTTTATGTTAAAATTAAACTGATAGTTGATTACAAATAAGTGGATTTGGTTATTTCACTATGTCTCTCCGGCTCTAGGATGAGTGTTCAATATTACAAATAAGTGGTAATTCAGAAGATAGGAACTCTGAAAAAGGAACTGAATAGGTAGAATGGCTTCACTTGGAAAAAAATGGAGATAATAAGATGGAATTACATATAGAAATAATCTACAAATGAAATCCCTTGTTATCATACCATGATTGTTCAATATCTCCTACTCATAATTGGTAATACATGTCATATTTTGATGGCCCTAATCCGCTCTGTCTCAAGCTACAGTCCCATAATTCCAAATATCAAACTGGCAACTCCATTTGTCAACATGTCCAAAATTTTAGCATCATTGATCTCTTGATCTGGAACTGTAAATTATATCAGAAATAATTTAGTCCCACTTTCTAGAAATTATATTAGAAACCAAGACACAAATAGTAAAAATCAGAAGTGGAATTTGATCCTAAGTCCTCTGACTGCAAGACCAATGTGCTTTTTATATCTCTCAACTTATTTTCCCTCACCAAAAAAGAAGTAATTGCCCTCTGGAATCCCATGTTTCTATCAATGATACCAGTTTTGTATTCTACTCAATGTAGCTATTTGATAAATATTTAACATCATAAGGGAGATAGTCAGAAATTTAGTCTCCACTAAATCCATCCATAAGAGGATGAAACTTAGATCCCTTGTTTCCCCCTGATCTTTGTGAGAATTGTAAAGATTCACATCTACTCACAGGGATTATGAAATCATGAGAAGAAAGTATTCTCTGTCTTTTCTATAGATTTATAGGCAAATAGAAGCAATGGAAACTCTCACATCTAAGCCTCACCCATCCCAATCTCAGACTTATCTACAATTTAGTGGAAAGATACAGACAGTAAGCCTGAAACAGAATCAGAGAACAGAGAGTAGATAAGGATAGTGATGGGCAGAAATCAACAGAGAGAAGAGCAAGGTTAGGGAAAAAAAATTATATGGTAGAAATGGAGGCAGTCCAGGTGAAGTCATGAACTCCTACATTTATAGATAGGATCTTCTGTATTAGCTTCATTTCACAGATGAGGAGACTTGAAGGAAAGAAAGGTTACATGATTTGAACGAGGTTTTACAAGTAGTTAGCTGCACAGCCAACAATACAAACTAGATCTTTGTCAGTATAAGAATAGCAAGTTGTTTACTTAGCTATGAAAAGTAACAAATATTATTTTGTCTTCATGAATGGATAATAATAATTACATAATAATTATAATAATAGCAAAACATATTTTAGGTATTACAATGTATTACAAAAATTGTCATATATGCCATAACAGAGAAAATGCATAAACCTAAGCATAGCACCTCTATAAAAGTCTATGGATAAACTGTGTACTAATTCATCCCCCCCCAATATAATGATATATTCTGCATGTTTTGATTTTTAAAAGATATGCTTAAAAAATAAGTTCCATAATTGATAATTGATGTCAACTGTATATCTTTCTGACAGCTGAAGCAGATACTGAAAGGTTTGGGTAAAATCTGGATTTGAAGTTAAGTGACTTAGATTCAAATCCTACCACACATTTAACTCATGTTAGCTGCATACATATTATTTTATTTCGAAGAGACTCAGTGTCCTCATCTGTAAAATGAGAACAAAAATACTTTTTTCATTTTTACATAGTTGTGAATTACACTATAAAGCACTATACTAATTTGAATTATTAATGATTGTGATCATAGCAATTATAACAATATTTAAGGCAGGCTAGTTAGACAGAAGGGAAATAAAGAAGATAAAAGTAGAAATAATATAGAGTATAATATTTATAACTGTTGAATCACTTTTTAAAAATAGTTTCAATGATTTAAATGATGGAAGGAACTTCAGGGACTATCAAGATCAACTGTATTATTTTAGGCAAAAAAAAGTTAACACCAAGAGAAGAGGATGTCTCATCTAAGATCACATAGAGTATAAATGGCAGAGCTAGCATTTTAATCCTGTTCCTTTGACTCCCCATATAATCTCTTTTCTTACAATGTCATGTTGCAATAGGGCAGAAAACGGCAATGAAGTGGATATTCAATACAGACAGATCTGTCAGTATATTTGTAGAAGAAAAGATTGAAAGAGAAATAAAGTAAATTTAGTTTCTCTATTTTGTATAAGATTTGTAGGCAACTCAGTTTTAAATGGTGGAAAATATCAAATTTGGAATCAGAAGAGATAATTTAAAATTTTAATTCTGCTATTTATTATCCATGAGTTTTTGGACAAGTCACTTAAACCATCTGATTTTCAGTTTCTTCATTTACAAGATGAGATTAACTATTCTATTTCTAAGTTTCTTTTTAACTTTAAAGCTTATGAAGTATAAGAATTATTAGTAAAGAGGTTAAGATCTCTAATTACTAAAACTCAGTATCACAAGTAAACATCTATGTTTTAATAGCAGGCAGAAAAGTCAAACAGCAGCTCTGGGGACCAAGTGATCACAATATATCTCTAAGTTTCACTGAAATATGAAACCTGTAAGCATATGTTTCAAGAATACCAACCAATACTTGATTAGCTAATAGCAAATGTGAAAAATAGTAATATATTACTGATATCTTTTGTTTGATATTTTATTTTAAATATTTAAACTTACATCTTTCTCTATGCCTTTTCTCTCTGCAATACAAAACATTACATTTCTTATCTTTCCTCACCACCTTGTTCATGCATTCCCTTCTTCCACTCTTTCCAAGATTATCATGACTGTTAGGGTCTCCTTTTGAAATCTTGCACTATTGCTAAAGCAACTCAACTTTACAAAGGCTTTGATCTTTCAGTACTTTGTCTGTTTTTTCTTATCCTCCTTCATCCCATTACAAAACCTAAAATGGAACACTTTGACCAGTCACTTCTTCTACAACTAAATAAATATTGCTGAATATGGTTGAAAGAAGACTGATAACTGGGATTACTGAATTCACTGCAAATGTAATGTAACCTCATTTGAATCCCCACTTCCACACTCCAATTCTTTTATTCTTCTCTGATTGGTTGTCTATTCTAAACAGTACAGCCTCTACTGCTAGTTTTTCTTTTCTCCTCAAGATACTTACACTTTTCTTCACCATCTCTAAAACAGAAGACTTTGTCACAAATCCTACTGAAAACAACAACTGAGGCCACATATTGTAAGCTAACTCTTCTTCCTAAATCCATTATTGAAATCACATCAACAATACCCAATTCTATTCTCCTTTGGTCCAGCCTGAGAGTAGGACCATGTGTCTCTTTGTAAAAATTTCAGCCTTTTATCTCACTTCACATTCAGATTACCAATAAAATTGTCCCTTGATTTACTCCTCTCTTCCAGATTTTCAAAACTCCATTATCCACTGACTTATTAGCTTGTATTTATAAAAAAGGCCAAAATCATACTCATACCACCAGGAAGTTAACCTAATACTATAATCTGCTCAAACTATGCTCTTAAATATATGGACTTTCAGAATTAAACTAATTTAAGAAAAAAAAGTGGTAAAAATTCATTTTTATTTTATTTTTATTGAAGTTTTTATTTTTAAAACATATTTAAGGATAAATTTTCAACAATGACCTTTGCAAAACCTTATGTTCCTATTTTCCATCCTTCCCCTTCACCCTCCCCTACATGGCAAATAACCCAATAAATTTTAAATATGGTAAAAATATGTTGAATCTAAAATATGTATGCATATTTATAGAGTTATCTTGCTGCACAAGAAAAATCAGATCAAGAAGGAAAAAAAAAACCTGAGAAAGAAAACAAAAATGCAAGCAAACAACAACAGAAAGAGTAAAAATGCTACATTGTGTTCCATATTCAGTTCCCACAGTCCTCTTTCTGGGTGTAGATGACTCTTCATCACTGAAAAATTAGAACTGGTTTGAATCATCTCATTGTTGAAGAGAGCCAAGTCGATCAAAATTGATTATTGTATAATCTTGTTGTTACCATGTATAATGATTTCTTGGTTCTACTCATTTTACTTGACATCAGGTCATATATGTCTCTCCAGGCCTCTCTGAAATCATCCTGTTAGTCGTTTCTTACAGAACAATAATATTCTATAACATTCATATATCATAATTTATGTAGCCATTTTCCAATTGATGGACATCCATTCAATTTCAAGTTTCTAGCCACTAGAAAAAGGGCTGCCACATTTTTGCCTGTGTAGGTCCCTTTCCCTCCTTTAAGATCTCTTTGGGATATAAGCCCAGATAACTTTTAGAGCATAGTTCCAAATAGCTCTCCAGAATGGTGAGATCTGTTTGCAGTTCCAACAACAATGTATCAGTGTCCTGGTTTTCCCACATCCTCTCTAAAACTTGTTATTATCTTTTCCTGCCACCTTAGCCAATATGAGAAGTATGCAGTGGTATCTCAGAGTAGTCTTAATTTGCATTTTTCTGATCAATAGTGATTTGGAGCAACTTATATGACTAGAAATGCTTTTCAATTTCATCTGAAAGTTGTCTGTTCATATCCTTTGACCATTTATCAATTGGACAATGACTTGATTTCCTATAAATTTGAGTCAATTCTCTATATATTTCAGAAATGAGGTCTTTATCAGAACCTTTGACTGTAAAAATGTTTCCCAGTTTATTTTTCCCTTCTGATATTGTCTGCATTAGTTTTGTTTGTACAAGACTTTTTAACTTAATATAATTATCTATTTTGTGATCAATAGTGATCTCTAGTTATTATTTGGTCAAAAATTCCTCATCAGATCTAAGAGATAAACTATGTTCTTCTAATTTGTTTATAATATCATTCTTTTTGTCTAGATCATGAACACATTTTGACCTTATCTTGGTATATAGTGTTACGGGTGGGTCAATGCCTAGTTTCTGCCATACTAGTTTCCAATTTTCTGAGCAGTTTTTGTCAAATAGTGAATTCTTATCCCAAAAGCTGGGGTCTTTGGGTTTGTCAAACACTAGATTACTATAATCATTGACTATTTTGTCCTGTGAACCTAACCTATTCCACTGTTCAACTACTCTGTTTCTTAACTAGTACCAAAGGGTTTTGATGACTACTATTTTATAACATAATTTTAGATCTGATACAATTAGACCACATTCATTTGATTTTTTTTGTATGTTTGTTTGTTTGTTTTTCATTAATTCCCTTGAAATTCTTGACCTTTTGTTCTTCCAGATGCATTTTGTTGTTATTTTTTCTAGGTCAGTAAAATAATTTCTTGAGAGTTTGATTGGTATAACACTAAATAAATAGATTAGTTTGGGTAATATTGTCATCTTTATTAAATTTGTTTCTCTTATCCAAGAGCACTTGATATTTTTCCAGTTGCTTAGATCTGACTTTATTTGTGTGGAAAACATTTTGTAGTTTTGCTCATAAAGTTGCTGACCCTTTCTTGGTAGATAGATTCCCAAATATTTTATCTTATCAACATTTATTTTAAATGGAATTTCTCTTTTTATCTCTTGCTGATGGATTTTGTTAGTGATGTATAAGAATGCTGACAATTTATGTGGATTTATTTTGTATCCTACACTTTGCTAAAGTTCTGAATTGTTTTTAGTAGTTTTTTTTTTAGTTGATTCTCTAGAGTTCTCGAAGCCTTCCATCTTATCATCTGCAAAGAGTAATAATTTGGTTTCCTCATTATCTACTCTAATTCCTTTAGTCTCTTTTTCTTGTCTTATTGCCAAAGCTAACATTTCTAATACAATATTGAATAGAAATAGTGAGAAGTGGGCAACCTTATTTCATCCTTGATCTTATTGGAAATAGTTCTACTTTGTCCCAATTACATATCATGCTTGCTGATAAGTAGATTCTGCTCATCATTTTAAGGTAACTTACATTTATTCATTTACTCTCTAGTGTTTTTAAATGGAATGGGTATCAGATTTTATCAAAATGCTTTTTCTGTATCTATTGAGACAAGTATATGATTTTTGTTAGTTTGGTTATTGATATAGTCAATTATACTAATAGTTTCCCTAATTTTGAACCAGCCCAGCATTCCTAGTGTAAATTCTACTTGGCCATGGTGCATTATCTTTGGGATTACTTTTTGTAATCTCTTTGCTAATATTTTATTTAAGATTTTTGCATCAATATTCATGAAGGAAATAGATCTATAATTTTCTTTCTCTGCTTTCACTCTACCTTCTTTAGGTATCAACACCATATGTATCATAAAAGGAATTTGGTGACACTATTTTCCGTATATTTTCAAATAGTTTGCATAGTATTGGAATTAATTGTTCTTGAAATGCTTGGTAGAATTCACATTTAAATCCATCTGGCCCTGGAGATTTTTTTTATTCAAAAATTTATTAATTCTTTCTAATTCTGTTCTAATTCTTTTCTAAAATAGGACTATTTGAGTAACTCAAAATTACTATTTGAGTAATTTATTTCCTCTTCTGTTAATCTGGACAATCTCTATTTTTGTAGATATTTCTCCATTTAACTTGTATTATCAAATGTATTGACATATAATTGGACAAAATAACTCCTAATTATTGCTCTAATTTCCTCTTCATTGATGGAAAGTTCTCCTTTTCATTTTTGAGACTAGCCATTTGATTTCCTTCTTTCCTTTCCCTTTTCTAAACAAATTAACTAAAGGTTTATCTATTTTGTTGGCTTTTTCAAACTATTTCTTAGCTTTATTTATTAATTCAATAGTTTTCTTACTTTCTTGCTTTCAATTTTATTTCAGATTTTCAAATTTGGTATTTAATTAGGAGTTTTTAATTTAATTAGGAGTTTAATTAGGAGTAATTTAATTTAAAATAATTTTAATTTAACTTAAAAGTTAATTTAATTTCTTTTTCTAAATTTTTTAGATGCAAACCTAATTCATTGATTTTTGCCTTTCTCTATTTTATGCAATTAAGTATCTAGAGTTATAAAATTTCTTCTAATAATCACTTTGGCTACATTCCACAAATTTTGGTATGTTATCTCATTATTGTCATTCTCTTGTATGAAATTATTGGTTGTGACTATGATTTGCTATCTCACCCCTTCATTCTTTAGCACAGGGGTTCTCAAACTATGGCCTGTAGGCCAGATGTGGCAGCTGAAGACAATTATCCCTCTCACTCAGGGCTATGAAGTTTTTTTTTTTTTATTTAAAGGCCTACAAAACAAAGTTTTTGCTTTTACTATAGTCCAGCCCTCCAACAGTCTGAGGGACAGTGAACTGACCCCTGTTTAAAAAGTTTGAGGATCCCTGCTAACATTACATTAATTTAGTTTCCAATTAATTTTTGGTATGTTTTCCCCTTGCCTTTTATTGCATGTAATTTTTATTGCATCATGATCTGAAAAAATATATTTAATATTTCTGCCTTTCTGCATTTGATTTTGAGGTTTTTATGCCCTTAATATATGGTCAGTTTTTGAATAGGTTCCATGAACTGCCGAGAAAAAAGTATGCTCTTTTCTATCTCCATTCAATTTTCTCCAAAGATCTATAATACTTAACTTTTCTAAAATTCTATTTCCCTCCTTAACATCTTTATTAATTATTTTGTCATTCAATTTATCTAGTTCTGAGAGAGCAAAGTTGAGATCCCCACTAGGATAGTTTTGCCGTCTACTTCTTATTATAGCTTTCTTAACTTCTCTAGGAATTTGATTGCTTTACCACTTGGTGCATGTATGTTGATTTTTGATATTACTTCATTATATATGATACCTTTAAGTAGGATATAGTTTTCTTCTTTACCTCTTTTAATGAAATCTATTTTTGTTTTTGCTTGATCTGAGGTCAGAATCGTTACCCTTGCTTTTTTATTATTATTTCTTTTATTTTTTACCTTTTACTTCAATTGAAGCATAATAAATCATGCTCAAGTCTTTTATCTTTACTTTGTATGTATCACTCTGCTTTAAGTATGTTTCTCATAAACAACATATTGTAGGATTCTGACTTTTAATCCAGTCCGGTATCCACTTTCGTTTTATAGGAGAGTTCATCCTACTCACAGTTAAAATGATTAATTCTGTATTTCCCACTGTCTTATTTACCATATTATGCTTTTCTCTTTCCTTTCTCTCTTTCCCTTATCCCCAGTATTTTACTTCTGATTACCACCTCCCTCAAACACCCCCCTTTACAGCCCCTCCCCTTTTCTTATACTTTTTCCCTACTACTTCTGTCTTCCCTCTATTAACCTCCCCCTTTCCTTTCCCTTTTCCCCTCCCACTTCCATATAAGGTGGAACAAGTTTCTCTGTGAAACCAAATATGTCTGATATTTTCTCTTTGAATCAAATCTGGTGACCATAAGATTTACAAAATATTCATCTTCCTCCCTTCTTTCCCTCTATGTCTATGTCAAGGAGAGCCTCTAGGTCTCCTTTGTCTCTTCATAAGATGTAATTGCCCTCATTTTACCTCCATTTTCCTTTTTTCCCAATACAATCCCCTATCCACTTATAATTTCTTTTTTATATTATCACAATAAAATTAAATTATAGCTGCACTATCTAAGCATACCCACAATAGAGATATAGTTCTCAAGAGTTCTTTCCTTTTTACCTTTTTATGCTTCTCTTGATCTGTATTTGGGGATCAAATTTTTTTGAAATAGATGAAATTCTCCCAAATCATTGAATTTCTATCTTCTTCCCTGAAAGAAAACACTCAGTTTAGCAGGGTAGTTTATTCTTGTCGGCATTCCAAGTTCCTTCCCTTTCAGAATATCAGATTCCAAGCCCTTCCATTCTTTAAGATGGAAGCTGCTATGTCCTGGGTATATCCTGATTGTGGCTCCTCAATATTTGAATTTTTTTCTTTCTGATTCTTGCAATATTTTTTTCTTTATCTGATAATTCTAAAATTTTCCTATGATATTCCTTGGAATTTTCAGTTTTGGATCTCTTTCAGGAAGTGATCAGTGGATTCTTTCAATGTCTATTTTACCTTCTGATTCTAGGATATCAGGGCAGTTTTCCTTGATGATTTCCTGAGAGAAGATGTTTAGGCTCTTTTTTTCATCATGTTTTTCAAAAAATCCAATAATCCTTAAATTGTCTCTCCTAGATTTATTTTCTAGTCAATTGTTTTTCCAATGAGGTATTTTAAATTTTCTTATATTTTTTTCATGTTTTTGGTTTTGTTTGATTGATTCTTGATGTCTCATTGAGTCATTCATTCCCATTCATTCATTTCAAATTTTTAGTGAATTATTTTCTTCAGTTACCTTTTTTTTAGCTCCTTTTGTATTTAGGCATTTGAATTTTTAAATGAATTGTTTTGTTCAATGGATCTTTTTTTCCATTTTACAAATTCTGTTTTTGAAGGAGTTGTTTTCTTTTTCCATTTTTCAAATCCATTTTGTAAGGAGTTATAAACTTTTCCCATTTCACTAAATCTATTTTGCAAGGCATTTTCTTCAGATAATTTCTGTGTTTCCTTTTCCAAACCCTCTTGCAAAGTTCTCATTTCCTTTTCCCATTTTTCTTTTAACTCTCTTTTAAGATCCTTTTTGAATTCTTCCAAGAGAGCATTGTGAGATGGGGACCAATTCATACTACTCTATAGGGTTTCATCTGGAGATGATCTGTTTTTAGTATCCTCAGGTTTTGAAATCTGTTCTCATTTATCTCCATAAAAAACTATATCTATGATCAGAGTTCTTTTTGCTTTTTTGATCATTTTTTAAAAAAAAAAAAAGATTGAGGTCTGTTTTTAGAGCAAAGGGGAGATTGTCCAAGGTTCCTCTACAGATGACAGTGGCTGTGCTGGGACACTGCTGATTTACTTCCAGTGCTTGGTAAGTGTAGCCAGGTCCTGTGATATTCTGGGGTTTGGGAGCTCACTATTTGCTTTTTTTGCATTTGTGTTGGATGTCTTACAGTTAATCTGCTGATCTACTGGCTGGCAACCAGGACAGAGTAGACAACACTGCTGTAGATTCCTCCTGGCAGATTCCCCAGCATGTGAGGCTCACATCACCCTAGGACTGTACTGAATGTGCTCAGGTGCCTACACTAGGCTGCCTGCACTCAGGCTGCCTCCTTCCCCATGCCTGATTGAAACAGACCTTTTCTGAATTTCTTCCAAATTATCTTCTGCTAAAAACTTGTTACACTCCAAATATTTGTGGGTTTTGTCACTCCAAAACCAGTTCAGAGGCTTGATTTGCTGTTAATTTGAAGAACTTCTGGGAGGGCTTAAATAAATATCTTCCTCTCTGCCACCTTTGCTCTGCCCCCATATAAATTCATTGATTCAGTTTTCTTAATACCCAATCATTTATCAGTTCCTGGGAATCTGGCTTGTGATCTCATCTTTCAACTAGAATAGTTCTCTCTTGAGTTACCAGTGACTTGTTAATTTACAAATCTTGTAGCCTTTTTTTTCAGTCCTTACCCTTCTCTTCTCCTTTTTTTAAATATTTAATTTGTTCAATTACATGTAAAATTTTAAACTTTAATGAAAGAGTGTCAAATTCCCTCCATCCCTTCTTCCTATCCCCCTTCATTTAGAAGTCAATCATTTTAATATTAATTATAGATATATAATCATGAAAAATATAGTTCCTTATTGTTCATGATGCAACAAAACAAAATAAAAACACACCAACAAAAAACCACAGACACAATTACACTTGAAAAAATCAAGAAAAATAAAGTTTTTGTTTTGTTTTGTTTAAAGTATGCTTTGGTCTATCCATCAATTCTTTCTGTGGAGGGAGATTGCATTTTTCATCTTTAGTCCTTTGGAATTAACTTGGACCATTGTATTACTGAGAATAGCAAAGTCATTCACAATTGATCATCATATACTATTACTGTTAAACAAAATATAAGTAAATAATGTTGGGCACTTAGGTGGTACAGTAAATAAAACACTGACCCTGAAATCAGAACTACTCAAGTTCTCAAATCCAGCCTCAGTCATGCACCAACTGTATTGTTCTAAGCAAGTCACTAAACATTGTCTTAGCTTCCTCATATATAAAATGAACTAGAGAAAGAAATAGCAAAGCACTTCAATATTCTTGCCAAGAAAACCCCAAATGGAGTCACAAAGATTTAGACATGACTGAAATGACTAAAGAACAACAAAACTAAATTGTGTTGCATTCAAAAGAATTTTATATCTTTATATTTCTAACAAAACAACATTTTAGAAAAAAAATCTTTCTATAAATTGCTGTATAGAATAATAGCACAGGCCTTATTCTCTATTTTTATCTTCTGTATACACATCTTTAATTGAAGTGGTCTCCATGGAAAGTTCATTTGGATCTAAATAATTAGAATCAAAAGATCAATTCAATTTGACATTGAATCTTGAAAACATATACTTATTTTCTAAATTAAATTTAAAAGGATCTCTATCTAAAGTCCTTTTTTTGCAATTTTTTTTACAAAGTTTGGGGTTTTAAATTAATAAATGGTCAAAAGATGTGAACAGGCAGTCTTAAAAAAAGAAGCCATAAAGAAACCTGTGATCATATCAAAAAATGCTCCGAATCACTACAGATAAAAGCTGCAAAACATCCCTGAGGCACCGCCTCATATTTATCAGATTGACCTATATGACAGAAAAGGAAAACAATAAATATTGTTAGGAATGTGGGAAAATTGGGACACCAATTCACCACTTTTTTTGTGTTACATGTATGGAATCCTGTTAAACATATTTCCACATTAGTCATTTTGTGAAAGAACAATCAGAACAAATGGAAAAAGCCATGAGGGAAAAAATGTGAAAATAGTATGCTTCAATCTGCATTCAGATCCTGTAGTTCTTTCTCTGGATGTTTTCATCATAAATCTTTTGGATCTGTCTTGGATCATTGTATTGCTGAGATAAGTCTATCACAAATGATCATCACACATTCTTGCTGTTAGCATGTACAATGTTCTCCTGGTTTTACTCCCTTCACTTAGCATCAACTTGTGAAAGTTTTTTCAAGTTTTTTCTGAAATCTACATGCTCATCATTACTTATAGAATAATAATATTCCATTATATTCATATACCACAACTAGTTCAGCCATTCCTCAATTGATGAGCATTCCCATAATTTCCAGTTCTTTGCCAACAACACATACACAGATACACATACAAAAACATTGATATAAAATTTTTTGTACATATGGGTTCTTTGTCATTTTTATGACAATATAATATTGTTGTTACTGTGTACAATGTATTCTTGGTTCTGCTTGTTTTGCTTAACATAAATTTGTGTAAATTTTTCCAGGCCTTTCTAAAATCAGTTTTGTAGTGTCCAGACTAGCTTTCTGGAGGATCTCTGGATGGGCCTTGGTCTTAGGTAGAGAAGTCATGAAGGCAGGAGAGCCATCACGAAGATGGTCAAAGATGGAGTCTGGAGTCTGGAGTCTGAGATCAAGCTTGAGGATACACTCTCTCCTCTCCAGTTTGCTCAGCCCTTAAATACCTTAGTAGAATTACATCACTACAACACACTGAGCATGTGGCAACTGTAGAACCATTACAGCACCACACTAAGTATATATGAACTAGAGAATCATTACCTCAGCAATCACACTAAGCAAACACCTTGCTGTAAATATCCTTGCTTTAAGTAGAACAGGTGGTCACACCCTCCTTGACTTCTCAGGAAAAGGTGTGAATACCAAAGGAAATGGGGAGCCTAACCAGATATTGTCAGCAGGCTTCCTCTGGGCTAACTGGTCTTATACTTTACCCACAGTTCTCCCACTATCCGCAGTCCTCTGCATTTTGTGATCTCTATGGGTTGCACAACTAGAGATATTGCTATATGAAAAGATATGTACAGTGTTATAGTCTTTGAGCATAGTTCTGAATTGTTCTCCACAATATTTGATCAGTTCATAGTTCTACCAACAATGCATTAGAGTTCCAGCATTTACCAGTTTCTTTTTGTCTTATACCAGCCAATCTACTAGATGTGAGGTGACACCCTATAGGTCTTTCATTTTGTACTCCTTCAAATAGTAATTTAAGGATCCTTTACATAACTATTGGTAGTCCTAATTTCATCTTCCAAAAACTGCCTATTTATATCCTTTGATCATTTGTCAGTTGGGGAATGACTTGTACTATAAATTTGATGCATTTCTCTATATATTTGAGAAATGAAACCTTTATAAGAAACACTGACTGTAAACATTGCTTTGAGCTTTCTGCTTTTCTAATCTTGATTATGTTGTGGGGTTTTTTTATGTTTTGTTTTTATTTTCATTTTTTGCAAAGCCTTTTCAATTTAATGTAATCAAAATTATTCATTTTTGTATTTCATAATGTTCTCTATTTTATTTAGTCACATTTTCCTTCTCCATAATATAATATATATGTATATATATATAAATTATTTCTTGCTCTTCTAATTTGATTATTGTATTACCTTTTATGTCTAAATTATTTCTGTATAGACTTGAGATGCTGATCAATGCCTAGTTTCTGCCATTCTATTTTCCAGTTTTCTCAGAACTTTTAGTTAGAGAGTTCTTATCCCAGAATCAATTTGGGTTAATCAAACAATATATTATTATAGTGACTTATAATTAAGCTTTTGAATCTAACTTATTCCACTGATCAAACACTCTATTTTTCAACCAGTACCATAAATCATTTGATGATGACCACTTTATAATGTAATTTTAGATTGGGTACAGGTAGGTCATTTTCCTTTGCTTTTTTTTTTTCATTAATTCCCTTCATAATACTTTTGAATTTTTTTTAAACTTAAATAGAAAAAAGAAAAAAAAATGTCAATTGCTCAGCAGAATATCCCAGAGGATTTAAAATATATAAATTTCCACTTCAAGAAAGCATATATAATAATAAAATAAATGATATTCAGCCAATTTTTCTTTGCTTCCTTATAGGTTTTCTTTTGTCCTCTGCTGTGCACTTTTTACTTTATTTTTTTCCCTTGTCCCCCTCCATCAAGCAGGTTGTAATCATGGATATATTTAAGTTTACATATATACAATATACATATGAATACACATACATACATACATACACAAATATGCATACATGTGTTTACATTATTGTTTGTTTCTTTTCTCTGATAACTCTTCTAATTTACTTCTACCTGCTACCTTGCCTTGTTATTACTTAACCCCCATTTCAAAATCTTACTCCACCTCCCCCACTCCACTCTTTCTTTCCCTCTTCTACACCCTCCTTTATCCCATTCTCTCCCTTCTCATTTCTTTTCCCCAAATTTATTCAATTTGAAAAAATAGAATGAGAAAAAAAAGAAAAACAGAAAAGCAAAACAAAATAAAAAAGAACATTATCATGTGACCAGTAGAACATCAGGGAGGATTCAAAATATATATAATAAATAAAAATTTATGAAAGTATATTATATATACATGTATATATTTAGTAAAATAAATTGTATTCTTGAGTGTCCATCTTTTCTTTAGTTCCTTATAAATTGTTCTTTTGTTCCTTGCTTGCACATTTTTTTTACTTTATTCCTTTTTCCTCTTTAATTCCCCCCCCCAAGTAGGCTATAGTTAAGAAAGGAATTTTTTATATATAAATATGAAGATATATAATATACATACATACACACACATATAGACACATACATATCTCCCTTTCATCCCCATCACTACCCCCATGCAAGCTACAATTAAGAAAAGATATATTTAGGGCAGCTAGGTGGTGCAGTGGATAGAGCACCAGCCCTGAAGTCAGGAGGACCTGAGTTCAAATCTGATCTCAGACACTTAACACTTCCTAGCTGTGTGACCCTGGGCAAGTCACTTAACTCCAATTGTCTCAGGGAAAAAAAGATATATTTATCTAGACATATGTAGATATATAGATATAGATAGATAGATATATACACACACATATATATACACACACATATATATACACACACATATATATACAGATATATATATATATATATATATATATATATACACATACACATGTCTTTTCTATCCCTGCTGTTTCATTGAATTTCTGCTCCATAACTTAACTTACTATTACTTAAGCTCATCCCACCTAAGGATCCCTACCTTGTCTTCTCCTCTCATCATTTGGTTCCCTATCCACCCATCCCTCCTCTTTTATTTATTTATAGTTTTTGGAAGGTGCTATATCCTTCATGGTATATATGTAGTGTTGCCTATTGAACCCATTCCCCATGTGAGTAGGTTTTCAGAACTATGAGCCCTCCCCCCCAATAATGCCTTTGTGTCTATTCTTCCTCTGTATCTCTTTTGAATAACATGATTACTATTTTTAACTTTTACTCTGCCAGTCTTTCTTTTGAGCTTATTCTATTGTTAATGTAAATCTTAAACAAAGTATACATTTACTATGTAAAAATAAATAATTTGGTCATGTTTAAATGGTTTGTTGTTGAGTTCCTTAAAATTGATCTTTGATATTGACTCTCATACGTCAAATTTCCTCTCTTATTTCTTTATAGATTTTGAAGGATGTTATATCTATTTTGGTATGTATGTGTGTGTGTGTGTGTGTGTGTGTGTGTGTGTGTGTGTGCATTGTTCTCTCTTTTTAACCCATTCCTGATGTGAACTACCAGACCTCATCTGGCAAATCATTCCTTGCTGTCAATTCTTGCCCTCATCCCTCATTCATATAATATAATTACTGTTTTTAGCATGGTTTTTGCTATTTAGAATCACATTGTCCTCAGCTCTACCCCTGTCTTTCATTTGAACTACCCAATTACTAGTGACAATTTCAGAGAAGTGTTTTAAATTTCCAAGTATAAAACATAAATATTTTGTCCTTATTGAGTTCCTTAAAATTAATCTTTGATGTTGACTCATATTTTAAAATTTATATTGTTTCTTTGCAACAAAATCCTGAAACTCTGACAGTTCATCAAATGTCCATTTCTTTTTCATTCAATATTTTATTTAATTTTGCTGGATATATTTTTTTCAGATACAAACCTATTTCTTTGGATTATTAATTTAAAATATTCCAGGACTCACCATCTTTAAGGGTAGATTGCAATAAGTCTTATGTAACTTTAATTGTAGCTCCAATATATTTGAATTTCATTGTTGCTGCTTGTAAAATTTTTCTGTTTGAATTTCAAAATTTAGCAATTATGTTCTTATATATTCTCCTTGTAGACTCTCTTTTCAATGGTGATTGGTAATTCTCTTTCTATTTTCTCCCCTTGTTCTATCACTTCAGGATTCTTTTCTGTGATTATATTTTTGTATTATTATATTCAGATTCTTCTTTTTTTTAATGGTAGCTTTCAGGTAGTTCAATTATTCTTATATTTTCTCTTGATCTGTTGTTTCTCCAGATCTGTTGTTTTTCTAATGAGATCTCTCACTTTCTCTTCTACTTCTTCATTCTTTATATTTTGTTTTAGAACAAAAAAGCACTTGAAAAATTAGATGAAACTGAGGAAAAACTAAAAAAAAAAATTAACAATCCAAGAATAGCAAAACATTTATGAAAAGAAAATCAAACTAGAAAAGGAAATGCAGGGTCTTAAAGAAGAAAATGACTGAAAAATTCACAATTGGGTAAGGGGAAGTCAGTGATGATATAAGAGAATAGAAATTTAAGCTCAAAATATCTATAACAAAACTCACTCTGTTTTCTTCCAGACTTTCTATTTTGCTAATGCTCCTATCTCTGTTGAATGTACAACCAACATTCTAATCATCCAGGTCCTCAATTTTATATTTATCTTTCCTCCTTTACTCCTATTGACATTTCATATATTCCTCTTTTTAAAAAAATATTTTTAATTTTTGAAATAAAACAAGTATTTCTACAATAAACAATATACAATACTAACAAAATAGTATCACATAAAAGTGTAAATATATTATGTATAACTTACACCCTTAAATATATGATAAAGTTACCATGTATCTTTATTCCTTTTTTTTTTCTTTCTTCCCTTCCTCCCTAGAGATAGCTACCATTATACATAAAAGGATATGTGTTTGAGTGCATATAATCATTATATACATTTATATTTATCAGCTTTCTTTGGATGCAAATAGAGTATACTTTCATAGGTCTTTTGTAGTTAAATATATTAAAGTAAAAATTAAATACAAACTAAGTATATATGACCAAACTGTTATTTTGCTGTACATAATTTAGGTATTTTTAATAAACAAAATGACTCACTTATCTAAGCACTACCATAATTTTAGCCCTCACTACTCCTTCTCCTATACCATTGAAATAGTTTCTCAATTTGTCTCTCTGCTTCAGGTCTCTACTCCCAATATTCTATACTGCACATAGCTGGTAAGTCAAATTTTAAGTCAAAGGACAAATTGAACCCTAAAGAGAATAAATTTTGGTTTATCCTAAAGGTAGTTGATTCACTGAATATTCTTATGCAGAGAAATGATATGATCAGACCTTTGTTTTAGGAATTCTGAAATATCACACTTGAGTTTCTAGAGCAGATGGCATGAAATTAAGACAAACCAACCTAGATTCTTCTATGATGTGTCCATCTTTTTTTTTTTCCAGATTTTAACTCCTTTTTTTTTTTTTTTTTTTTTTTTTTTTTTTTTTTTATTTAATAGCCTTTTATTTACAGGATATATGCATGGGTAACTTTACAGCATTAACAATTGCCAAACCTCTTCTTCCAATTTTTCACCTCTTACCCCCCAACCCCCTCCCCTAGATGGCAGGATGACCAGTAGATGTTAAATATATTAAAATATAAATTAGATACACAATAAGTATACATGACCAAAATGTTATTTTGCTGTACAAAAAGAATCAGACTCTGAAATATTGTACAATTAGCTTGTGAAGGAAATCAAAAATGCAGGTGGGCATAAATATAGGGATTGGGAATTCAATGTAATGGTTTTTAGTCATCTCCCAGAGTTCTTTTTCTGGGCATAGCTGGTTCAGTTCATTACTGCTCCATTGGAAATGATTTGGTTGATCTCGTTGCTGAGGATGGCCTGGTCCATCAGAACTGGTCATCATATAGTATTGTTGTTGAAGTATATAATGATCTCCTGGTCCTGCTCATTTCACTCAGCATCAGTTCGTGTAAGTCTCTCCAGGCCTTTCTGAAATTATCCTGTTGGTCATTTCTTACAGAACAGTAATATTCCATAATATTCATATACCACAATTTATTCAGCCATTCTCCAACTGATGGACATCCATTCAGTTTCCAGTTTTTAGCCACTACAAAAAGGGCTACCACAAACATTTGTGCACATACAGGTCCCTTTCCCTTCTTTATAATCTCTGGGATATAATCTCAGTAGTAACACTGCTGGATCAAAGGGTATGCACAGTTTGATAACTTTTTGAGCATAGTTCCAAACTACTCTCCAAAATGGTTGGATTCGTTCACAACTCCACCAACAATGCATCAATGTCCCAGTTTTCCCGCATCCCCTCCAACAATCATCATTATTTTTTCCTGTCATCTTAGCCAATCTGACAGGTGTGTAGTGGTATCTTAGAGTTGTCTTAATTTGCATTTCTCTGATTAATAATGACTTGGAGCATCTTTTCATATGACTAGAAATAGTTTCAATTTCTTCATCTGAGAATTGTCTATTCATATCCTTTGACCATTTTTCAATTGGAGAATGGCTTGATTTTTTATAAATTAGAGTTAATTCTCTATATATTTTGGAAATGAGGCCTTTATATTATGTGTCCATCTTGACACAATTGAGTACTAATATAAGATTTTTGTACATAGACATACATTTGAAGTTCCATGATTGAACCATTCAGCAACTCACTGAAAGTTAAGGATGCCCTGAAAATCAAAGTTCACAGGGAAATGTAGAGGCAACATTTAACAATGATCATTCTGTCTTCCTATGACTAAGGGAAAGTGAACTTGTGGAAATTGACTCTAGCCTGGTGGTAAGTAAAGTGATAGATATTTTTCTTAAATCAAGCTTTAAATTTCTATATGAGATCCACCAATTCTCTTGGAGCCTTGTTCAGATCAGGCTCGAGGACCCTGCCTGAGAGATAAGTTTTGCAAATATAGAGAGCTCCAGCAATATTTTGTTCTTCTCACTGGTATTTGAAATTGGTAATCCATTATATTCTTCTGGGAGGAAATGTGTCTTGTAATAAAAACAAAATATAATTAATTATCCTCAAAAAAACAAAGATCTAAAATCTTTGCTTAGCTATCAGATGATTAGAAAAATATTAAAATATTAAATATTAATAGAACCACATTAATTTTTTTAAATAGGAGATTAAGACACTCATCTTCTTAAGCAATTATTGTGAGGACTAAAAGATTAATAAAACTAAGTGACCAATTTGGGGGAGACCAGACAATTAACAAAATGTCAATCAAGAGAGGAAAAGTTATTACAAAGCAAACACATACTCCATTGAGCAAGATAATGTACTGCAAATACAGTTTGGAAATTCATTTCTCTTCCTTCATATCATTCTTAACTTTACATATCTTAAGCACAGTCCTCCTAATGAATTACCTTACTCTATGGGCATCATAACTGTTAACTTGTAGTTAACAATTTTGGCTCAGGGCTCAGTCTTGATGAGACCTAATAGAAAAATGGCAGACACACAAGTTATCACATGTTTAATTAAAACAGCTTTCCTGAGGAAAATTCTAGTGTTAATCAAGGTATGTTATAGGAAATAGGGAAATAGCAGATCCTGAAATCTCCCTATGGAGGGATTCCATGATGAGCACCATCAGGCAAGTGGCTCCACATCCCAAGACTACTTTTGGTGTGTGTTGTTATTGAATCATTTTCCTTTGAGTCTGACCTTTTGGATGCTACCCGAGGTTTTATTGGCAAAAATGCTGGACAAAGATTTGCTATTTCCTTCTCCAGCTCATTTTATAGATGAAGAAATTGAGGCAAAAATTGTTGAGTGACTTGCCCAGTGTCACACAGTTAGCAAGTGTCTGAAGCTAAATTTAAACTCAGGAAAATAAGACTTTCTATCTTTAGGAATGGTACTCAAGCCATTGATACACCTAATTTTGCTTTTAAAATTAATAAAGGAAGAATATGCTCAGTGCTGAAAAAAATATGATGCACTTAATCACACTTTGACCCAAATTGTATAATAGCTTTCTTGTTATGGTACATATCTTTTTACTATAGAATAATCTTTATATTTGCATGTTAGGGGAGGTAGGTGTAATGGGCTGAAGCTCGAGTTGATGCACTGAGGTCCCAAGCACATGAGGCTAAATAGTAATTGGACCATATTCTATTAATATATATGCTTGGAGAAAGAATGGCCCCCGCCCACTCTTTGTGCAAGTCCTGATGTGTTGTATAGGAAATGACGATTTTGGTGGGTGGAAAAAGAGAAGTGGAGGGCGGAGAGAAGTGGAGAGAGAAGGCTGGCTGGCTTCTGGTCTGGCTGGCTTTTGGTCTGGCTGGCTTCTTGACGCAGCTGCTGACATTGCTAATCCCCCTTCACCTCCAATCCCCCTTTACCTCCAATCCTTCTTCACCTCTACTGAGAATAAAGATTGAAGATTTTCCCTTAACCTGAATTCCTGACTCAGGCTGATTTTAAAATACACGGTCATCACAGGTAGGAAAATTACAAAATATGGAAACAAGAAGTAGAGGCCATAACTTTCATAATTGAGGGTGCTTTAAATTGAAATATACCATAATCAACATTTGGCACATTCAAGATCAACAAGATAAAATTGGTAGGACTTGCTGATGGAATAAGAGGGGTGAAGTGGAAGAGAAGTATTGCACATGACAGGAATAATATTGAAAAAGCACATTTGATTGGAAATCAAAATATCAGTTTTCTAAATTAGGGTCGTTTATTAAATCTGTTGTAAGAGGAAGCCACCAGATTGTGAATACATCCAACCATTCTGGAGAACAATTTGGAACTATGATCAAAAAGTTATCAAACTGTGCATACCCTTTGATCCAGCAGTGTTACTAGTGGGCTTATATCCCAAAGAGATCATAAAGAAGGGAAAGGTTCCTGTATGTGCACGAATGTTTGTGGCAGCCCTCTTTGTAGTGGCCAGAAACTGGAAAATGAGTGGATGCCCATCAACTGGAGAATGGCTGAATAAATTGTGGTATATGAATATTATGGAATATTATTGTTCGGTAAGAAATGACCAACAGGATGATTTCAGAAAGGCCTGGAGAGACTTACATAAACTGATGCTGAGTGAAATGAGCAGGGCCAGGAGATCATTATATACTTCAACAACAATAATATATGATGACCAATTCTGATGGACCTGGCCATTCTCAGCAATGAGATCAACCAAATCAGTTCCAATGGAGCAGTAATGAACTGAACCAGCTACGCCCAGTGAAAGAACTCTGGGAGATGACTAAAAACCATTACATTGAATTCCCAATTCCTATATTTTTGCCCACCTGCATATTTTGATTTCCTTCACAGGCTAATTGTACAACATTTCAGAGTCCAATTCTTTTTGTACAGCAAAATAATGGTTTGGTCATGTATACTTATTGTGTATCTAATTTATATTTTAATATATTTAACATCTACTGGTCATCCTGCCATCTAGGGGAGGGAATAGGGGGAAGGAGGGGAAAAATTGGAACAAGAGGTTTGGCAATTGTCAATGCTGTAAAGTTACCCATACATATAACCTGTAAATAAAAGGCTGTTAAAAAAAAAAAAAAAAAGGAAGCCACCAGCTTTCTAGTTCTGGCTTTCTTCTCATATAAAGAAATTGTCATTTCAAATATTCTAATTCCAGGATTGACTACTAAGTTTAGACATTAGAAAATTATGGTTCTATTCACATACATTAGGAACTTGGGAAGATGATGACTTTAATTTTAGTCAGATTGAATATGATGTTATCTCAGGATACAGAAACTTCTGGAAGTGAGTATGGATGAAATATTAGGACTAAAGATACATCACCTTGGAATTTCTGAGAGGAGGAAAGATCATGACTTTTCAGTAATGTTGAGGAAGGCATAAATGTTCATGTAAGAACTGAATTCACTTACCTCTGAGACCTCTTCCACTTTGGGAAATCCTATGATTATGAGAACTGTAAAAGACCCAAGAACATAGAATTCCATGCTGGAAAATATCTCTTCTAAATAAACATCTTCTAGTTTTATTATAATTTTAAAATGAATTAAACTGAACACTTACTGTATTGTAGAGGTGGACTGACCAGGGTAAAATATAGCAACATTATCACCTCCATTGCTGTGGATTTTGTACTTCTAGTAATATTTCCTAAAATGTCTTTATGTCCTAATATGTCTTTAATCAATAGATCACCTAAACTTGGGTTTTTGCTTAATCATATAATTTCCAATGTTATTAAATAGTCCTTATCATCCCATAATTAGGCCATTGATTTACTTAAACCACATGCAAAACTTTGCTTGTATCCTTCTTATTCTATCTTGTTGGATTTAGTTTACACATTCCAGTTTTTTGAGATAGTTTTAAATTTTTCATTTTTTATTCATTATAGTTTTATATCACTCAATTTTACATCTTATGCAAATCTTATAATAACTGATTTATTTTATCTCACACACACAATATATACAACAGGACAAGGGCAGACCCCTTCAGCACACTGCTACAAGATTTATAAGGACAGAAGTTAGAATTAATAAGAGCATAAGGTTATACATGTACAGCTTAAATAAGCTTTACTTGTTATCAAGTTTAACCCTTTCATTTTACAGAGAAGAAAACTGAGGCATAAAGTTAAATGACTTCCTCTCTATCACAAAAATAATAAATTCCTGAGTCAATCCAAGATTTCCTTGTTTCAGGATCAGTGCCCAATCCATTTCTTTTCAACTAGTTTAAAAGACTAATAAATAATAAGTATGAGAGGCAGAATTAACAGAATATGTAGGGGGTCAACCTTGGAATCAAGAGTAGTTGAATTCCAGTCCTGATTCTAGCATATATTGGCTGCTTAACCCTGGAAATTATACTTGATATCTAAGTATCTAAAGCAATTTTCTAAAATTTTAGTTATATGTAAATTTCATGCAAGTAAAATCATAGGTTTCTATTGCCTCTAAATTCTTTCCCCAATAGTAATATTAAGTATATCAAGGAATAAATATATACACATTATGTTTTTCAAAAAAATCCATATGTTTCAATGTCATGATTCTTAATCAGAAAAATTCTTAATAAAATTTGCTTCTGTACAAGAATGTAGGATAATAATGCATGAATCCATCCTTCTCCAGATTAAAACATAAAACTATATGCTGATTATTTTAAAAAGCAATAAGTAAAATGAGAAGAAAGTAGAGAAGAGAAATAATTTTCTCATATATTGTGAATACCTATGACCAAATAACCATTTGGAAAAAAAAAAACTTTCTTTTGAAAAAATATCAATAGACTACTTACTTTCAATAGATTTCCTTACTTTCTCTACATTCTGCTAAATAAATGAAGTTTAATCTTAGTTATAGTTTTAGTTTTCAAAACTTGTTTCAGTAACATTAAGATTCCTAAATTGAATCAACATTCAATCCATAAACTTATATTTATAAATACTAGTCCTAAGAAAATGAGGTATATGTTAAAACTATTATTTCCATAATGACATTGTTATACCTTGTGAACTTTGATAACAACTTCCCTCACTATTTCAATTTTGGTTTTACCATGCTCTTTTAAAAGATTCCAGATATAGCTAGTTTTAAATCATATCATCATTTGACCTTAATCTAATTACAGATACTGAAAAGATTCTACCTTTAATATCCTTTGAAGCTTATTAAGTTTCCCTACCCTTTTCATAAAATAGTCAATACCGACAAGTCCTTAAACTTTGTAGTAAACAGAGATGACCATGAATCAGTTAAGATCCATCTCTTGAGAACTCTCTTGCAAGAAGTCACTAATTTCTCCCCATGCATTTCTCCTCCCTATGAATGTCCTTCTTGGTGATATCTCATATGGCTATTCCCATATTTCTATCTTTAAAAAAGATAAGAGATCACCAAATGTGGGTAAAATCATAAGTTTGCATGATAATTCTATGATTTCACCATTTTTAACTATATGATTCTGAGCAAGTTTATTTGTCAAAGTTTTTCTGTCTAGAAAATGAATATACTAATATTGTACTCCACAATTCACTGTCTTCTTGTCATGATTGAAAGGTATAATGTATCATAAAGTTCTTCGAAAATGGTGAATTCTTATATTCAAGTCATCTATTATTATTCTGAAAAGAAGTTCTTGGTCTGAATTGAACTCAGTAATAGAGAATATTTTTTTATTTGAAGAACAATGAATCAAATAAAATATTAGTAGTTGAAAAAACGAACTCCCTCTTTACAAAACAAAAGCATCCCAATCAGCTTACATTGGAGCTAGATTTTCAAAATTTTTAAATGTTTGGAAGAAAACTGGATTTGATGTGATGCCTTCCTAGATTTCAGGGTCTACACCTGTAAAGTGAGGCAAGTGGACTACATGACTTCTGAGGACCTTTCCAATGCTTCTGGAAGTCTTTATGATACTGGACTGATAATTAATTGAAATAAATCAGGATGTATAGTTTGAAGAAAAGTGAATGTGATTTATTGAACCTGGGGGAAAGAGCAGATAATTACTATTTCCATATATTTGAAATTCTTCTATTACAAATTCAGAATATTAAAATATTTCATCTTCCTAGGCACATGGTAAACATTTAATAAAGATTTTATAGAAATGATTACTAGGATTCTATGAATCTACAAAATATTTTTTGACTAGACCCTAGAACAAACCAATATTTCAGAGGGCTCAAGATTTTGAATGTGAATAGCATTAAAATTCAAAATATTTTCTTTCTTTCCTTCCTTTCTTCTTTTTTTCCCTTTCTTCTTTCTTTCCATCATTCCTCCTTCTCTCCCTATCTTCTTCTTTCCTCCTTCCTCCATTTATCTCTTCTTCCATGTATCACTTTCTTCTTTCCTTCCTTTTTCCTTCTCCTTTTTTCCTTCTTTTCCTCCTTCCTTTCTTCCTTTCCTTCTTTCCTCCTTCCCTTGTTCCTCCCTTTGTCTCCATTTCTCTTCCTTCCTTCTTTCTTTTCCTTCCCTTCCTCCTCCTTTTCTTTCCTTCTTTCCCTCTTTCCTTCCTTTCTTCCCTCCCTTTTTCTTTTCTTTTCTTTCCTTCTTCTTCCCTCTTGTTTCATTCTTCTCTCTTCCTCTTTTTTCCCTTTCCCCTTCTTTTCCCTTCCCTTCCTTATTTCCCTCCTTCTTTACTTTCCTCCCTCCCTCATTGTCCCTTCACTCTTTCCTCTTCTTTTTCCCTCCATTTCTTTTCTTTCCTTCCTTTCTTTCTCATTGTCTATCTTCTTTCTCTCCCTCCATTGTCTATTTCTCTCTGTTTTTCTCAGTATGTCTATTTATGCTTTCTCTATATCTGTCTCTGCCTTTCAAGCACGCGCGCGCACACACACACACACACACACACACACACAAAACTATTCTCTTCCACTCTTAATGTACATATTATATTTTACCTTGCTTTTACTTTACTGTAAGATAGGGATTTTGGTTTTTCCATAAATAATTATTTTTATTGCAAGGAGAGGGATTTTTCTAGCATTAACAGCACATGTATTTATAAAAAACAATGTCACAAATGTCTACCCTCACTTTACATATTTCACACTAGATGACACTTGGTTGCTAATTCCTGTCTTACTGGCATATATATATATATATATATATATATATATATATATATATTGGCATATATACTGGCAAACCCTATTTCTACTGGATTTGGAGTCATAGCACAACAAACAAAAATGGTTTTGGTTTTGCTAGTTATAAGATGTCTCACATTTAATCATAAGAACTTTCCACAGGCATCCATCTTTAATGACAGCTTTTCAATTGATCTTTATTATAAGCTCTTATGCAAATCAAATTTTAGTGACCATTTTTCTCTCCTGTCTTAAAGAAATAGAGATATAGAGATAAATATGGAGATACAAATAGATAGAAACACATGCACACATATATTTACATGTGATCATGCATTATGTATATACATACATTTGGATATACATACATACATATATAGTTAGACATTTGTTATTATTGTTTGGTTGTTTTTTCTCACGTCAGACTCTGTGACCCCATGGACTACATCCATAGGATGTTCTTGGCAAAGATACTGATGTGGTTTACCATTTCTTTCTCCAAAGTATCTTTATTTTATAGATGAGTAATTGAAGCAAATAGGGGTTAAGTATCTTTCCCAGAGTAACACAGCTAATAAGTGATGGGCACAAGTTTCAACTGATGCTAGTAACTCTAGGTCCAATGCTCTATCCACAACATTACCTCTCTCCCCCTTAATATGTATGGTATTTATTGTTATTTTGTGATTTTTCAGTCACATTCCACCTTTTCATGACCTCATTTGGGGTTTTCTTGGCAAAGACACTGCAGTATCAACTCATTTTACACATGATGAAACAGAGTCACAAAGCTAGTAAGTGTCTGAAGCAAGATTTCAACTCTAGTCTTCGTCACTCCAAATCCAATGCTCTATGCACCCTGCCACTTAGCTGCTAAACACATTAGTTGTTTGTATATTAAGATATAAAAGGATATTCACAGTGGCACATCTATCATCTCTCAGGACCAAAGAAAAGTTAGTAATAAGGTCAAATTTGATGGCTGATTAACAGACTTGGTTCTGATGAACAAAGCAACAGTCAATAGTATTCCAACTTTTTGTTGGACTGTGTGAACATGACAGGAAGCTAGTCTATATAAAGAGTTTTGACACTGCAATAAACACTTTTGCTCCGGGTGAATGATATGTGCCCAAACAAAACATTAATCAAAAAATAATTTTATCTCCTTTGGGGAATACAGTTTAATGCTACTTTATCAACTGGGATTTTATACATTAAAGAGTTCCTTCAAGGAAATATGAAGACTGTAATAAACATGATATATTTAATGAAATTCTCCAATACAGCAAAAGGAACACTGCTATAAATAAATATTTGAACATCATAAGAATCAGACCTAGAACCAGAAACTTCACTGAAGGGATTGCAATAGTGACATCTTGGTTTTAATCTGAATTTTATTGAGTCAAAGTAATTGAGTCAAGGATATCCAGATATTTGGGAGGAGATGTCATGCCTTATTTCCCCTAAAGCCTAAAGATCATGAAGGAGATAAGGGAGAGATAGATAAGAGTAAGTTATTTGAGAAGATAAAGGAAAGAGGTTATTTTTTTTTTCTCTTTGTTCCAGGCAATGGGGTTTAAAAAAAGCTGAGGACAAAATTGAGTAACATCATTGTAGATTCTAGCTATATTCTTCCACTGGACATGTACCTGAGCTGTCACAATCTTATGATCAATTAATCTATCCTGGACACAGAGAAGAGAAAAGTCCTGGAAGACCAATGACTAAATCAGAAAAAGTAAGAATCACTTAGGAGAGTTGATTTCCAGTTAGCCAAGAAAAAGAGGGAAAAATCACATTGTACAGGTGGGTTATTACTGAAAACTTTGCAAAAGACTAAGTTTCATTTAGCAATAATTGTTTCATGATTTGAAATAAAATGTATTTTAAAGTCCTTAGAAGCTTATATAATTCTCTGCATACACATTAATATTAATGTTAG
Source organism: Sarcophilus harrisii (assembly GCF_902635505.1). NCBI lineage: Eukaryota > Metazoa > Chordata > Mammalia > Dasyuromorphia > Dasyuridae > Sarcophilus > Sarcophilus harrisii. The sequence goes on from NC_045427.1 coordinate 278,647,287, forward strand.
ATTCTTAATGCTGAACTCTAATACCCTTAGTATTTTTCCTTAATCTCCTTTCTTTGTATTTTTCTTATCTCCAAAATCCTAGGAAATAGAATACTTTTATTTGCAAACATAGCTTAAATTTTAGAAATACAAATTTAGATTTTTTACTAAGCCATATATTTCACATACATAGATATAAATATAGATATAGATATATAGGAGGTTTTCATCACCACCATACCCACTAAAGTTGAGAAACATCATGGTCTGATGGAATGACTTACATTTGAAATAAGATTTTGGTTTTCCACATTTGCCATTTACTATTGAATAACTATGGACAAGACACTTCTGCTTCTTCTATGAAATAGAACAATGACAGTTATAATACTTTCCTCTTGGATTTTTCAGGAAACTGCTTTCAAAGTGTAAGCTACTGCAGAAATGTCAGACATTATTGATGAAATATGGTGGACAGTCCTAAATTCCACAGTTAAAAAGAACTTGGAAAGAGTCAAAATGCTTATTCTTTTTCCTCATTCTCCCAGATGAAACTTAAAATTATTTTTCTATTAATCAATAATTATTTTTCTTCCTAATAACCATTTATTAATGTTTAATAATAATTTATTCTCCTTCCCACTGAGGAAAAAAGACAAAAAGAAAGCTTTTGTAATAAATATGCATAGGCAAATAAAGGAAATTCTCTCATTGTTTATGTCTAAAATATGTTTTATTCTTCATATTGACTGCATCATTTATACATGTCAGACAATAGGTAGCATTCTTTATTCCCAGTCATCTGGGATTGTAGTTGGACGTTGCATGAATTATTGATATTTATTTCCAACTCCCCAAAAAATATTTCATTTTTTACATAGTAAACATTTTAATTATGTAATTTGTGAATGTTTATTTCCTCATAAATAAAATAAAATGAGATGGGGAACTGAGTTAATTTTGTCTTTATGTCACTAGCAACCAACACAAGCCAAACATATAGTAGATGCCTAATAAATACTTCCTAAATGATTAATCATACAATGTGGGGAAGCTCCAGAACCAAACTTTCAGATAAAAGTATAATTAAATTAGCCTGTGCCTACAGACACCCACTACCCATCTCAGTTTGACAAATTTAGGCCAGTCTTCCAACTCCTTCTCACCACTCACATACAAATACAGAGAAGTGAGACTTTTTCACTTCATGTCATGAATAATTTCCCTCTTGTAGGAAAACAAGTACATGACGTATCTAAAGCATTAAATTTTATTTACTTTTAGCCTTTCATTTAACTTAAATAGCGAAAGTTTACATTAAAGAAAGAAAAAAATTGCTAGATCTACTTGGGCTTGTCAAAAATTTGTATTCATTATTCTAAGCTTTTAAAATGTCTTTGATGTACTAAATATAAGAACATCATTATAAATGTAAAACAAAATTCTACAAAATATGTAATAAACTCCAGTTTAGATTGATCTTAAAATATTTTTCATACAAATAGATATTCTATAAGAATTGGCTAAATAGTATATCATTAAATAATAAAAAAAATGTGGACAATGTTGCATGAAAACATGAAAATCTATTTTATGAAATTGTACCTTACACTACTAAAACATTGTTGGTTCATCTCACCTGGAAAATAATTGGAATTATTTTTAAATCAGTGATTAAAATATCCAAACATTTTGATCCATATCTCCTATTGCTACTCAAAAATCACAAAGAGCTCAGGAACAAAAAGGGCCCCATATGTGACAACATATGAATAGATTTACTTTTTTATGGCAAAACTGGAATTAAAATAATATTTCAGCTAGTGGGGAATAATTAAATAATCTGTGATACATTAATTTAACAATACTATTTGTAAATTACAAACAACAAATTCATAGAAAGATAGAGAGATTTACATGAATTGACACAGAAATAGAAAAAGTAATATTCACAGAAACTAAAATTATAAATTTTTAAAAGGAAAGTTAGAAAACTTAATCTTGTCTAATTATAATGCTCAATTTTGAATTCCAGCAAATAGACTCAAAAGGAATAAAAAGATACCCAGTTAAAAATAGAGATAAACTTATTTTAATAACATATTATAAATGAAGCTATCTTGCTTTCTACAGCTCTGTTTTGCCCAAAATGCCATTTTAAAATAAAAGTCAATATGGCAAACCCATAGAGTACAAGGAGAGAAATAATGTATTAAAAGTGTGGTAGAATAATAATTGGAACAGGATGCAAAGAGCTTAAAATTCCAAAAAGAGAACTTTCTCATTCTGAAGGTAATATGAAGCTTCTGCAGTTTGTTGAATAGTGAAGATAACATGGTTAAATCTGTCCTTAAGATCACTTAGGCATTTAAGTAAAAGATAGATTGGAGTTGGACTAACAATCAACAGGAAATTCCAATAGTCTAGATATGAAGTGATAAAGATCTGTGTAAAGGACTGAAATACTGAGCAGATGCACATGGACAACCAAGCATTAAAGCTAATTACTTATTGGACAATACTCTATTAGCATACGCTTGGAAAATGGCCCACCCCACTATTCTGTGCTGGCTCAATCTGTTGGTATATACAGAGAATTGTAGGAGGGACTATAGGGCGGAGTTAGACAAGCCAAAATTACTTTTTGGGGAGAAAAGAAGAGAAAGAAGGTGTGGAGATTTCTGTGTCCCTTCTCTTCAATTCTACCCCTAAGACCAAGAATAAAGACCAAGGACTTTTGCTTATCTTGAATCCGGCTGATTCTAATGCATAACCAGGGTGATAACTCGGCCTTCACATTTGGTGCCCAAAGTATGGATCAAGGACCTTACTTTCACTGAAGAAGTCCCCAGTGACCAGAAAATTGGGTGAGTATTTTAATAGACAAACAGGGAACTTACTTTGTTAAGGGCTAAACTTGTAACCTTTTCTAGATAAAATGGGGCAGATATTAGGAAAAGATTCTCCCCCATCCCCAACTCCACCCCCACTGCAAGGAGGCTCTATAGAAAGCATACTTAAGTTGATCAAAGGACAAGGCTTAATTGTAACTTGGGAACAGATTGCTAGACTCTTGGGTACATTAGAAAGTACGTCTCCTTAGTTCTTGGGGGAAGAAGAAATTGGGCCAGATAACTGGAAGCTGGTGCGAGATCAACTATGTGAATACTACAATGATAAAGGTCCTCATTCAATTTCCAAGGAAGCATTCTATACATACAACATAATACAATTGGCCTTAAAGAGTCCTACAAGTTATAGGAAAAAGAAAAGTTTTAGGAACAGCCAGATGAGGAAGTGTGAAGAAAAAGAGGAAGACAAAGAACAGATTAATGATATTGCCAGAGGGCATGAGGCCTGAAGTGAGGTTCAAGGGTGTGCTGATTCTCCTTCTCACAAGGCAGCTTCAACTCCACCTATGGAGCAGATCCTTGACATGCGCCCATCAACTCCACCTTCTGGGGTAGAGGGAGGAGGAGTAGTGGGAGGGGCAGTGATACCACCAGCATCCCCCCCCCACTAGAAATCACCCCCTCCTAGGACTAGATTGCAAAAGGTAGTACTTAAAGCCACAGAAGAAGGGCAGGATTTAGGTGATTTGAAAATAGGAATGTATCCTGTGATTCAAGAGTTTAACAATTCGGGTCAAGAAAATAGGAGATACATTCCTTTTGATATAGAAATCCTCAAAGACCTGAAAAAAGTGTACATTCTTTATGGGGCTACATCAGCTTATGTTAAGAGGTTATTACAGAATTTGGCTTATGAAGTCTTAACCCCTAGTGACTGGAAATGTATAGCAAGGACATGCTTAGAACCTGGACAAAGCTTGTGGCTTTCTGAATATAGTGAGCTCTGTAAAATACAAACCCAATAAAATAGTCAAAGTGGAGTTAATACTCCAATCACCTATGACCAACTACAGGTGTAGGTTCTTATGCAGAAATTTCAGTACAGATTAATTACTCCATAGCAGTATATGAGCAAATTGCTGCTGCTGTTATCAGAGCATGGGCTTTTCTCCCCAATAAAAATAACAAGGGTGAGGCCTTCACAAAAATTGCACAAGGACCAAATGAACTCTTTGCTGATTTTGTGGGATGTTTGCAGACAGCTATTATACGAACTAATGGTGAAAATGCAATAATAGACATTATGATTAGGCAACTTGCTAAAGAATATGATAATGAGGTTTGTAGAAGAATTATGCTAGGACTACGCAAGGATGCTCCTTTAGAGGATATCATAAGACACTGTGCCACAGTGGGCAAAATGCTTTTTATAGCCAGGCTATGATGCAGATTTCCCAAGATCCCAACATGGGAAGACAGGGTCCCTTCTGACAAGAGACTTCCAGAGAGACTCATCAATGCTTTCAATATGGTAAAGTAAGGCATCTGAAAGCTCAATGTTGGCATAGACAGAGTGAGAAAACAGGATGGGAGAACAAGATCCAATACCCCATGTCCAAAATGCAACAGAGGCTTCCATTTGGCATCAGAATGTAGACTGATTCAGGGAAACAGGATGAGGGGCCCAGCTCCAAAGCCCCAGACAAAAAACACTTGGGGCATGATGGCAGCCAATACCACACCCAGTGAGTACCTAGAAGCTCAGTACCCAGATATGACCAATCAGCCAGGAAGTCATCTGATGGGAGAAAGGGATTACAATTGGGGAGAATAGAGTTGTATGCAGTTGGGACAACTGAGATACCCCCCTGGAGAAGTGAAATCTGTTCCTCTCTAGCCTATGGATCCCTGGCTTCCAGGCACAGTAGGCTTGACCATTTCACCTTCTGAGAGTACTTACAAAACAGTATCCATCCATACACTGATGTGGGAAACTGGGGAATGTATAGATAATATCCCAGTCACTAATACAGGTAGACAATGTGTGATTCATCACCCAGGAGAAGTAGTAGCATCAGGTTTACTGATACAGACTCCTAATAAGCAATCTGGTGATAGACGCCCAGATTCTGACTTCAAGCAACAAAATCCAGGAATATACTGGATAGCAGTTGTGACAGCTGACCTACCTATGCTCACTATCTATATAAATGGCACACCATTAGAAGGATTGGTAAATACAGGTGCAGACCGTACATTCATTAGAGGTGCCAACTGGCCCAGTCACTGGCCAAAGATTAAGACAGACACCTACATGTCTGGCATAGGAGGATCAATAGCAGCTGAAGTTAATGCTGCTCCTTTGAGATGGACTTTTGAAGGTGAAACAGGAGTTTTTTACTCCTTTTATATTTGAAAAAATCCCCATCAATCTGTGGAGAAGAGACATTTTATAGCAATTAGGATTAAAAATGAGTACTTTGGTTTTTTAGGCAGGGCTGCTGTTGAAGGCCTGCCAACATTTGCACCTGTTCCTATCCAATGGAAAACTGATACACCAGTGTGGATAGAACAGTGGCCCTTAGGTAGCAATAAAATTCATTCCTTATTAGATATAGTACAGGAGCAACTTAACCAAGGAGACTTACAACCTTTTCTAAGTCCTTGGAATTCCCCAGTACTTGTCATAAGAAAGAAATCTGGAAAATAAAGGATGTTGAATGATTTAAGAAAGATAAATGAACAGATGGAAACTATGGGAACTCTTCAGACTGGACTTCCATTTCCTACTCAATTGCCTAGAGAATGGCCTCTTTGGGTTATAGACATTAAGGATTGTTTCTATTCTATCCCTCTAGATAAGAAGGATATGAAAAGATTTGCCTTTTCAGTGTCCAGAGTTAACTTAGCTGAGCCCTATAAAAGATATGAATGGACAGTTTTGCCACAGAGAATGAAAAACAGCCCTACTATGTATCAAATGTAAGTTGCTGCTGCTCTTACTCCAGTAAGAAAAGCATTTCCAAAAGTAATGTTATTACATTACATGGATGATATATTGGGATGTGCACCTGAGGAACAAATGTTAGAAGCATGTCTACAAAAGACCATAGAAACACTAAGGAACTACAAATTGCACATAGCTCCAGAAAAAAATTCAAAGACATGCTCCTTTTCAATATTTAGGATATGAAGTATACATACCCTAAGGAGCTTACAGTACAAAAACTTTCCTTAAGAACAGAGAAGCTAAATACCTTAAATGACTTTCAGAAATTGATAGGAGATATCCAATGGATGCGTCCAGTGTTAGGCTTGAATACCCATCAATTACAACCATTATATGACATTTTAAGGGGAGACAATGCTTTGAACTCACTACATCAGCTTACAAAAGAAGCTCAAGAGGCTTTGAGAGAAGTTGAACTGGCTTTATCCAATGTGGTTGAAAGAGTCACTCAAAAAACCCTTGGAAATATCAGTTTTTGTTACATAAGAGGCACTCACAGCAGTCCTTTATCCAGGAGACAGTGTGATAGAGTGGGTGAACCCTCTAGCACAACCAGAACAAAGCCTTACTCCTCACCCAGTGCTTGAGGCTAGAATTTTATTAAAGGACATTAAGCAAGCAGTACAATTACCTGAGAGAAGACCTGACAAGATATACACTTTTTATACTAATGCACAAATTAAAGTATGCTGTGAAACCATCCAAGAGTGGCAAATGTTATTGGCCACAGCTCCAAATTTTACATATGGATCTCCATTAAAGATAACCCGGCTATTACATAATTGGCAATGGATTCTTGAAGAAAAAGTTTCTAAGGTTCCTCTTAAAGGAACAACTATCTTTACAGATGCTTCCAAAGATAACATTTGTGCGTTTTTACTCTCATAACTTAACTATAAAGAGTGTAGTCAGAACTCCTTTTCAGTCCACTCAGCCGAATAAATTGTATGCAATCATTCTAGCTCTTACTTATTATCCAGGAGATATAAATATAATATCTGATTTGGCCTATTCAGTAGGTGTGGTACAAAGAATTGCCACAGCCCAAATAAAATTTGCAGCCTCTAATATATATCAGCTCTTTAAGAAACTTCAAGAGCAAGTGAGAAAGCATCCAGGTAAGATCTATATATTACATGTCCATTCTCATAGTGGACTTCCAGATCCCATATTTGATGGCAATTCAAAGGCAGATAGCCTTCTAACTATGTTGGTCAGTACTCCTTTATTCCAAGAAGCCCAGGTATCTCATTCTACATATCATCAGGCTGTTCAAGCTTTACATTTACAATTTGGAATAACAAGAAAGAAAGCTAGGAACATAGTAAAAGCCTGTATAGCTTGCCTTCCCTTCCACGCTCCTACACTGCCTCCAGGAAGAACCTTTGTGGTTTGAGACCCAATGAAATTTGGCAAATGGATTTGACCCATTATAAATCTTTTGATCATCTGTCTTTTATCCAAGTTGTAGTAGACACCTTTTTAGGATTCACTTTTGCAATACCAATAGCAAAAGAGACAGCCTGAGTGGTCACTGAATTCCTTACACAAGCATTTGCAATTATGGGTGTGCCACAAGCAATAAAAACAGATAATGGACCTGCATATACTTTTAAACATTTTGCACACTTTTGTGCACAGTATAAGATTTTCCACACCACTGGCATACCCTTTAATCCTCAAGGACAGGCAATAGTAGAGAGGAGAAACAGAGACATTAAGATGCTCCTCCAAAAACAAGAGAAAGGGGAAGCCACAGATAACCCTAGAGAACTTCTAAATCTAGCTCTTTATACTATTAACTTCTTGATTTTTGACAAAGATGCAGTGGCTCCGGCAGAGGGATTTTATAACCTACTGGAAGGTCAGTGTCCAGTGCAAGCAGCTTCACTATCTTTAGATAATCACCAGGTGATGTGGAGAGACCCAGAAAGTGGTGAATGGAAGGGACCAGATAGGTTAACTGCTTGGGGGAGAGGGTTTGCTTATATCTCTACAGATGGAGAAGGAATCAGATGGGTGTCAACAAGCCAACAACAATCTGTTTACCTTGTCCATCTGAGAGAGACGAGCAGACTCTTGAAACTAAGGAGAAGACCCCAAAAATATTGGGTGATTCCGTCGCTGATTGTGCCCACCCCTGAAAGAACATGGCAGTTATGGTGTTTGACTCATGGACATAAAAAATTGTTGGACTTGAAAATCCTTAGGAATCATTGGATTCTCAAGACATGATAAGATTGCTGTAGGACCTGAAAAACCTCAGGAATCATTGGATTTTCTAAAAATGATAAGACTGTTGTTGCAGGACTTCAAAATCTGCAGGAATCATTGGATTCCCTAACATATAAAAAGACTGTTGCAGGACTTCAAAATTTGCAGGGATCATTGGATTCCCTGACACATGAAGCAATGGACAATAGACTGTTTTTGGACTATTGCTTGGCTGCTGAAGAAGGCGTATATGTGACTGTTGTTTACATACCTTCTAGGACTTCTGGAAATCTTTTACAACACCATGTTGATTTATATTGTTTGTTATACCACTACTTGCATGTACAATTCATGTTTGTTATACCACATTGAGCCTGCACTGGCTGTGGGGAGTCATCACTAATAGACTGTGCGTTATTGCTATGTGTTTGTGTAATACCTCCCATGCTGATGGGTTTGTGCGTGCCTGTTTCTAATAAGACCTTTTAGCCAGAAATCCACTAGCAAGCCCCATTTCCCTTTGGTGCTTTTCATCTCCCTTCCTGAGATTTCAAGGGGGCATGATCACCTCCTTTTAGGTATTTTCACCTCCTTTCCTGAGAAGTTGGGGAAAGCATTATCACCTCTTTTTTGGGGTTCTCACCTCCTTGAGAAGTTAGGGATGATGTGACCACCTATGTTCTAAAACAAAAGAAAGCAGGAGATGTAAAGGCCTGAAACTTTGAGCAGATATGCTTGGACAACCAAGTACTTAAGGCTAATTACTTATTGGACAATACTCTATTAGCATATTCTTGGAAAATTGCCCACCCCACTATTTTGTGCTGGCTCAATCTTTTGGTGTATACAGAGAATTATAGGAGGGACTATAGGGCGGAGTTAGACAAGCCAGAGTTACTTTTTGGGGGGAGAAGAAGAGAAATAAGGTGTGGAGATTTCTATGTCCATTCCCTTCAATTCTACCCCTAAGATCAAGAATAAAGGACTTTTGCTTATCCTGACTCTGGCTGATTCTAAGGCATCCAGGGTGCTAACTCGGCCTTCACAGATCTGAACTATGGTGCTCATTGCATTCATTGAAGACGAAAAAAGGACAATAAAGAACACAAAATTGGAGAAAGTAGCTAGTTGAAAGCACACATAGAGAGAATCTATACTAAAGGAAATCAGTTTTTGAAGACATGGAGGAGTTGATTCTTGAAATATATACAGAGGGGAAGGTACAAAATTTTGTAACCTTATCATTGTCCCCTACAAAGGCAACAAGGAAACATTGAAAACTATTGGTCCATATGCCAAATGGAATATATGAACAAATATATATATATATATATATATATATATATGTATATATGCACACACACATATCTATATGTATACATGCATATATATGTCTATGTTTGTGCATGTGGTTATATATAACTTACAGGTTAATTGAAATATTCTTTAATGAAGGTTTGAGAAGAGAATAGGCCTTTTCAAACAATATTTTACATCATGCATCTTTGAAGTCACACAACTGGCTAATGTGAAAAACAAAAGATTATACTGTGACAATTTTTAATTAGAAAAACAACTTATTTGCTGGAAAAATACAACTTTAAAAGTTGTCCAATAAAGTGTATTCTATATTGATGTTGTCAAAATCATACACAAGTCTGGGAGAGGTAGGAATATAAAAATAGTTTGATGGCTGGTTATAAATATAAAATAAGACATGAAGAGAAAGTTGTAGGATTACCAAAGTTATTTGACAATGTAATGGAAGATGATTAGAACAGAATCTATATAAAAGAAAAAGCTTAGACTCTCTTGATTTTCCAAATTATAGATGATTGTGTTGCTTGCACCAATTCTAAGAACACTGGAAGTTCTCCTAAAGAAACCTAGAATCATTCAAAAGATTCTGTTGTTATTCCCAAAGGATTCCCACATGATATTCCCACACAATTCCCAATTGTATTAAAAATCCCTACAGGGGCAGCTAGGTGGTGCAGTGCATCCCTGAAGTCTGGAGGACCTAAGTTCAAATCTGGTCTCAGACACTTAACACTTCACTTAATCACAATCGCTTCAGAAAATTAATAAATAAATAAAATAAAATAAAAATCCCTACAATCCAGACCATGGGAAACTATTTGATGGAAAGATCATAGAGCTGGATCATCCATATATAAATTTTGAAAAGACATTAACCATGGATAATGAACTGAATCCAGTATTAAATAGAAGAATGAAGTAAATTACCTTTGCAGAATTGTATGATGCTTTTGTAGGCCATTTATGCTCTTGGATATCCTTATCCCAATTTCAAGTTTAATTGAGTTGAATTCCCAGAACTACCTTAACCTCAAGATTCTAAGTATCTTCTTGAGGGGAATCGAGGTGACTTTCTCTAATGTAATTGACTCAAGTCCCAACTTTCTTTTCCCCCCAAATATTATTAGTCAAGAATCACTTATTCCAATAATACTAATTGGTACAAAACATTCCTACCAAAATCACATGCTCCCACAATCATATGCATAGCCAGGGGAAAGTTTTCTCATATTTAAAGGGCTCATATGGCCCCAGTGAAAACCTTTATCCCATTTGTGAGATGATTTATAAAGAAACTCCCCTTAATCATGATGTTGCCTATTTATTACCCTATCTGTAAAACTATGGTTTGAAGCTATCTTTTGTGCCTACTGATGCAGCTACAACTATGAGCTGATTCAGAGATGAGCCATAAAAACCTGTGAACAATGGGAAATCCAACATCTTCCAAACATTCTGAAATTTAAAAGTACTCCTTCACTTAAAGCAGATGGGAGAATATCCCTGAACAAGTTTGAAGCCTAAGTTTCTCCTTCCTCCCTTCTTCAAGAATGTTCTAGAAAATTATAAATTATTTTAATTTCTGAAAATATCTTCTTTCTCAACTTTTTTGATAATTTTTGGAAGATCCTTAAGGTGTGAGTCATTTCCTCAGTTTATTTGGATATAATTCTTGTTTAAAATCATTCTAATTTTTTTTCCTGAGTTTAAGTAGTTTTGATTGATTAATTACCTAAGGTGTATAGGAGTCACGTCTAAAATGTTAAGGAGTCATGTCTAAAATGAGTTTTGTTGGTTTCACCCCCACACTTATATTTTGATGATCCCAAATTTCTTTGTAAAACAAAGATTCAGGAGCAGCTAGATGGGGCAGTGGATAGGGCACCAGCCTTGAAATTCGGAGGACCTGAGTATAAATCTGGTTTCAGACACTTAACACTTCCTAGCTGTGTGATGCTGGGCAAGTCACTTAACCCCAAATTGCTTCAGCAAAAAGCAAAACAAACAAACAAAAAAACACCAGAAATTCATATTTTAAAATCTATATTTAACAACAATAAATGGCTTCAATATTCTATTATAATTACAATGATTACTAATATTTATATAATACTTTAAGATTTTCAAAATATTTTACAAATATTATCTCATTTAACCCCATGTAGCTTTACTGATAAATTGTTTTAATGTATAAAAAGTCTATCTTCCTATGTATTTGGAACCCTGCCCTAAGCAGAGGATAACATCTGGTCCCAATTTTTCAGGCAATTGGCAGATATTGCTTAATAAAATGATATGTGAAAGAGATTAGACTTCTATTTCCTCAGTTATTTTATTTTTCACCTGCTATACCTAATAAAAAACCAAAAAAGATGGATGCTATTATTGCTCCCATTTTCTATATAAGGAGACCAAGGCAAATTGAGGCTGAAAATTTTGCTCAAAACCACACAATTAATTAAATTAATGAAGCTGAATTTAAACTCATTTTCCTGATTTCAGATCCTGTCTTGTCTCCATTACACCACCTAGTTTCCTCTGGCATTTATGACTGACTATGAGAACTGTAGTATAACATTGTCAGAAATTAAACTATAAGTCATCCAAATGCCCAGAATCAGCTAACCAAAAACATTTGTTAAGACCCTACTATGTGTCAGGAACTGAACTAAGAGCTGGATTTACAAAATAATGACACAAAACCATGATACATGTGAGTTGATTGCAGCATGTCACCAGTACAGGATAACTCAAGAGTAATCAAGTAAATGTTAACATTAGAAATGTGTAGTGGTAATGATTACATTAAAATGTAACATCATAATGATAATTCTATCAATATTTGATAGTCACCAAACGATCAATTTGTTTCTCTGGAAACTCTTGGGTTATTACCTACTAAGTACTTCAACTTGTACTAGTGGAAGAGAGAGAGTGTGTGTGTGTGTGTGTGTGTGTGTGTGTGTGTGTTGTGTGTGTATGTGTATGTGTGTATGTAAAATGCCGCCTGCACACACATTTCCGCTGGCATTAGCATAATCAGTTGCCATAATTTTCAGTAACCCAGAGTTCTCTCCATTGCATGAGATGGTAGACTAGTTATATTGTGAGAAAGAAGAATAACAAACTATGTTTTCTATTAGTAATTACATAATGTCAAGAGCCCAAACATTCTATAATTCTACAATTTGTTATGGTGATATATGGAAGATTTATTGAAGGGCATGGAAAAGAACAAAGAGGAAGTAAGTAGGCTTAAATGGGTTGCAATGTATATCCTTCAAAAAAATTACTTGAATTACTAAGATGAGAGATCTATTGAAACATCTAAGTATAGTAGATTCTTACTCCCATGATATAATTACAAGCACTATTATCACATATTAACTGATTGGCTGCCCTTTCTTTGAGAAGAATTTCCCAATTTTTCAAAACTCCCTCCATACTACATTTCCCAGTATTCTATAGAATTTCTACTTCATCAAATACATTTTTAAAAATGCTGAGATGAAACAAAAGATAGCATCATTCTGAAGGCAACTTCCATATTGCCTAGAATTTAGGAGATAATTAGCAACTACATATTGATTAATTGACTAGCTAGTATTAGACTCTGTTCTAATACTTGTCAAAAAAAAATCTTAATTTAGCTGTTTCCAAGATGCACCAATATCTGAGTTAGAAGTGTCTATTCCTTTCTTGGAGTTTGCCAGATCATACTCCTGAAGACTTTTTTTCAGTCTCTGAAGATCTTACATTTGTAATGCTGATATCCCCTCTCCCCCAATAATATAAACATAACTTTGGAAATGCTTACATGTGGTTCTGGGGAAAGGCAGGAGATGGCTAACTTCCCCCAGATTCCTAGAAGATTGTGGAAAAAAACACTTTAAAAGATACAGTTAATATTTCTGAATATCTTACAAAATTTTCTTGGACTTGCTTCTTTGGAATGATCATTTTTTTAGAAAAACTTTGTTTTAATGCATCTTAAAAACTATATTATTGTTTTCATTGTATAGCAAATAATTATTTGATTACATGGTGGTTGATTATTTCCTAAATTCAATTTCATGTTTCAGGCTCCAGAAATATGGAGGTCTGTTAAAATGAAGCTAGAAAATGGTGATTGAAAGGGGTTGCTGATAACTAAGGGATTTGATAAAGGACCCAGTGACAATTTCTAGGCTGAGAAAGCATGTGAATGAACACAGCACAAATGAGACATCACAATTAGGAGCAGAACATTTATGCCACTGCAGACAAAGAAAGCCAAATTCAGTCAGTCATCTTCTGTCATAGACTGACACTATCGATTACCAAGTATTACTCAAAGTGGGAAATTCCAATAGATAATTTTGGATGACTCATGAAATCTTCAAAACTATTAATCACCTTTTCAGGATAAATGATAAGCAATATAGAGAGTTCCGAAATGATGTGCAAAACAGAGCATATTGACTGAAAAATATGATTGGACTAATTAGAAAATAGAGAAATAAAAATTAGATCCAGGAATTAAGAAGTTCACATCATGTGTAATGAATACTCATCTGCCTGACATATATGTAATATTTAAATGCTTCATCATGCAGTGGATATGACTCTGGGTTATTGAAGATTATGGCAACTGATTATACTAATGCCAGTGGAAATGTGTGTGCAGGTGACTTTTCATATACACCCACACATACACAACTCTTCACCAGTACAAGTTGCAGTACTTAGTAGGTAATAACTCAAGAATTTCTAGAATAACAAATTGATCATCTGGTGACCACACAATTGATGACCCATTCTACTATGTAACAAGACTTGGATAGGAAATATATTTTTTCAATGGAACTGAATTTAAAGCCTTTTGATTCTGATAGGACTTATAGTCAACTGTCATAGGCTTTAATAACTCAGAGCCATTTTCATTTTATAATAAGACATTGAAATATGGCATATCTAGCATTCTAGGAAATGGATCCAAAATGCTAGTATTTGGTTATATTGTGAGTTAAAAATCAGGTCACACAAATGAGTGTCCACTATACATAATATAAATGCTCATACCAATAAAAATAAAAAAGTATAGGAGCAAAGAAGAACACAGAAATGAGACAAAAAATTATAATTGGAAGAGATCTTCAGAAGCAATTAATGCAACACATTAAACACAAACAGAGAGAGACACACAACTTTACTCAAATGTACTAAACTTTATTTTAAATTTTTTTCAATAAAAATCATTTTTTTTATTTGGGTAGAAAAAGGTTTCCCAAACCAATTGAAAAAGGCAAAAGGAAACTTACAAATGATTCCAAACAAACCAAAATTTCTACATTATATTCCGAAATTTATTTTATTCTATATATTAAATCCATCATTTTTCTCTTAAGTAAAGGATAGTTTTCTTCATCATCAATCCTCTGAAATCAAACTCATTGTGTTGATCAGATTTCTTAAATATTTCAGAGTTACAATACTATCATCTTTCATACAAAGTCACCATTATGCAGAGAGATCCAGACTAACACAAATTCACCCAGACGGTGAGTAATGAATTTAAGGTTTAAAATCAGATCTTCTGATTCTATATCTACTTTTATTTCTATTCAACTAACTTTGTATAACTTTATGAAACAGACTTGGGGGGTGGAGCCAAGATGGCGGAGAAAACACAAGCCACTTTCTAAGCTCTTCTCTTACCCTCTTTATCAATATTATATCAAGCCTCAAAAATAGTCTTGACTGCTACAATTCGTAAAGATAAGAAGTAGAACTCACAGGCCGAAGAAAATCTCAGTCTCCCAAAAAGGTTGGTTCGGGGCCGGGGGCCCAGACAGGGGAGGGAAAGTGGGTTCCGAGGAGGTCTCCAAACCGGGGTGAAGGCATGAATCTCCAAGCACAAGCCTTTTGCAGCCCCAACCCCCAGTACAGGGCTTTTCCCGGGGCAGTTTGGCCCAGCCCACAGGAGGGAAGGCTTGGGTTAGCCCCAATCTGCGCAGTGGGGGTTTCGGCTTGGGGAAATAAACCAGGGTTTGCATTGAGCCGAGAACACTGGGGGCAAGTTCAGGCGGTCTGGGTCTGTGGTCTCGGTCTGTGGTCTTGTGGTCTGCGGTCCTTCTTAATCCCAGTCCCACAAGAGGCTCCGGCCTGGGGCAGGTGACACTTTCACCCAAGGGTCTCTAGCCGAGGGGCAATCCTCCCACTCCCAGCCCTACTAAGCAGTTTGATAGCTCGGCCCAGTGCTGAATCCCCTTCCTGTTGGGGAAGGAAAACTCCACTCAGGAACTCTCAACCTCTGGGCCAGAAACCCGGGTTTAATCCCTGCTCTGCAGAGGAAGGCTGGCCCTTGCCTGAGACCTAACCTAAAGGCCAAAAACATGAATAAAAGATGAAAAAAGAACGATCCACAACTTCTAGCAGAAAAAGAGCAGGTCAGCAAACTTGAAGGAACCTCAAATAAGCAAAAATGCATCAGACTTCCTCCTTTACATGATGCTCTCATAGAAGAGACCATTAAAAGTCTCAAGGTTAGAAGATAAATGGGGAAAGGAAAAACCTTACAAAGAAACCTTTCCTGAAATCTTAAATTGGAAAAAGTAAAAATCTCAGGAAAGTGGGTTGTGAATTGGAAAAAATAAAAATTCACTAGAAAGTAAGTTTGTGGTTGGAAAAGACAAAAACTCCAAAGAAAGTAGGATCCGTGATTTGGAAAAAAGACAAAAGAACACGCCAAAGTAGGATCTTGAATTGGAAAAAGAAAATAATTCATTTAAAAAAATTAGTGAAATGGAAAAAAAAAATTGCCAAACCAAAAACCAATTCATTTTTAAAAACTCAATTGGACTTAAAGAAAAGTAAAAAAAGCCCAATGAAAAAAATTCTTTAAAAATTAGAACTGAACAAATAAAACCAATGATTCATTGAGACAGCAAGAATAAGTCCAACCAAAAAACAAAAAATGACAAACTGGAAAAAAACCATGAATTAATCTACTTGCAAAAACGACAGACTTGGAAAATAGATCTGGGAGAGATAATCTGATGATTATTGGACTTTCAAAAACATGATGAAAAAGGGAGGCCTGAATACTTATTTTACAAAGAAATCATCAAAAACTTGAATGTAATGAATCAGAAGGAAAAAGGCATTGAAAAATTCCCTCGAACACCTTCTGAAAGAAACCCTAAAATAAAAAACCCCAAGGAATATTGTGGCAAAATTTCAGAACCTAGCAGATTAAGGAAAAAATTTTCAAACAACCAAAAAAAAAAACCATTTAAATACCGAGGTGCCACAATAAGGATCACCCAAGATCTGGTTGCCTCAACATTAAAGGAAAGAAGGGCCTGGAATATGATATTTTCCGAGGCACAAGAACTTGGGATGCAAAAGAATAAACTACCCAGCTAAGCTGAGCATTTTCTTCAGGGGAAGAAGATGGACATTTAATGAAACAAATAATTCCATTTTGTTTCTGAAGAAAAAACCAAAGACAAACAAAAATTTGATCTCAAGCAAAGAACTCAAGAGATGCAAAAAGGTAAAAATAACTCTTGAGGTTGTATTTCTTTGTTATAATACAAAAAAGAATACATGTATAATTTGATTGTACTGATATAACATAAAAAGGAAGTAGATATGGAAAAGGGATGTGGCAGAATAAAGGTGGGAAGGGGGATAAAGAAACCACATCCCACAAAGAGGCTAAGGAAACTTATCATATCTGAAATTTAGAGGGGAAACATTATTGAACTTCCCTCTCATCAGGTTGCTCCGAAAAAATAATTGGACATTTGTTTTAAAAGAATTCTCTCTCGCCCATTAAAAACGAGGGAGAGGAAAAGGGAAAAAGAAAAATAAGGAAGGAAGGGGAAAGACTCAAGGGGGGGAGGGATTATAAAGGATAATTCGTGATACAAGAATTTAATAAGTTTAAAAGGGAAAAGAAGGGTTGGGAAACGAAATAAGTAAAAGCACAATCTGGGGTTTTGGGATGGCAGGAAATACAGGTTAGAATTTCTAACAGTAAATGCGAAATGAGATGAACTCCCTTAAAGGAGGCAGATGCAGAACTGGATCAAAGTCAGGAACCCTACATTATGTTGTTTAAAAACAATTTAAAGCAGGGGATACATATAGGTAAAGGTAAAAGGCTGGAACAAAATCCGATTATGCTTCAGGTGAAGTCAAAACAGGGGTAGCCATCCTTATCTCCAGATCAAGCAAAGAAAAGGCCAGTCTAATTAAAAGAGATAAGGAAAAACTTCCTCTAAAGGGTAACATAAACAATGAAGCAATATCAATAATTCCATATATGCACCAGGGTTTTGGCCTCAACTTCCTAAAGGAGGTTGAAGGTTGCAAGGAAATAAGAAAAAAACTGTAATAATTTGGAGATCCAAACCTTGCACTCTCCAGAATTGAACAAATCAAACCAAAACAAAATAAGAAAGAAATTAAAGTAAATAGAATATTAGAAAAATTAGGTATGTTTGGAAATCTTTGGGAGAAAATTGAATAGATAGAAGGGAATAACTTTCTTCTCAACAGTTCCTTAGGAACCCTATTCAAAAATTGACCATATATTAGGACATAAAGGGCCTCAAAATTAAATGCAAGAAACGAAAATAGTAAATGCTTTTTTCAAGATCCCGGATGCAATAAAATTCAATTCAACAAAAGTTGGGGAAAAGATCAAAAAGTAATTGGAAACAAACAATCTCATCTTAAAGAATGATTGGGTTGGAAGCAAAATTATAGATCAATTAATAATTTCCTCAAGATAATGACAATGATGGAACTTTCATAAAAATTTGTGGGATGCAGCCAAAGCGGTAATAAAAATTTTATATCCTTGGCACTTGAATAAAACAGAGAAAGGTTACTGAATTGGGCGCAACTAAAAAAACTTAAAAAGACCAAAATTAAAACCCCCTCAAAATTCTAAATTGGAAATTCTAAAAATTAAAAATGAGAAATTAAAAATATTGAAAGTAAAAAACTATTGAACTAATTAATAAAACTAAGGTTGGTTCTATGAAAAAAGCCAATAAAATAGATAAGCCTTTGGGTAAATTGATTGAAAAAGGAGGGAGGAAAAATAAGAAATTAGTAGTCTTAAAAATGAAAGGGAGAACTTAAATGAAGAGAAATGAGAGAAATAATGAGTTATTTTCCTCAACTTTTAGCCCCAATAAATTTGATAACCCTAAGTGAAATGGATGACTACCTCCAAAAATACAAGACTTCCCAGACTAACAGGGGAGGAAGTAAATTGCTTGAATAGTCCATTTTCAGAAAAAGGAAATAGAACAGGCAATGAAACAACTCCCTAAAAAAAAATCCCAAGGACCAGATGGTTTATATGTGAATTTTTAAAACATTTAAAGGGCCCCAAAATGCTATATAAATTATTTGATAAAATAGGGAATGAAGGGTCCTACCAAATTCCTTCTTGACACAGACAATTTTTGATACCTAAACCAGGTAGGCTGGAAGACAAGAAGAAAATTATAAGACCAATCTCTAATGAATATTGATGCTAAAATCTTAAATAAGATATTAGCAAAAGACCAAAATCATCTCCAAGATAAACCACTATGATCCAAGTGGGTTTATACCAGGAATGCAGGGCTGGTTAATGGGGAAAACTATAAAAATTGGGGTCATGTTAATTAAAAATTAACAAAAACCAATATGATCATCTCAATAAATGCAGAAAAAAGCATTTGATAAAATCCCACCATTCCTATTAAAAACACTTGAGGTATAAGGAATAAATGGACTTCTCCTTAAAATATTCCAGCATCCTTTAAAACCATCAGTAAAGCATCCATAATTAAAATGGAAAACTGGCAACCATTCCCAAATAAGGTCGGGTGAAACAAGGTTGCCCATATCCACCCGTTACTTTAAATATTGTATTAAACATAGCTATAGCAATAAGAGCGAGAAAAAGTTAAAGGAATGAATAGGCAATGGAAAAAGCCAAATTATCACTCTTCCCGCCGATGACATGATGGTATTAGAAACCCCCAGAGATTCTGCTAAAAAGTTATTAGAAATAATCCACAACTTTTGGAAAGTTGCTGGTTTAAAATAAACCCCATAAGTCATCCATTCTTATATTCACCTAACAAAATCCAACAGTCAGGTTACAAAAGAAATTCCATTTAAAAGTAACTACTGATAATATAAAAATTTAGGAATCTATCTGCCAAAAAATAAAACTTTTGGAGCAAAATTACGGGCCACTTTTTCACACAAATTAAAGGGTGTGATCTAACCAATTGGAAAAATATTAAATGCTCTTGGATAGGGGAGCAAAATTAATAAAGATGGCAATATTACCTAAACAATTCTATTTATTTAGCGCTTATTACCAATCAGACTCCCCAAAAAATATTTTAATGACCTAAAAAATAACAACAAAGGTTCATATGGAAAAACAAAAGGTCCAAAATTTCAAAGGAATTAATGAAAAAAAATCAAATGATGGTGGCGGCTGTCCAGATCTAAAATTATATTATAAGGCAACGTTAAAAACTATTTTAATTGGCTAAGGAATGAAAGTTGTTCAGTGGAATAGATTAGGTTCAACGAACAAAACAGTCAACAAATATAGCAACCCTAGTCTTTGAAACCCAAAGATCCCGGCTTTTGGGATAAGAACTTTTGTTTGATAAAATTGGGAAAATTGGAAACTAATATGGCGAAACTTTAATTGATCCATAACGCCAATATACCAAGAAAAGGTAAAAATGGGTTTCCCGGACCTGGCAAAAAGAATGAGATTATTAATAAATTAAGAGGAACATGGGATGGTTTACCCTCAGACCTTGGAAGGGGGAAGGTTTCTTTTATGACCAAAAGAACAGAGATCATTACTAATCACAAAAATAGAAAATTTCGATTAACCAAACCAAAAAGGTTTTGTACAAACAAAACAATGCAGACAAGATTAGAAGGGAAGCAATAAACTGGAAAATATTTTTATAGTCAATGGTTCTGATAAAGGGCCTCATTTCCAAAATATTTAGAGAATTAACTCTAATTTATAAAAATCCAACCATTCTCAATTGAAAAATGGTCCAAATGATATGGAACAGACAATTCTCAGATGGAAGTGAAACAATTTCTAGTCATATGAAAAAGATGCTCAAGTCATTATTAGTCCAAAAATGCAAATTAAGACAACTCTAAGATACCACTACACACCTGTCAGATTGGCTAAGATGACGGGGAAAAAAATAATGATGATTGTTGGAGGGATGCGGGAAAACGGGACATTGATTCATTGTTGGTGGAGTTGTGACGGGTCAACCCATTTTGAAGTAATTTGGAACATGCTCAAAAAGTTATCAAACTGTGCATACGCTTTGATCCAGCAGTGTTACTACTGGGATTATAACCCAAAGAGATTATAAGAAGGGAAAAGGGACCTGTTGTGCCGAATGTTTGTGGCGGCCCTTTTGTTAGTGGCTAAAAAACTGGAAACTGAATGGATGTCCATCAGTTGGAGAAATGGTTGAATTTGGGTGGTATATGAAAAATGGAATATTACTGTTCTGGAAAATGACCAACAGGATAATTTCAAAGGCCTGGAGACTTACATGAACTGATGCTGAATGAAATGAGCAGGACCAGGAGATCATTATATCTTAAAACAACAATTTACTATATGATGGCCAGTTCTGGGGGATCAGGCCATCCTCGGCAACGAATCCCAAATCATTTCTAATGGAGCGTAAGAGAACGGAAGGCCAGAAAATAACTCTGGGGAGATGACTAAAAACCATTCATTGAATTTAATCCCTATATTTATGCACCCCTGCATTTTTGATTTCCTTCACAAGCTAATTGTACAATATTTTAGAGTCTGATTCTTTTCTACAACAAAATAACGTTTTAGTCAGGTATACTTAATTTGTATCCTAATTTATATTTTAATATATTTAACATCTACTGGTCTCCTGCCCATCTAGGGAGGGGGTTGGGGGGTAAGAGGTGAAAAAATTGGAACAAGGGTTTGGCCAATTTTGTTAATTGTAAAGTTACCCATGTATATATCCTGTAAATAAAAGTCTATTAAATTAAAAAAAAAAAAAAAAGAAACAGACTTCACTTACAACAAAGTTTAGGTAGTGTCATCCTCCTACCCAACAGCACAATTTTATTTTATTCTCATGAAACTTAAGTACTTAGATTGAGCCTAAGAAGATTTCATGTATTAAAATCAAAGGAATTTGAAAGGTAATTATTCCAAACCATTAATTTTCCAATTTAAACAACCAATTAATTTTCTTAAAAGGGGTTCCAGAAAAGGAGGTCAACCAAATCCAAAGAATTAAACCTTTGGAATTTCCTTTCTCCTTTCTTCTTCTCTCTTCCCTCTCTCCTTTTTAAAGGCCCTTTAAGGAAGAAAGGGGTCAACCAATTCTAAAGCAACCCTTAATTTTCCTTTGGTCCAACCCTTCTCTTTTTTTTCCTTTTTTTTTTCTTTTAATATTATTTTCCATTTTTTGGGAATCATTTCTTAAATTTTATTGCAATTTTAAAACCCTTCAAGTTTGTCCTTATAATTATGTAGCTGAGCTTAGACTCATTTTTAATTTTCCATTTATGTTGTTTTCATTATTGCACATATTATTTTCATTTCATTTGGCATCATTTCATATATTTCCCCATACTTCTTTATATGCTTTATGGTCACCTTTTCTTATAGTAATACATCTGTAACTTAAAACATTTTAGGAAATCTTTCTTGATATGAAGGTTTGTTTTTTTTTTTATTATTAAGGCAATTGGGATTAAGTGACTTGCCCAGGGTCACACAGCTAGGAAGTGTTAAGTGTCTGAGGTCAGATTCAACTCAGGTCCTCCTGACTTCAGGACTGGTACTCTATGCACTGCACCACCTTGCTATCCCTTGATATAAAGTTTAAATTCATCTATAAAACTTCTGCTTGTTGCTTCTAGTTCTGCTCTCTGGGACCTAACAGAACAAATACAATTCTTATTCCACATATAAGTCCTTCAAATAATAAACACAGTTGTCATGTCCTTTTTATTTTTCTTCTTCTCCATGCTAAATATGTCCATTTTTTTTTCTACTAGTCTTCATGTGATATAGAATTGAGGTCTTTCACTATCCTGAATACCTCACCTTTGACATTTTCCAGTCCATCAATATACTTTCTAAAAAGTAGTGTCCCCAAATGAACATAATGCTCTGTAAATGCTCTAACTAGGGAACAGTATAGAGAGACTATAATATTTTTGTTTTGTTTTTAATTCCTGAAAGATAAACCTTTATTAATGAAGCCCAAGTTTGCATTAGATTTTAAGGCACTACATGAAACTTCTGCTTCATATTGAGTTTATAGTCCATTAAATCTCCCAATTTTTTTTTCAGTAAAACTATTTTTTAAACACATCTCCTAAGTCTGTACTTTGGAACTGACTTATTTTAGACTAAGTAAAAGACTTTATTCTTATAGAATTTCTTCTTATTACATTCAGTCCAATGTTGTAACATGTGAAGAAATTTTTTAGATTCTGAGCCTGTCATTTGGAACATTAGTTATCCATCCCAAACTTGTGTCATTTGCAAATTTGATGAATGTAACAGTTATACCTTTACCCAAGCCATTGATAAAAACTTAAATAGCATAAGGCCAATCCTAGAGGCCCATAGGTACACTAATTAAGTTCATCTGTCATACTCATATTGACCTATTATCAATTAATCTTTTATTATATCTATATATTATAATGTTATGTTATTATATAATCCAAACATGTACAAAATCCATTTAATTGCATTATGACCTATTCCATATCACTTCATTTTCTTTACATGGATATGATATATTTCATCCATGGTTTTCTAAAATCTAGATATAAATAAACTATTTTTGTACTATCCCTCACCTACTAGTTTGGTAGCTCTGTGGCAAATTGAAATAAGGTTATATTGACCTAATCTACTGTTTTTTTTTTCAAATTTATTTTATTTGAAGATCAGAATAAAAGAAAAGAAAAACAGAAAAGCAATGCAAAATAAAATGAAAGAAAACAAAAGAGAACATTGTCATATGACCAGCAGAACATCAGGGAGGATTTAAAATATATCAAAAATACCAATTTAAGAATATATATATACACATATATATATATTAGTAGAAGAAATTATACTCATGAATATCCATCTTTTCTTTACTTCTTTGTAATTTATCCTTTTGTTCTCTGTTGTGTAAACTTTATTTTCCCTCTTTCATTCCCCCCCAGCAGACTATAGTTACTAAAAGATATATTTATGTATACATATGTAGATATATATATACATACACATACTCGCATGCATACCCATCCTATATACACACATATGTCTGTCCTATCCCTGCTAACTCTTTCATTAAATTCCATTCCATAACTTGTCTTATTATTAGTTAGCCTCCCCCCATTCAGGGTCCTTCCCTTGTCTTCTTCCCTTTGCTTCCTCCATCTGCCCATCCCCCTTCATTGTTTTATAGATTTTGGAGGGTGCTATATCCTTCAGGGTATATATGTAGTGTTGCCTATTGAACCCATTCCTGATACCAGTAGGTATTCAGAACTAAAAGCCCTCCTATACCTTCTAATAACTATGTGTCAATTCTTCTTCTGTAGCTCATTTGTATAACATGGTTACTATTTTTACCTTTACTCTGCTAGTCTTTCTTTTGAACTTACCCTGCCAATCTTGTTTTTGAGTTTATCTTATTGTTGATGTAAATGTATATGTTTTCCATGTAAAAAAAACCATAAACAATTTGTCCATGTTTAAACAGTATGTCCTTGAATTCCTTAAAATTGATCTCTGATATTGGCTCATATGTTGAATTCTCTGTGAAGTTTGGGTTTGGTTGCTAGAAAGTCCTGGAAATCTGCAAGTTCATCGAGGGTCCATTTTTCATTCAAAATTATAGATAATTTTGCTGACTATGATATTTTTGGCCACAGTCCTAGTTCTTTTGCTTGTCTATAAATATGATTCCAGGACCTGTGGTCTTTTATTGTAGCTACTGATGTCTTGTACAATTCTAACTGTAGCTGCAGCATATTTGAATTGCTTTTTTCTTGTTCTTGTTCTCCAGATCTGCTGCTTTTCTTATAAGGTGGTTCATATTCTGTTCTATTTTCTCCTTTTTAATAATCAGTTTTGTAATTTCTTGGTTTCTCATTGTTTCACTGCTTTTCCCTTATCCAATTCTAATTTCCAAAGTTGAGACTCTGCACCTCCTTTTCTAAATAGCTTTTTTTTCATAATCTTCTTGTTTTTCTTGGATGATTTTAATTTTTCCCTTAGTTTTCCCTCAATGTCTCCCATTTGATTTTTGAATTCTTTTGTGAGTTCTTCTATAAATTCTCTCTGGGTAGAGAACCATTTCAAGTTCCTCTTTTGGGTAGAAGATTTTCTTTTACTGAAGTGTCCTCTTCTGAAGATGAACCCCAGTCTCCCATGTTCCCATAATATGTTTCAGTGATGGGTTCTTTCTTCTTTGCTGGTTCATTTTTTTAAAAAAAAAGAGGTATTAGTGTAAGCACTTCTAATTGTGAGGTGGAGAGATGGTGCCTTATGCTTTCCTTTGGCTCTCTCTTCTGACTAGAAACCACTCTCCTGCAAGTGCCCACAGCCAGAAGCTTTGGTGTCTCACTGCTTTTATACTCAGTGGGTGCTAGTTTCTTCTCACCCAGGACCATGACCCACAGCACAGATAGTCCTGGTATTCCCATTCAGCTGAAGTTCACTTCATCATCCTGAACTCAAACCTTCACTGGTCAAAGAGTCTGGGAGGTAAAAAAAATTCTGTGGTTCCTGCTAAGAATCCAGCCACATCCAGCTTGCTTCAAGGCTCCCCACTTGAAGCTTCTGAAAGAGCTAGCCCAGAGATGTTTGCACTTTAAACAGGTTAATTCCAGCCCAGGGTTTTTTTTTCAGATCTCTTTGGTTTGTATAAGGAAGACCCTATTCTGCCCCAGGTCTTCTTGATTTTTCACTAATCTATGTTTGCCCTGATGCACAAATTTGTCCTATTTGTGGGGGAAATCAGGAGAGCTTGAAATTTACCAACCTACCATCCTCCCAGAATCTTCCATCTGACATAATCTATTCTTGATGAAGCTATTCCAATTGTTTGTAGTCATTGCTTCCCTTTTAGATATTCAACAACTATTTCTTTAATGAATCATCTAAATTTTTTTTCTAGGAGTCAAACTAGTCTATGTAGTTTGCAAACTTATTTTCCTTTGTTTAAAATTCAAAAGAATATTTGCTCATTTTTAATAATTTGATGTTTTACCTATTATCCACAATCTTTTAAATATTACTAACAGTAAATTCATAATCACATTCATCCTATCCTTTAATACCTGAGATTACAGTTCATCTTGGAAAGGGGACTTGAATTCATCAAGGGAAATTATGTTGTTATTGTTTCTTTATTTATCTTGGAAATCAATTTTCTGTTAGTCATTTTTGTTCTGTCATTTCTAGTGCATAAGCTTTGCCCTGGCATAGAAAACAGAAATACAATAAGATTTGATCAGTTCTGATTAATCCCTATTCTCATTATTATCTCAATCGTCCTAAGTAGAGGCCCTATCTTTTTTGTTCCTTTTTTTCCTCTCTCCCAATATAACTACTATTACCCCTTTCTCTATTGTCCTTAGTTTCTCTTACCAAACTCAGTTTCTTCTGAGCTTTAACACTCCTAACATTATTTACAGGACTGTCACATGCTCTTATATTCTTATACTTAATTTATTTTTTACAAGTAAGATAATTGGTGAGTCCCCTAATGATTTCTTAAATACTATGCTTAGTAGCAATGCTAGGAAATGAAAGCAGATTCTCTGACAATGAATGCAATACTAGTTTTACCACACTGTTGTCTCCTATATGATCTCCCTGTATTCCAGGAGCCAATGGGCCATTAGACAAAAAATTGTTCATTTATGTGTCTTGAAGGTAAACCAAAGAGAATGGAATAGCTATCTCTAGGAAAGAAAGGCAATCAGAATTAAAAGTAGAATATGTGAGGCTGGTTTACATCTTGCCTCAGAGTTCAATTCTGAAGTATCTTATCTTTCTCTCATCTTTGTAGCATTCAGGGAATAAGTCACTGCTATCATAGTGGTAGGTTAAAAATGCCATAGACACAATATACCAATACAATTCAGCAAGGCATTTGACCAATTATGTCATGATGGTCTCATGTACAAGATGAAGAAATAAAGTCTCAAAGATAGTGGATAGAGTCATCGCCAATTAAATATTTGTTACAAATGTCATTAATTGATCAATGGCAATAGAGAGGGAGACTCTAATTATATGAAATTGACCCAGTCTTTTTTTCTGTTCTGTTCAACATTCAATAAATATTTTAATAATCACCTTCCATGTTAAAGATGCTGATCTAGGTGGTGGGGATGCAGAAAAAAAAATAATCAGCATAATCCCTGTCTTCAAGGAAATTACAATCTACTAAGGAAGGAGGATGTGATATGTATACACAAATAAGGATAAGCCAGGGTGGAATTCAATAGCAAAAAAAATTAAAAAAGGATAAAACTAGAGTGTGAAAGTTTGAAGAAAACATATTCATTGTGACAAATCATAGAAATCTTCTTGGGAGAAGTGACATCTGAGATAACTCAGAAAAATAAAAGAATTTCCAAAGAAAGAATATTGGTTAACACATCCCAGACATGGGTAATGGTGGTGGCATGTATGAATACATTGAGATGGAAATGATTTGATAAGATCATGGAACAATTTGCAATTTAGTTTGACTAGAGCATAGAATACTTGAAGGGAAGTAAAGTGAAAATAATCTAGAAAACTAGGTTCCTACCACATAACAGTCAATCTTAAATGGCAGGAGTAAACCATTGTTATATCCTAAGGTCAATGGTGATTACATAGAAGATTTTTAGCAAGCAAATAGCATAGTTCTATAGCTTCCTTCTTATATTTCATAAGTAGGAACTGAGAGAGAAAGCTAATATATTGAATAATAACACAAAGTTGATATATATATATATATATATACATGCTAAGACAATGAGATATGTTTAAACATTCAACTACCTGACTTTTAGTAAAGATAAATAAAAATCATGGATTTGAAGATTAAAAAAAAAAAAAAAAACCTGCACATAGAATGAATGAGATTGACTAAATAGCTCATTATAGAGGAGAAGGAAAGACATAATCTATGAAATCAAAAAACCAGTTGATAATCCTATAGCAATTAGTTTAATGGATCATAAACTTAATAAGATTGAGCAGACTGAGTTGGTCTCTGGGGAAAACATACTAGATTTAGAATCAATATGACAATGGAGTTCAAATCTCATCTCAAGCTCTTTGAGCCTCAGTTTCCTTATTTGTATGATGGAAAGAATAATGTATACATCATCTACATAAGAAAATGAAATTCATTTAAATTATTAAAGTGTCATGTAAATGTTCATGTGATTTTTGGGTTTATGGAGGTTATAACCCAACTGTATATTGTATTCACATGTAATTTTTTTTTTAGATTTGGGAGCCTCATTTTGAAAAAAAAAATTCGATAAAATAGAGTATATATAAAAGAAATTAAACAAGATTCAAAGCAATGTCATATATGGGATAATTAAAAGCACTCAATATATAAATAATTTGGAGAAGAGGAGATTTACAGGTGACATTCGTATCTAAACATTCACATTCAGTGGACTGTCATGAAGAAAGATTCAACATATTCTGTTTGGTTTAAGAAAGGGTGATATTAGATCAATGAAATACAGGAAGATAGATTTCAGTTCAAAATGAGAATTTTTCAGCTTCTCCAAAAATGGAATGAGTTACCTTACAGATAATATATTCTTTTCACTTAGAAATTGAATAAGTAAGCTATCTGATCATGTATGATCCCTGATCAAAATCCTTCCAAAAATCCTTATTACCTTTAAAATAATTAAAAAAAAACTCTTTATACTGATAATTTTAAATCATTCATCCTCATTCATCCTAGGAAGCAAACTTTCTAGCCTTATTTCACCACTTATCTTTATGCACTCTATGTCTAGTCAAGTTGAATTTCGTAAAATCAATCCATCTGTCCATCAATGAGTTAGTCTAGATGACTTCTAACATTATTTCCAACTTTATGGTTTTGTTTAGATGATTATGCAATTCCACTTGATTTAAACCATGTAGATTTTTCAACAAAATTACAAAAAGTTAATTTCAGTATGGAAAAATATTTAAAGCTATTATCTCTTCATTCTGTTTCTCTCCATTCTTATTCTGAATGCATTCCCCAAAACCCAAGGGTAAATATCTTCTTCTGTTGAAAAGCACAAAACTTATATGCCCTATGATATTGTATTCATTCATTTTGGGAGGAATAATATATTACTAATAATTTATATTGAAGAACATTTACAGGAAGGAAAGAAGGAAGGAAGGAAGGAAGGAAGGAGGAAGGAAAGAAGGAGGAAGGAAGGAAAGAAGGAAGGAGGAAGGAAGGAAGGAAGGAAGGAAGAAAGGAAGGAAGGAAGAAAGGAAGGAAGAAAAGAAGAAAGGAAGGAAGGAAGGAAGAAAGGAAGGAAGAAAAGAAGAAAGGAAGGAAGGAAGGAAGAAAGGAAGGAAGAAAAGAAGAAAGGAAGGAAGGAAGGAAGAAAGGAAATATAGTAAGCAACAACTTTGCAGATAAAAAGAGGGCTGGAGAAATGAATTTCCCATTTTCCCAGACCACAAGTTAGCAAGGATTCGAATAAAATCCTTAGACTTCAAATCTTGTTTTGCCATTTCTGGGTGAAAGATGAAATATTTGCCATGTTTGAGTTTAAGATGATATCATATAGGCACTTTCCCAACTTTTATTCTTTTTATTTCACTTCATGGCATTCTTAAAATCTGTCCTTCATTTATTTTATCTTTCAGTGAATCCATTGTTATCAATGCTTCCCAGTGCCTTGGAATAACTCCCTCCTCCTTTCCTTTTTTTTTAAAGGCAGTGAATAGAGATGCTTCACAAGACCAAACTTGTCTTTTTTTCATGCAACAAAAATTAAAAGTTAAAAGGAATTTAAGCCCAAAGGAAGCATTATGAAAAGAGAGACTGGGCTACCCTGTGACTGTGCATTTTAAAAGGCAACTTCTCCTCATAACAGAATTACTCAGGCCCTGGTTTGCAATGAGGTTTCCCCATGGACCCTTTCCACTCAAGCTTTTTATTAAAAAAAGTAAATTGGGATTATTTTATTCCCACCCTTTACTTTGTAAGTAGAAAATTCAAATTAATTGTGGTGTAACCTGAGAGGAAACAGACTCACTGATATCAGTTGAGCAGCCTCTCTTGTTTAGCCAGCAGAGAGTTGGCTTATTGCTACTGGGAATGACTTGGCTAGGATATTTTTAATTTAGATTTCCCCCCTTTCTTTTAATGAAAGACTAAATTATGACTTACTAGAAAATGTTTCAGTGTCAGGGAGAGAAAGATATGAGCTGAGTTCCTCTGACTATTTAAGTGGGGCTATTTATTTAAAGCAAGGTTTCAAACTTCTGGATCAGAAATCTATAACTTAAAGAGCTACCACTCTAAAAATTACTCTATGTCCCAGAAGATTAGGACAATATAATTTGCATTGATGAAAGGAAAAATCAGAGTCTTTTCCAGGGCTATCTGGAAGAATTTGATATTAATGGAGATTCAGGAAGAGTTAGAGAAAAGAAAGAATATGGGACATCCCAATATGAAATGATGTCACCAAACGTCCTAGTACAGTTATATCACCAGTGACAAAATAAGAACAGCATTTCTTGCTTCTTTGACTAATATAAAGAGGCCTACAGTAGCATGAATTGATTTGGTTCTTAAAAACCTTTTCTTAATAGTAGGCCGAAACCTCCAAAGATCCATCTAAACACATGTTTTTGAATAGGTGAGCATACTCAAATAGGTTCTTAAACTTTTTTTTATAATAAACACCTTAAGTTTAGTAATTCCTGACCTCTTCTCACCATGGGATTTTTAAAGGTATAAAAATATGCAGGAATACAAAAAAAAACTTATTGTATTGAAATAGTTCTCAAAATTTGTTGTCTAAAAGTTCACATATCAGCAGACTAATAACCCCTCCTCTAAAGAATGCCTTATAAATGGGAAAAGTAAATTGCTGGATTCTGCAAAGGATAATTATGAGCCCAGAAGGCCTCCCTCTGAGGGTATATGTTATGGTCAGGAGCAGGGAAAGGGGTGTCATAGAGTCTGACTCTTCCACAAACCAAGAACACTGGGTTACAGTGGACTTAGATGACACTCACTGAAACAGATAATTTTATCTGTGCTCAAGGTTGTATATTAAAATTTTTTCTCTGAATCCAGACAGCTCAAGATGAAGCACATTTTTAAAAATATTGGAGCTGACTTCTACCACACATCCGGGCTGCCCAAAATATTTTGAAAGGAATAGATTTGTCAGTTCTTTGTTTGGCTACTGTATCTGGACACACCCAGAGACAACATTTATTCAGAAATCTAGATATTTCAAGGGATATTTTAAGGAGAAAAAATAAGACTCAAATTAAGAACAAAAATTAAGCATATGACTTAAAATAACATTTCCTCTTTTTCTCTAGTATCAGAAAACAGCTTTCAACTGCAAAAAATATTATTTTTAAGTTGCCTGTTAGAGAAATTTGTTTTGAAGAAAATTTCAATTTCTTTATTGTCCCCATGTTCAATCAAATACAATCTCAAAGTTTAAGCTTTTTTGTTTATATTCTTTTTATATACAAAATCATTGTTCTTACCAGCCCTAAATATGACACAAGGATAAAAGATTTTAGTGAAGCTCAACAGAATTATATGATGTTCAATCAAGAAAAACATCCTCTTCTAAATTAAAAGTATCTATAGTCATATTTGGAAGGAGATACTCCAAATTAAAGATATCTACAGTCATATGAAAATAAAATTGCTCTAAGTCACTTGAGAAATGCAAATTAAAACAACCCTTAGGTACCATCTCACATCTATCCGATTGTTTTATATGACTGAAAAGAAAAACAATAAATGTTAAAGTATTTGGGGGAAAATGGGGACATTAATGCATTGTCAATGGAATTGTGAACTGATCCAACCATTGTGGAAAGCAATTTGGAACCATGTCCAAAGGGAAATCAAACTTTATGCATCCTTTAATTATGCACTACCACTAGTAGTCTATATGTCAAAAGAGGCAAAAAGAACCTACATGTGCCAAAATATTTATAGTAAATTTTTTGACAAAGAATTAAAAATTGAGAGGATTCCCATCAATTTGGGAATGGCTGAATAATTTGCATTATATGAATGTAATGGAATACTCTTGTGCTATCAAAATTATGAGCAAATAGATTTGAGGAAAAACCTGGAAAGTCTTATATGAGCTGATGCTGAGTGAAGTGAGTAGAACCCAAGGAACATTGTATATACAGTGACAACAATATTGTAGGATGGTTAAGTAGGAATGACAGATTTTATCAATACAATTATCCAAGACAATTCCAAATAACTCATGATAGAAAATGCTGTCCATATTCAGAGAAAGAACTGATGGAGTTTGAATCGAGATCAGATCGCTTATTTTCACTTTTTTGTGTGATTTTATTCTTTTTGTCTTTTTTCTTTCACAAACATGAGTAATATAGAAATATGTTTTACATGGCTGCATATAGATTACCTATGTCAAATTGCTTACTATCTTACAAAGGAGGGGAAAAGGAGGAATGGACAAAATTTGGAATTCATTTCTAAAAATGAATGTTAAAAATTATCTTTACATATAAATTTAAAAGCCCCAAATCACTATTTAAAAATAAATAAAATAAAATATATTATTTCATTCTAAACAAATTTTTAAAAGTAACAACAAAATAATATTAATTCAAGAAAAACATTGGCAAGACCAGTTTGTGATGAGGAGGGGGGAGCATCCCTAAACCTGTGGGGCACAATTTAAGCTGAAAAATAGTATTTTAGCTTTTTTCATTCTTTTCATGATGATATATTATTTCAAATTATTGCTTATGACTGGCAACACTCAGGTCCTTAAGGCAAAGAGGAGAACAGTGAATATATGTGGTGGGGAGAAAAATTGGGAAGAAGCTGAGAGAATATACAAAAATATCTTAAGTCTAGAGTCATGTTTTTAAATGTATTTTGATAATATTTGAATATAATTAATTACCTTTGTAATGTTCTGTATTTTAGATTATGTATCTGAAAACCTTTTTTTCTGAAAAGGACCTTATTAGTTTCAACACACAGACAAAGGAATCCATGACTCAACATTGATTAAGAATCTCTACAACAACAGAACTTGACGCAGATCCAATGTTAACAATTACATATTTGAAAATGAACTGAAAAAAAAATGCAACCACTATGCATGTATACAGAAAGTTTTGTTTTTAACAATGGAATATACATATTGTAAAATTATATAAGATTATAATATAGTTAGTTATAATGTCTGACCTCTCAGAACTATACAAGTTTCTATAAATTGGAGAGCTTCCAATTTAGAATGATATAATATAGAGTCCAAAAACCAAAACAAACCAAATCAAAGAAACTCATGAAAGTTTTCTTGTCTAACTGCTTTTATTTTACAGTAGACTAATCCAGTCCCAGAAAATTGTGGTGACTTGCCCAAGGTCACACAGACAACAATAAGCAATTCAATTTCAGATCCTTTAACATCAAGTCATGTTCTTGGCACTACATTATACTGTTGTTGTTGTTGTTGCTGTTGTTGTTTTTCAATTTACTCTGTTGACAGAAGAGTTGCTCATGAGAAAAAGAGAAACAACAAACAAAAAATCTTGCTTAGGTTTGACAACGCTATATAGTTAATCATCCAACAAAGTAATACAATAACATTCTTTCTAACCTATATCCCCTTTATTTAAAAGATTGGGGAAGTGAGATATAGAAAAAGATCAGTAATTTGCCTGAGATTGCACAAGAAATGAATAGAGAAGCTGGGTTTGAAACCTAGGTACTCCAACTCCAAATTCAGCATTGTTTCCAGTTTATTATATTGTCTCCCAGAGAAATGTTGATGAACATACATCAATACATCATTCAGTCTTTCTAGGTAATAAGGTAACTTGCTCCATCCCTCATATATCTGTATTTTTTTCCTCATTCCCCAACTCAGGTTCAACAATCACATATCTAGGGCTGGAAGCAAGGAACTCCAGCCACTTCATCTTTTACAAATGAGAAACTGAGAACCAGGTAGATCAAGTGACCTACCTAAGATCACACAAAAAATAAGTGTAAGGAGGTATTTGCATATAGGTTATCTAAATCCAGACTCAGAATATTTTTCCCATTATAGAAACCTGCCTACTCTGCACTAGACTAATCAGTAGACAGCAAATTCAAAATTTGGGGGATACAAAACATTCTGCCACCAGGGCTTAAATGAATTTAACTTAAGGTGTGTGTGTGTGTGTGTGTGTGTGTGTGTGTGTGTGTGTATGTGAATCTTAATTGTCTAAGTTCTAACAAAAGATGTATAAGGAGTCAAGCTTTCTTGCAATCATGATATATTGGAACATCAAATGAAAAGGGTACAGGGCACTAATAGTGAAGTGAAGAAAAAATTCTCAGTTTCAAATTATATTTTATGCAGAAATGTATTTAGGGAAGAATGTAGACACTTGTCAAAGCCAAAATCATAAGTAGTAGAAAATATTTCTTTTCTTACCTACAGATTAGCTATATGGGGTAGCTTTTTGATCAAACCATGAACGTCTCTATTGCTTACCTGATCTATTTTAGGAGGTCATGATGTTATCTCTTAGTAATACTGAGATTGTGACAGATAAAAATCTATACTATGCCATCATATTCAAAATCTTGACTATCCTAAAGGTTATATAAATTCGGTGTAGGAGATAAGAAAATAGCATGCTCCACTATGTATAATGGTGAATCTTTCAAGGATAAATAGGAATAGAAGTAAGAGAAAGTACTTTGAATGCTGATTAGAAACATTTTCTCCTCCAACATAACAAACTGAAACTCCTGGTCCAAAACGTCTGTGAGTGACCCACTGTCTAATTGCATGCAAACTGGGTTTCTTCTAGACAGAATTAGGTAATGAGAAATGGTCTGTAGAGCCTGTTTCAAACAGAATGCTGTAAGAGGTGTCTATCTCTCTATGCATTATTAAATCTATTGCTGAGCATTCCCCCACTAAAGTCTGACCTAAGGTTTTGTTGGAAGGATTAGAGCTCTGGGTTGATTTGGATTATTCAGCAGCTTGGATGAGATTTACTCCTGCTTTTTAAAGAAGTTTGTTGTTAATCTTCATGGAGATTTTCATATTCTCACACTCTGAATTCAACTTCACTTATTGATTTAGTGAATGTTTATGAAATAACTATTACAAGCAAGACACTAAACATGCTACTGGAGAAATAGAGATGAAAACCAACAGTCCCTGCTTTTCTGGAACTTACAATCTAATTGGGGGCAGGTCATAAAGCAATAAAAATATTATGAAGTTTAATATAAGGAGAAAAGGGAGGAACATAGGGCTATGACAAATGAGGGAAATATAGTTTCAATTTCATTTAGGAGATATGAGGAAAGGCTTTATGAATAGGATGGAATGTGAATTGGATCTTGAATGAAAAGAAGAATTTGAACAGTAGGAGGAGTAGACTGTGTTCCTGACAAGAGGGCTGACCTGTGCAAACACATGGGACTCAGAAAGGGCAAGACAAAATGGTGAGATGACTAAGGATATAGTTTGGATGAATTATAGAATGGGTAAAGACAAAGAATATGAGATGTTTTTTTTATTTATTTAATAGCCTTTTATTTACAGGTTATGTGTATGCGTAACTTTACAGCATTGACAATTGCCAAACCTCTTGTTCCAATTTTTCCCCTCTTTCTCCCTACCTCCTCCCCCAGATGGCAGGATGACCAGTAGATGTTAAATATATTAAAATATAAATTAGATATACAATAAATATACAAGACCAAACTGTTATTTTGCTGTACAAAAAGAATCAGACTCTGAAATATTGTACAATTAGCTTGTGAAGGAAATCAAAAATGCAGGTGGGCAAAAATATAGGGATTGGTAATTCAATGTAATGGTTTTTAGTCATCTCCCAGACTTCTTTCGCTGGGCATAGCTGGTTCAGTTCATTACTGCTCCATTGGAAATGATTTGGTTGATCTCATTGCTGAGGATGGCCAAGTCCATCAGAATTTGTCATCATATAGTATTGTTGTTGAAATATATATTGATCTCTTGGCCCTGCTTGTTTCACTCAGCATCAATTCGTGTAAGTCTCTCCAGGCCTTTCTGAAATCATCCTGTTGGTCATTTCTTACAGAACAATAACATTCCATAATATTCATATACCACATTTTATTCAGCCATTCTCCAATTGATGGGCATCCACTCAGTTTCCAGTTTCTAGCCACTACAAAGGGGGCTGCCAAAAACATTCGTGCACATACAGGTCCCTTTCCCTTTTTTATGATCTCTTTGGGATATAAGCCCAGTAGTAACACTGCTGGATCAAAAGGTATGCATGGTTTGATAACTTTTTGAGCATAGTTCCAAATTGCTTTCCAGAATGGTTGGATGTATTCACAGTTCCACCAACAATGTATTAGTATCCCTGTTTTCCCACATCCCTTCCAACATTCCACATTATCTTTCCCTGTGATTCTAGCCAATCTGACAGGTGTGTAGTGGTATCTCAGAGTTGTCTTAATTTGCATTTCTCTGATTAATAATGACTTGGAGTATATTTTCATATGGCTAGAAATAGTTTCAATTTCTTCATCTGAGAATTGTCTGTTCATATCCTTTGACCATTTATCAATTGGAGAATGGCTTGATTTTTTTTTATAAATTAGAGTCAATTCTCTATATATTTTGGAAATGAGGCCTTTATCAGAACCTTTGACTGTAAAAATATTTTCCCAGTTTATTGCTTCGCTTCAAATCTGTCTGCATTAGTTTTGTTTGTACAAAAACTTTTCAGTTTGGTATAGTTGAAATTTTCTATTTTGTGATGAGTAATGATCTCTAGTTCTTCTAAGATACCACTACACACCTGTCAGATTGGCTAAAATGACAGGAAAAAATAATGATGATTGTTGGAGGGGATGCGGGAAAACTGGGACATTGATGCATTGTTGGTGGAGTTGTGAATGAATCCAACCATTTTGGAGAGTAGTTTGGAACTATGCTCAAAAAGTTATCAAACTGTGCATACCCTTTGATCCAGCAATGTTACTACTGGGCTTATATCCCAAAGAGATACTAAAGAAGGGAAAGGGACCTGTATGTGCATGAATTTTTATGGCAGCCCTTTTTATAGTGGCTAGAAACTGGAAACTGAATGGATGCCCATCAGTTGGAGAATGGCTGAATAAATTGTGGTATATGAATATTATGGAATATTATTGTTCTGTAAGAAATGACCAACAGGATGATTTCAGAAAGGCCTGGAGAGACTTACATGAACTGATGCTGAGTAAAATGAGCAGGACCAGGAGATCATTATATACTTCAACAACAATACTATATGATGATCAGTTCTGATGGACCTGGCCATCCTCAGCAATGAGATCAACCAAATCATTTCCAATGGAGCAGTAATGAACTGAACCAGCTATGCCCAGAGAAAGAACTCTGGGTGATGACTAAAGCCATTACATTGAACTCCCAATCCCTATATTTATGCCCACTTGCATTTTTGATTTCCTTAACAAGATAATGGTACAATATTTCAGAGTCTGATTCTTTTTGTATAGCAAAATAACGGTTTGGTCATGTATACTTATTATGTATCTAATTTATATTTTAATATATGTAACATCTACTGGTCAACCTGCCATCTGGGGGAGGGTTGGGGGGGTAAGAGGTGAAAAATTGGAACAAAAGGTTTGGCAATTGTTAATGCTGTAAAGTTACCCGTGCATATAACCTGTAAATAAAAGGCTATTAAATAAAAAAAATGATCTCTAGTTCTTCTTTGGTCATAAATTCCTTCCTCTTCCACAGGTCTGAGAGGTAAACTATTCTGTGTTCCTCAATTTATTTATAATCTCATTCTTTATGCCTAGGTCATGAACCCATTTTGACCTGATCTTGGTGTATGGTGTTAAGTGTGGATCAATGCCTAGTTTCTGCCATATTAGTTTCCAATTTTCCCAGCAATTTTTGTCAAACAGTAAGTTCTTATCCCAAAATATGGGATCTTTGGCTTTGCCAAACACTAGGTTGCTGTAGTTGTTGACTGTTTTGTCCTTTGAACCTAACTTATTCCACTGATCAACTAATCTATTCCTTAGCCAATACCAAATGGTTTTGGTAACTGCTGCTCTATAATATAATTTTAGATCTGGTACAGCTAAACCACCTTCATTTGATTTTTTTTTTCATTAATTCCCTTGAAATTCTTGACCTTTTATTTTTCCATATGAATTTTGTTGTTATTTTTTCTAGGTCATTAAAATAGTTTTTTGGGAGTCTGATTGTCATAGTGCTAAACAAATAGATTAGTTTAGGTAGTATTGTCATCTTTATTATATTTGCTCGCCCTATCCAAGAGCATTTAATATTTTTCCAGTTGGTTAGGTCAGACTTAATTTGTGTGAAAAGTGGTTTGATTTTGCTCATAAAGTTTCTGATGTTCTCTTGGAAAATAGATTCCTAAATATTTTATACTATCAGTAGTTACTTTAAATGGAATTTCTCTTTGTAATTCTGACTGTTGGATTTTGTTAGTGATATATAAGAATGCTGATGATTTATGTGGGTTTATTTTATAACCAGCAACTTTGCTAAAGTTGTGGATTATTTCTAATAACTTTTTAGTAGAATCTCTGGGATTCTCTAAGTATACCATCATATCGTCAGCAAAGAGTGATAATT
This sequence comes from Sarcophilus harrisii, assembly GCF_902635505.1. NCBI lineage: Eukaryota > Metazoa > Chordata > Mammalia > Dasyuromorphia > Dasyuridae > Sarcophilus > Sarcophilus harrisii. The sequence goes on from NC_045427.1 coordinate 278,685,663, forward strand.
TAGTTTCCTCATTGCCTATTCTTATTCCTTTAATCTCTTTCTCAACTCTTATTGCCAAAGCTAGCATTTCTAATACAATATTAAATAGTAATGGTGAAAGTGGGCAACCCTGTTTCACTCCTGATCTCATTGGGAATGGCTGCAGTTTATCCCCACTACATATGATCTTTCTGATCATATGTACTGATCTGATGGTTTTAAATAGATGCTGCTGATTATTTTAAGGAAAAGTCCATTTATTCCTATACTCTCAAGTGTTTTTAATAGGAATGGATGTTGGATTTTATCAAATACTTTTTCTCCATCTATTGAGATGATCATATGGTTTTTGTTAATTTGGTTATTAATATGGCCAATTATATTGATAGTTTTCCTAATATTAAACCAGATGAGATACATTTGTAAAGGAAGAGTGGTCATACTGTAAAGGGTCTTAAATAATAGGCTTCTTTTTGTTGTTGTTTCTCATTCATTTTCATCTCTGACTCTTCTTGATCCCATTTGGGATTTTCTTGGCAGAGATATTGTGAAATTATTCTCAAACTCACTTTACATGTGAGAAAATTGAAGCCAACAGGATTAAGTAGCTAATCCCAGGTCAAAGATAATAAATGTCTGAGACAAGATTTGAACTCAATGGGGGCAGGTAGTTGGATAGAGCATCAGCCCTGAGTCAGGAGAACCTAAGTTCGAATCTGACCTCAGACACTTAATACTGGCTGTGTGACCTTGGATAAGTCATTTAACCCCAATTGCTTCAAGGAAAAAAAAAGCAAGAAGGAAAAAAAGATGAGTCTTTCTGACCCCAGGCCCATCCCTATCCACTACACTACCTAGCTATTTCAATGTTATACTATTTGTATTCTAGGATACAAGTAATACATATACATAAGTTTATATTTAAGAATATAAGTAATAAAAATCAACTGAATATTTTGGAGCAAGGGAGTGATCTGATCAGAAAAGTCTATTGTAATAATCTTTATGAAACATAATGAAGGCCTGAAACAGTGTGTTTATACTAAGAATGGAAAGGGAAAGGAAAGAATGAATGTGAGAAATATTACGAATAGAACTGTCCGGGTTTAACAATTGATTAGAAGTTGGAGTACAGTGGAAAAGATGGAAACCTGAAAGATAAGTCAACAGTTTTAAGCTGGATTTCTGGAAGGAAAGGGGCACTATTAAGAAATTGGCAAGTTGGGATGAAGACAAGTTCTAGGAAGAGGCAGAATGACATAGAAAAAAAAGCATGCTGTATATAGAATCATTAAGACCTAAGTTCAAATGCTATCTCTGCCACTTAGCACTTGGGTAAGATGGAGATTTAAATCTCTCTAATTCCTTGTGCCTCAGTTTCTTCATGTGTAAAAATCTTAGGAAGTTGAAGTAAAACCTTTTGATCTCATCCAGTCCTATATATATATATATATATATATATATATATATATATATATATATATGTAGGATGATATATATATATATATCATCCTACATTGAGTTTGGTGAGTTTGGTTTTGGACATGTTGAGTTGAGATTGAAAACTGAAGAGATCCAACATCATGACTGGGTTTCCCAGTGGTACAAGTTATGCCCTGAACTAAGACAGAAACATATAGTAAGCTAGCAAACACTTTGGTCTTTCTTTTCTATTCATCATATACTTCTGTAACACATAGGAAAGATAATGAAGACTTCGAGTTTTCAGTGCTCAGTCATAACCATTTGCATACTAGTCCTGGCTTTATCCATTCATTCATATTGCCAGTTACTTAAATTTGAGGGGAGATAAATGGGGATTTTAATAAATCAGATGAAACAGATGGATGCATGAGGCATTTTGCTAAGTTAAAAGAATTGTATGGGCTGTAGATTAAATGTTTATTAGCATGACTAGCTGCCAAGGCTCTGTATAACTCGCTAATATGCATGAATTGTAGCAGCAAGAAAGTGACTACCTTCCTTTTCAAGGACTTTCCTAAAAATTCAAGGTTGTAAGAACCTAACCTAGAGAATAATTACTTGTCCAGACGTGATAACAGACTCTAGCAGAACAAAAATGACAGCTTGATTCACAGACAAATATAAGTCGGTCTTGGATGTCTGGCTTCCATTTTTCTGTGGAGAGATAGATGTCTTTAAAAAGCCTCAGCAGTGAACATCCTGTCAGTTTAAAAGGTCAGATGCCTCAATGTATCAGAAGAGATGATGCTACACAGACCATTGAGAGAAAATAAAATGATTTCATTATCCTGGTTCATCTGGTATGTATTAATTTGGGCTCCCCTCATCTCAGCAATTAGGCTACTCTCAGAAGGGAATTAGTGATGCCCTGATGTAGTTGATCTAGAATTGGGTAATTGGGAGTAACACCAGGGAGGACTATTACTTTGTATGTGCTAATTTTCTTATTCATAGAAAATATTGTGGGTTTTTTTTTAGAATAAATGCAGAGAAATTTTATTTGGCAAGAGTTTTATTTGCTTGATTTAGTTTCATGTATTCTTCTGTAGCTTTTTCCATAAGCATTTTTGGTTTAAAGAAATCAGATATTTTCTAGAAAACTATCCTACCACTACCATCATCCCTAAAGACATTTTCTTCAATATAATAATATAGAATAGACTTTTTGCTCATAATATCATGAGTATGAGTCATGGGCTTAGAAAAAAATAGACTCTAAGCTCCTTGAGAACAGGGACTATTTTATTGATGTATTTGTATGTCTACTGTCTTGGAAATTGTATGGCAAAAATTATGTATGTAATTGTTAATAACTTGTTTCAGCCTTTTTCAACTCTCTGTAACCCTATTGGGGATTTTCTTAACAATGATACTGAAATGGTTTAGCCAAACCTAGTTAAATAAGTGACTTTTAATCAAGGTCACACAGTAATAAATAATTGATTTATATAAAAGGACACATAGAAAAAAGTTATAAAGGGAGTTAGAGATCCAACCATCTTATTTTATAGTCGAGGAAACTGAGACCCATGGAAATGAAGAAATTTAGGCAAAGTCACAAGTTAAGTAGAATAGAATTCCAAATTCTGTAGTCTTTCCACTACAATGAATGTAAAATAAATATTTCTTCCCCATGGGACAGTGTTGGAAAAAGATAGGGCTGAAAGGAAGGGGTGCTGAAAGATTTATCCTCATACCTATAAGGCATACATATTTCACTATTGTTTACATGATCTTCTATGTTCAAAAGGTAGAGCACAAAAAAATAGCCTAACTAGAGGTGTGTCTTATGTCTTTGCAAAACTCAGATTGCTTTTGATAATATAAAACTTTTTTTCATGTTAAATGCACTTTAAAAATAATTTATTTTTAAATAACCTAAAAGTCTTCCTGTATCCTTTCCCCTTAACATTACCAGAGAGCATCTCATATAATACAAATAGAGGGTTTTAGTTTAGTTTTGTTTTAAAAAAAAAGGAAAAAAGAGGAAGTTTGGGAAGATAATCAACAAAGCTAATTGATGCATTTTAAAAACCCAACAATATATGAAATATTCTACACTGTGGAGGCTCTTGCCACTCTCATCTCTGATAATAAGTGGGGAGAGGCACCTTCTAATTTCTCTCCTTAAGAGCCAATTTTGTTCTTTGTAATTTTGCAACTTTCATTTTAATTGTTTTCATATTGTACTTTTTCATTTACATTTTTATAAATCCTGGTGCTTATTGCTTTCTTGTTTCTGCTTATTACTCTTTGTACCAGTAAATATCTATCTATCTGTGTTTTTCTGTATTCTACATATCAATTATTTATGACACAGTAATATTCCATTCCATTCATATATCACAATTTATTTAGTCATCCTTACTCAATGGGCCTAGCTTCATACATCTAATTGATAGCTTTTGACTGTCAAAATTATTCACTAGATTGCTGACCTCACAATTGTCCTGAAGGTAAAACAAGTTTCTCTGAACTAATTCATGTCCCTAAAACTCATTTATAGAAGGATTAAGTAAGACTTCAGTAATCTCAAGCTTTACAATATTATAATGAATAGGGGGAGGGAAAAGAGGGATTGAGACTGAGATAGAGAGAGGTGTGGGGGAGGAGGAGATAGAGCTTGATAGAGAGACAGAGAGGGATGGAGGGATGGAGGAGAAAAGATCCTTCAGAGAAGAAAAGATAAACAGAGACACATAGCCAGCCAGACGAAAAGATATAGACAGATAGAAATAGACAGAGAAAGTAGGCAGAGACAGACAAACAGAAACAGAAAGATACACACACACACACACACACACACACACACACACACAAATACAGACACAGAGGCAAAGAAGGAGAAAGTGTACCATTCTGAGATTTAGAGCACCACCACAGTTAAACCAGAATAAGCTCTAAGGTGATAACTATGCAGTAAACCAGAGCAACCAGATTGCATGCAAATTACAGCTGTTTGAAGCAATATCGCTGTAATGCTGCTGACATTCACACGCTGTTCAAAATGTCTTTCAATGTAGGCAGCCACCAAAATAGAAACCTTCTCTATCACTCCTGCTTTTAACTCTTTCTCCTCAGCAGAAAAGGAAGGGCTGGTTTTCTCTACCCATGAGAGGAAATGAAAGATCCTCAAGAGAACCAGAAGGTTTAGCATTTCAAATGTAGACTGAATTCCCTTGAGTTTAAGAAACAAGCAGAAAAAAAAACACCAAAATCAAAATAGATGGATAGGGCTGATTATTAGTAAAGAGAATTAAGAGAGGATAAATGTGGGATTTATTACTGATTGGTGTCGAAGTTTGTTTTTCCTTTCCTTTCCTTTCCTTTTTTTTAAAATCGTTACCTACAGGCTTTATTGAGGTTGTTGGGCTTTTGAACATTGTTGGGTAGTCTGGATGGCATAATGCAATAAAAGACAGGAGAACAAAGGTCCACATGTTTTAAATAAGAAAAAAATAATCTACAGTGAACTCCAAAAATCTTCATGGCTTCTCTTATCTATAGGATGCACTCCTGATTCTCAACTGATATTATATGCTATTGTGTGGAACTAGTGTTTCTATTCAAAATTACAGATTATTATAGACTCAAGGAATTTGGAGTTGGAATCCTGATAGGTCTCCTAATGTATTCCTCTCATTTTTCAGAGGGTAAACTAAGACCTAGATCTCATTTTAATTATAAATTATTTAATAATTTGAATTTGTATTCATGATATCTTGTGCAGTGTTTGGCATATAATAAACACTATGGTTCAATATCACAGGACTAAATTATTGGGCTATTTTACAGCTGTAGTTCATACTTTGGTTATTTGGGAAAAATCAATGATTTTCCTGCAAAAGATTTATGGGATGTTATCAGTTCTGACTACAGGTCCTTTCTCTTTTTCTAGCTCTAAATTATACATTTATATTTGCAGTTGTAGCAGTACAATTTTTCCTAAGTATAATCAAGAATTGTATCAGAAGTCAACAGTTTCATTGTTGCTGCCTGTAACTGAAAAATCAATATATTTTTTAAACAATGATTCTTATCAAGGAGAGAGAATTCATTAAAATCCCCACAACCTTTAGTAACATAAAGGAACAAAAAAAAAAAAAAAAAAACATCGAGGAGTTATGACATGGTGGCCAATCTTATCACCAACCAGCACTGCCAAACATGGAAGTTATTTAACTCCTCCACTTCTTTACATCTAATACCTACTACTCTAATATTTTATTATTGTTAGTGTTCTTTTTTGATTACATTATTTTCTATTCCTCTTAACACAGATTAACTGTTAAAATCTGTATTGCTATGTCCTTTTAAAAATTAATTCCTACAATCAAGATACTCTACTCATTCTATGCATGTATATATTTTCAAAATGTTGAAAAGCCCTGTCATTTTATAGTGATTAGTTTATGGTGACTAAAATTGGCTAAATATTAAGTAATCATCAGTCATTTTACTAAGCACTTACTGTATGCAATGCACAAAGTTAAGATTTGTATGTATGTGACCCTACAAGCCTGAAACAGCTTCTTGCCCTATGACAATATATGTTGTCTGCAGAAGGAGGAAATTGGTAGGTGGTTAGAAGAGATGTGTTTACTTATAAACTGAAAGACTTTTGAGCCTACAGAAATAGAAAAGAAATTTCTTCATATTGAGAGAATCTGCTGTGAAAAACAGGGAGAAAGAAAGAGGGTAGAGAGACAAGTAGAAATGTTTGATTGGCAGTAGGGAGCTCTCCTCAAATTCAAAGATTTGTGGGGAAGCTGACCTCCAACATGTACCTTGATTTGCAGAATCTTCAATACTAGAGACTGTTAAAAATGGCCTCCTTCAAGTAAGACTTTTTTTTCCTCTTTTGTGGCTGAGCTGAGATCTCACTCTCAAATAGCTTATTTATACTTGTATATTCATTGACTACTTTAATTCATATAATTTCTTTAATTTCTATTTATTGCTTCCTTTTGAGGGATGAGGAAAATTTTACAGGTATGCATGACTGTAATTTTTATAATTCCTATTTGGTGGGAGGGATTTAAGTTATCAAGGATAAGTTAGATTGTTCCTCTGAAACAAAGGAAGTGCCTTTTATTCTGTATCTAAAAGAGAAAGTAGTGTATCCCTAGACTTAAAACATTTGAAATGTGGCAGATAGAAATAATTTTATACAAATACCTCTTTTTTTAAGTAGTAGCACTCACTCAGCCAAGGTTAGACAAGATCTCACCTGTCTTTCCTCTTCTAGCCTACTGGCTGTCCATTCATGACCTTCCACCTACTCTCCACAAAGATGGAAAAAGTTTATTTTTGCAAATATATGGAATTGGGCTTTCAAAATTCAGGTTTATATTTCCACCTATCCATGCTGCATATGGACCTTGTTATATGCATCCATGTCTATATTTCATCTGGGTGGAGAGAGTAAGTTCATACTTAACAAGTACAAAATTCCATAGTCCTTCCCTCAAGGAACTTGCATTTTCTTTAGGGGAAATAATTGCATATATAAGTAAATTTAAAATTTGTATAAAGTGAATAGAAATTAAATGGAGATGTATACATAGGAACTTAAGGAACCAGGAAAGGGCTCATGTAAAAGGTAGCACTTCACATGGGATATGCAAGGAGCAAGGGATTCTAAATCCAATTTTAGATTTAAGGGTAAAGGGTGAAGAATGTGTACTTTACACTAAAGGGTAAAGGTGAAGAATGTGTACTTTACAAGGATTAGACAAATCCTACGCTAAAAATGTACAGTAGAAAAAATATTGTTTTGAAGAATATCAGGTAAGCTAATTTCACTGTGTATTAATGTGATTAATGGGTAAGAAGTCATAAAGAGTTAGCATGGAGCCAAATTTTGAGGGGATTTAAATTTCAAACATAGATCATTGTGGTTTTTTCTAGAAGTAATATGAAACTACTGAAGTTTGTCAGCAGGGACGTGAGATGATCAGACCTGTACAATGGAAATATTTCATAGCAAAGTGAATGATGAATTATAGGAGAGAAATTCTTAAGGCAAAATTCCTTATTAATTCACTATTGTAAGAATTCACATGAGAAATGATGAGGGCCTAATCTTGGCAAGTAGCTACTTGAAAGGAGGAAAGGTAATGGACATGAGATATATTTGTAAATATAATGGGTAAGATTTAGCAACTTATTAAATATTAGAAATGGAGCATTGAGAGAGAATGAAGAGTTAAGGATAACTGAAGTTGTAAATCTGAATGACAGGAAGATCATAATTTTGATACTTATTGCTGCTATGACTTTGAGTCAGCCATTTTTCCAACATAGAATTTAGGTTTGTCAATTGTAAAATGAATGAATTAGACTAGATGGCCTCTGAGGTTCTTTCTAGCTCTAATTTAATAACACTATCAAGAATTCTATCCATCCCATTCCTAACTTCTCCACTCACCTCCACCTAATTAAAAAACTCAGGAAAACAGTGGGTTTTGGTTAACGTGAAAAAAAATATGTCATTTAATTGAAAATGAAACAAAAGACAACAAGCAATGTTTGGCATTGGACAAGCTCAAAACTAAAAGAAATGGATTTTTTTTTCTTTTCTTCCTTCCCTCTGTCCTTTCCTCCCAATCTACCTCCCTCTCCCTCCCCTCTTTCTTTCTTTCTTTCTAACACATTACTTTATGAATCATGTTGAAAGAGAAAAATCAAAGCAAAACAGAAAAAAGAAACAAACATATGTGTTGATTTACATTCAAGATCCTTAGTTTTGTTTTGTTTTTTGTTTTTGTTTTTTCTGGTTGTAGATGACATTTTCTGTCCAAAGTCCATTGAGATTGCTTTAGATCACTGAACCACTAAGAAGATGAGGTCTTTCAGAGTTGATCATCACACATTCTTGCCATTATTATTTACAGTGCCTTCCTGGTTTTACTTGTTTTGCTCAGCATTAGTTCTATACAGGCCTGTCTAAATCAGCTTGTTCATCACATTTCCCCCCCCCCCCCCCCCCCCCCGGGGGGCAATTGGGGTTAAGTGACTTGCCCAGGGTCACACAACTAGGAAGTATATTAAGTGTCTGAGGTCAAATTTCAACTCAGGTCCTCCTGACTTCAGGGCTGGTGCTCTATCAACTGTGCCACCTAGCTATCCCCTTGTTCATTACTTTTTAAAATGATAATATTCATTACCTTCATATACCACAACTTGTTCAGCCATTCCTCAATAGATGGGCATCTACTCACTTTCCAATTCTTTGTTATCATACAAATTGCTGCTACAAATATTTTTGCACAAATGGGTCCTTCCCCATCCTTTATAATTTCCTTGGGAGATGGATCCAGTAATGGCACTATTGGGTCAAAAGGTATGCACAGTTTTAGAGTCTTTTGGGCATAGTTCCAGATTGCATTCCAGAATAGTGAATCATTTCACAATTCCATCAACAATGCATTAATGTCTCACTATTCCCACGTACATTCCAACATTTATCATTTCCTTTTCCTGTCATCTTGGCCAATCTGAGAGTTTAGAGGTGGTACCTCAGAGTTGTTTAACTTGTGTTTCTCTAATTAATAGTGATTTAGAATATTTTTCATATAACTATACATGACTATAATTTTGGTGTCTGAAAATTGTCTTTTCATATCCTTTGATTATTTACAAATTGGGGAATGACTTGTATTCTTGTAAATTTGACATAGTTGTTTATTTATTTTAGAAATGTGACCTTTATCAGAAATATTTGCTATAAAGATTTTTTCCCCAGCTTTGTATTTCCCATTAATCTTGTTTCTGTTGGTTTTATTTGTGGAAAAACTTTTAATTTAATGTCATCAAAGTTGTGCATTTTATCTTTCATAATATTCTCTAGTTCTTCTTTAGTTATACCTCTCCAAATTGCTGATAGGTTAATTATACCTTCTTCTCCTAATTTGTTTATGGTATCATTGTTTATGCCCAAATCAAGTATCCATTTTAGCCTTATTTTGGTATAGGGTATAAGATATAGGTTTATGACAAGTTTCTGACATGTTATTTTTCAGTTTTCCCAATAATTTTTTTTTTTTTTGTCAACTATTGAGTTCTTATTCCAGAAGTTGGAGTTTGGGGGTTTATCAAATACTAGATTGTTATAGGCTTTAATTATTGTGTCATGTGTATCTAATCTACTCCTCTGATCCATCACCATTTCTTAACCAATACCAAATGGTTTTGATGACTGCCACTTTATAATATAGTTTTAGATTTGGTACTGCTAAGCCACTATCCTTTGTATTTTTTTTTCATTAATTCCTTTGATGTTCTTGAATTTTTGTTCTTCAGGATGAATTTTGTTATTACTTTTTCTAGTTCTATAAAATAATGTTGATTACTATGACACTGAACAAGTAGACTAATTTAGGCAGAATTTTTAATATATCAACTTGGCCTAGTCATGAACAATTGATATTTTTCCAATTGTTTAGATCTTACTTTATTTGTGTGAGAAATGTTTTGCAATTGTGTTCATAAAGTTTTTTTTTTTTTTTTGTCTTAGTTCGATAAACCCCAAAGTAGTTTATTTTGGCTAGAGTAATTTTAAATGGAATTTCTCTTTCTATCCCTCGGTGAAGGGCTTTGTCAGTAATATATAGAAATGCTGGTGATTTGTGTGAGTTCATTTTATATCCTGCAACTTTGCAAAATCTGTGAATTGTTTCCAATAGGTTTTTGAATACTTTTTTAAATGATTCTCTAAGTATATTATCATATCATTTGCAAAGAGTCGTAGTTTTATTTCCTCATTGCCTACTCTAATTCCTTGAATTTCTTTTTCTTTTCTTATTGCTAAAGCCAACTTTTCTAGTACAATGTTAAAGAATAGTGGTGATAATGGGCACAATTGTTTAACCCCAGATCTTATTGGTAATGGGTCCACCTTCTCTCCATTACAAATGATGATTTCTATTGGGTTTTAGATGGGTACTGCTTAATATTTAAAGGAAAGCTCCCTTTATCCCTATGATCTCCAGTGTTTTTATAAGACTGATTGCTATTTTGTTAATAGCTTTTTCTGCATCTAATGAAATTATCATATGAATTCTGTTGGTTTTGTTAATTGATATGTTTGATGATGGTAATAATTTTCATGATAGTAAATCGGCCCTGCATTCCTGATATTAATCCCATTAGGTCATAGTGATTTATCCTGCAGATGAGTTGCTATAATCTTTTTGTACATATTTTATTTAAAATTTCTGTATCAATATTGATTAGGGAGATTGGTCTGTAATTTTCTTTCTCTGTTTTGGCTCTTCCTAGTTTCAGAATGAGTCCCCTATTTGTGTCATACTATAATCCTTCTTTACCTATTTTTTCAAATAGTTGACATTAATTGTTCTTTAAAAATTTGGTGAAATTCACTTGTGAATCCAACTTGCCTGGAGATTTTTCTTAGAGAGTTCTTTAATGACTTGTTCAATTACTTTAAAAAAAAAAATTAACTATTTAAGTAATTTATTTACTCTTCTGTTTACCTGGGCAATTTATATTTTTTTGTAAATATTACTCTATTTCAATTAGATGTCAAACTTGCTGCCATACAGTTGGGCAAAATGGCTTCCTAACCTTGCTTTAATTTCTTTTTCATTACCCTTTTCATTTTTGATGCTGGCGATTTAGTTTTTACTTTCTTTTTTCTAATCAATTAACCAAAAGTTTATTTTGTTGGTTTTTTCACAGTTTTGTTTATTAGTTTAATAGTTTTCTTAGTTTCTAAATTATTAATCTCTTCTTTGAGTTTCAGATTTTCTAATTTGTTATTTAATTGGGAGTTTTTAATTTGTGCTTTTTAAATTGCATACCCAATTCATTGATCTCTTCTTTCTCTATTCAATTTATGTGGGCATGTAAAGATATAAAATTCTTCTAAGAACTAGTTTGGGTGCATTCCATGGGTTTTAGTATGTTGTTCATTATTGTAATTTTCTTGAATGAAATTACAGATTTTCTGTGATTTGTTATTTCACCTACTCATCCCTTAGAGTTAGATTATTCAATTTCCACTTGGTTTTTAGTTCCAATTCAGTTTTTGTGTAAGTGCTATGTACTGCCCAGAAAAAGATGTATTCCTTTTTGTCCTTATTCAGTTTTCTCTAGAGGGTTATCATATCTAGGTTTTCTAGTATCCTATTAATCTTCTTAGTTTCTTTCTTGTTAATTTTGTGGTTAGATTTGCCTAATTCTGAGAGGGGAAAGTTGAGGTCCTCCAGTAGAATAGTTTTGCTTTCTATTTCTTTCTGGCTTAAAATCTTCTCTAAGAATTTGCCTGCTCTACCACTTGGTATTTTTAGCAATATATATTAGTATATTTATATTTAGTATATTTAGCAATATATATTAGTATTTTTATATTAGTATATTTAGCAATGTTAGTACTTAATTTATGGTACCCTTTATCAAGATGTACTTTCCCTCCTTCTCTCTTTTAATAAGATCTATATTTACTTTTGCTTTATCTGAGATCAGAATTGTTACCCCTACTTTTTTGTTACTTCAGTTAAAGCATAATAAATTCTTATATTTATTTGTTTGCTTGTCTCTCTGTGTCAATTGTGTTTCTTGTAAACAACTTATTGTAAGGTTCAGTTTTTAAACCACTCTGCTATTTGCTTCTGTTTCATGGAAGAGTTCATCCCTTTCAGATTCAGTTATGATTACTACTTCTGTATTTCCTTCCATTCTATTTCCCCCTTTTGTAAATTTTTATTCTTTCTTTCTATGTTGTCCTTATTACTGTGGTTGTTTAACCTAACCCACCCACTGTCTTATCTCCTGCTACCCGTCCCCTTTTCTTACTAAAGTTTTTTATTCACCTCACCTATTACCTTATCTCCTACTATCCCTTCCCCTTATCTTAATAGTGTTTTTGATCCACTCTCCCCACTACCTTGTCTTCCATCATCCCTTCCCCCCTTCTCTTATCTTTTCCCCTAATGTTTCTGCCCTTCCTTTTATCCTGTCCCTCCTTTTCTTTTCCTCTTTCTCTTCCTAATTCTTTATAGGGTTAGATAAATTTCTATTTTTTTTTTTATTTAATAGCCTTTTATTTACAGGTTATATGTATGGGTAACTTTACAGCATTAACAATTGCCAAACCTCTTGTTCCAATTTTTCACCACTTACCCCCCACCCTCTCCCCCAGATGGCAGGATGACCAGTAGATGTTAAATATATTAAAATATAAATTAGATACACAAAAGTATACGTGACCAAACCATTATTTTGCTGTACAAAAAGAATCAGACTCTGAAATATTGTACAATTGGCTTGTGAAGGAAATCAAAAATGCAGGTGGGCATAAATATAGGGATTGGGAATTCGATGTAATGATTTTTAGTCATCTCCCAGGCTTCTTTCGCTAGGCATAGCTGGTTCAGTTCATTACTGCTCCATTGGAAATGATTTGGTTGATCTCATTGCTGAGGATGGCCAGGTCCATCAGAACTGGTCATCATATAGTATTGTTGTTGAAGTATATAATGATCTCCTGGTCCTGCTCATTTCACTCAGTATCAGTTCGTGTAAGTCTCTCCAGGCCTTTCTGAAATCATCCTGTTGGTCATTTCTTACAGAACAATAATATTCCATAATATTCATATACCACAATTTATTCAGCCATTCTCCAGCTGATGGGCATCCACTCAGTTTCCAGTTTCTAGCCACTACAAAGAGGGCTGCCACAAACATTCGTGCACATACAGGTCCCTTTCCCTTCTTTAGTATCTCTTTGGGATATAAGCCCAGTAGTAACACTGCTGGACCAAAGGGTATGCACAGTTTAATAACTTTTTGAGCATAGTTCCAAACTACTCTCCAGAATGGAGATAAATTTCTATACCCAACTAAATAATCAAGTTATTATCTCTTAAAGCCCAAACTGATGAGATCAAGCTTCAGACTGTGCTCATTCCCTTGCTTTCTTTTCCTCAATTATAACAGATCTTTTGTACTTCTTCATGTGAGCTAAATTTCTTATTTTACCTCTTCTTTCCTTTTTTTCCAGTACAGACCTTTTCCCACCTCTTAATGGACACATCAGAGTCCATTCACAATCATATCCTCAGAGCACAGTCTCTGTCTGCTCCAGTGAGAGACATATTTCTCAAGAGTACAGATATTGTTTTCCTGTCTAGTGATGTAAACAGTTTAATCTTTAAAAAATATACATTTCCCCCTGTTTACTGTTCTATGCTTCTCTTGAGTCCTGTAATTGTAGATTAAGTTTTATGTTTCATTGTTTTTTCAATAGAAATGATTGAAAGTCTCTTACTTCATCAAATCTCCATTGCCTTCCCTGAAAGATAATGCTGAATCTCACTGAGTAGTTAATTCTTGATTGTAACTCTGAGTGTGTTCCAGAATATGGTATTCTAGGCCCCCTGATCCTTTAATGTAGAAGCTGCCAGATTCTGGGTAATCCTGACTGTTGCTCCTTGATATTTATTTTTCCCCCTCTGGCAGGTTGAAGTATTTTTAAGTTTAGAGTTAGACAACAATGTTCCTTGAGGTTTTCCTTGTGGGATCTCTTTCTGAAAGTGATTGATGGATTCATTGGTCATGCTTCATTGGTCATGCTCTTCAGGTAGGCCAATAATTTTTAAATTGTCTCTTCAGGAGCTATTTTCCAAGTCAACTTTTTTTCAATATGGTATTTGCATTTTCTTCCATTTCCCCCCATTCTTTTTAGTTTGTTTGACTGTCTCTTACTGTCTCACAAACTCATTAGCTTCAATTTGTCCTGTTCTAGTTTTTAATGTGTGGTTTTTTTTTTTTCAGTTAGATTTTGTATCTCTTTTTCCATTTTGTTAATTCTGTTTAAAAAGTTTTTTCAGACTTTTTTTTTCTTGTCCAAGCTATTGATTTTCTCATCCATACCTCTCATTTCCTTTTCTCATTTTTTCTTCTACTTCTCTTATTTGCCTTTTAAAATCTTTTATGAGTTCTTCCAAGAAGACTCTTTGAGACCAATTTGTCTCACTCTTTGAGATTTCTTCTATGAATATTCCATCCTTTCTAAGTTTGTGTTTTGGTCTGCCCTATCACCATAGTAGCTTTCTATGTTCAAGGTTCTTTTCTGTTTATTGCTCATTTTCTTTCCTTTTCTTTTGGTAGTTCTTCTTTTTTGCTTTTATGATTAAGCTTTGAACACAGGGCCCCCTTGTGTGTTGTAGGGGGTAGCTTTGCCTGTTCTTTTCAGGAAACAGCCTGGTTTCCCAGAGTCGGTTTCGGACCTGGAATTGGAAGCTGCCCCACTAATTTGTTCTTCTACTAAGCCAGGACTGAGGGACTTAGTTGCTGATTTGCTGTAGGTTAAGACCTTCTCATTGGCATTTCCAGAATCTGTCTGAGAAAGGCTGAACACCCTTTTCATCCCAGGGAAACTTTCTTGAAGTTTTTCCAGTCTATCTTGTGCTAGAGAGTGGTTTCATTGCATCAGCCTCTGTTCAGAGGGTTGATTTTATGTGATTTTCCAAGGAAAACTGAGAGAGTTCCAGCAGCTTCCTGACTTTATTCCATCATCTTGGCTATTCCCCCGGAAGTCTCAGAAGACATTAATTTAAATATCAATTCTTCATTATCTTTCACATGTCATTTAGCTCTTGTGCTCAACAGCTTTTCCCCTTGTGAATTTGGAATAATAACATATATTGCTATGTCACAAGGTTCTTAAGAGATTCAAATGAGATAATCTATTGAAAATCTTTCACAAACCACAAAGCCTGACATATAAGATTAAGCTATTTAAATGAATAATTTTGGATTTCATTTAAATCATCTATATTTATTAATCAATAAGCTGGCACTGTGTTGGATGCAGATACAAAGGCAAAAAATGAAAATATCCCTTATCCTTAAAAAAACAAACAAACAAACAAACAAAAAAACCTTTTCATTCTTCTTTGGGAATGAGCTTAGAACATTTTTTTCTTCCTTTGTAGCCTTGTTAATAATAGATGTTGAACTGGTTCCAATGTCCATAAAAGAGTCTCATAATATAATTCCTTCTCAAATCTCTACTTGATTCAAGACTTGGCAAATGGTTAGATATGAGAGAATGGAGCAGTGAGAAAGAATGAAAAATTAAGCATAGCTTCATGATTAATACCTGGTGATTAACAAAAGATGATTCTATATGTAGAATTAATTTTGTGTTTATTGATAATTTTATTTTAACAACAATTTTATTTCTAACTATATCCCTTTTCCTCAAATATCCAGAGAACCATGTCTTGTTACAAAAACAAAAACAAGAAAGAAAGGGAAAAAGAAAGAAAGGAAAGAAGGAAGAAAGGAAAAAGGGAGAATAAAGAAAGAAGAGGAAAAGGCTGCTACAAAACTAACCACATATCAACCAAGTCTGACAGAATATGAAATATTACACACATAAACTCCCTTATCTCTGCACAAAAGAAGAAATATACTTTCTCATCTTTTCTTCAGGGCTAAGCTTTTATAATTATACAAAGTTCAGTTGTTCTTTGCAATGGTTTTGTTGTAGTCACTGTGTCTATTATTTTTCTGTTTCTGCTTATTTTATTTTGCATTAGCTCATATATCTTCCCAAGTTTTTCTGTATTATTTATATTCATAATTTTGAAGGAAAATATATTTTCAAAGTGAAGAATCTTGCAAACCACAAAGACAGTGAACTACTTGATCTCAGAACATTTTCCTTTAACCTCCAAAACTATTTATATTTTTTTGTAGCATATGCCTATGCTTTCTCTTCAGCTCTACCACTTCCTAATTCCAGAATGTTACTTTAAGGAAAAATGAAAAAGAATTGAAGTATAAATCCTCATTCATTCAGCTTTCTTATTAAAATGTGGTTATAATGAGGGACATTATCAGCAGGATTTTTGTTTCCAAAATCAAATAGCACACCAAATTCTTCAACATTATCATATAAATCAGGTTTCCATTTGGATCATTCCCATCCTTTTGTAAGCATCCTGATTTAAAGACATATTGTTTAAAATAAATGAGATGATACTTCTGTTCTCTTCCTAAGTTACACCTCATCTAGAGAATGGGAAAGAAAAGGACAATTGTATATTTAGAGATTATAAATAAATGATATTCTTCCTGAAGAGGACATAGCTGGATGCTAAGAGGAAAAAGCAACTATTTATCTTCCAATAAATCATATAAAGTAGAAACACAAAAGATATCTGGTGAGAGACTATCCAAAAGAAAAAAGAGGAAGAAAAGAATAGAAGTGAAGGTTGGGAAATCCCTCTTTTGGGGAAATTGAGACAGCTTCTTTTTAACATTATACAGATTATAGAAAAACATATTGTCTTACTGAGAGATATTTAAGGAAGATTTTCCCAAGAATTGTCACTGTGTATGAATACTACACACTTCTGGTGATTCATTTGGGCACAGATAAATACTACTAGAAGGAAGCTAGAAAATATTACCATATCTTCAGCAGTCCATAAAGTTCAAGAAGATACAGGTGGTATTTCCCTCATTGTAGTCCACTTCGATGCAAAAAAAGAGAAAAAATGTAGTTAAAAAGATGATATATGAAAATAAGATTTAAACATCTTGGTTTGTGCCTTAACATCCAGGAATAAGACCAATTAGATAATACATACTTAGAATTGTAATGCTCTATGACTCTGATAAAATATATATTTTGCTTAGTTTCTTACACATTTAATTCAAGAGATGTTCAAGTAAAAAAGAATGGAGAAGAGTAAAAACAGACTCTGTGTATACAGTAAATTATGTCTGTTAGAGGACTATGTTAAAACTATGATAAAAGAAGAAAAAAAAGTTGAAACACAAATTCAAAGGTGAAGAAATCTAAAAAAGAAACAAATTTAAACACAAGACCTCAAACATGTATTTATAAATGCCAAAAATTTAGGTAATAAACAATATGAATTATATACATACATATGATATCTATGGGGTTTATATTGAATCCATGAAATGGTTGTTATAATAAACATTTGAAGAGCTATTTCAATATAATTGACTTCTCTTATATTTTATTTTATGCAATTGTATATATATATATATATATATATATATATATATATATCACATACATATTACTGAGAAGAGCTCCATAGATTTCACAAGACTATCACAAGGCTCTATAACACAAACAAAACTTACAATTTCTAATGAAATGAGGCAAATTTGTCCCCATGGTTATCAGTGAGACTAGATACAATGAAGCCCATGACATAAATTTGACTTTGGATGAATACATTTTTTAAAAAAAGAAAGAAAAAAAGGAGAGGCATGGTATATTAAAATGATATTCTCCTGTCAGGAGATCCAGGAACCACTTGGAGAAAACATTATGGAGAATATTTGGGTGGAAAACAATGCAAAGAGAAACAAATAATTTAATCATACTACAATCCACTTAAATAGAAAAGAAAGAAATATATGGATAGTTTGGGAAGCAGATCGTTTTCCTGGGAGTCATGATATGGTAGTAACAGATTGCTTCAATTATTCAGGCATCTGATCTGCAAGAGTTTGAACTCTCTGTGTACCTCTGTCTCTCTGTCTGTTCCTGTCTTTCTATTTCTCTCTCCATCTTTCTTCTCCTCACTTTCTGTCTCACTGACTCTCTTTCTGTTTCTCTCTATCCACCCTGTTACTTGTCTCTCTTTGTATATTTATATCTTTCCCTTTCTCTCCTTTTATCTTTTATATCTATTTGACTTTCTCTTTGTTTCTGTCTCTCTGTCTCTGGGATTCTATCAATTTCTATCTCTCTGAAGTCATTTCTTTGTGTCTCTGTCTATTCCTTGTTGATGTGTCTGTTCTGTGTCTCTGTGTTTTTCTGTCTGTCCTCCCCCCTGTCCTTCTCTCTCCACACCAACCCCTCCCCTCCAAAAAAAAAAATAGAGCAGCTAACACCTGGATTTGCATTAAAGACAACTTCAAAACAGTAGAGTGGCCAAAATACCCTTATTCTTGGTAACAAGGAAAAACTGGTTCCTGGGACAGAGGTGTTGGGACCTAGATAGAAATAGTGACATCATAGAACAGCTCAAACCAGCCTCTGAGTCAATTGTTAAATGTTTAGTGTGAGCAAGAGAATTGTTTAAACATGCTTATACATATTGGATTTAACATATATTTTAACATGCATATCATATATTGGATTGCTTGCAATCTAGGGGAGAGAGTGGAGGTAAGAAGGGGAAAATCTGAAACAAAAGGCTATGCAAGGGTCAATGTTGAAAAATTATCCATGCATATATTTTGAAAATAAAAAGATTTAAATAATAAATGTTTAGTGTGAGAATTTAAATCTAAGAAATTAACAAATGCTGCAATTTAAGACTTGATTTATTGTTTTGTTTATAGTATAGACTTAAGAAAGTGATGGAGAAAATATGAATAATTGAAATTAAATTAAAATTGTATCATAAATACTTTCCTTTTTCCCTCCAAAGAGACAATTATTAAACACACAGGAGTATACATATAACACACATCTGGTGGAAAGTGGCTACTCCCTTTTAGAGTCTGGTTTAAAAAAAAAAAGAGAGAGAGGACAGGAAGCCAAGCATATTATTACTTAGCTTGTGGAAAACATATTTCAAAGTGTTAAGAGGAAAAATTGACAAGATTCCATGGAATAAGAATCTATAAAAGAAAATTCAGTTTGTGAAAATCTCAGATCTCAAAAAAAAAGTCACTGACTCACTTTCCTCAGCTGTAATATGAGGATAATAATAACACCTGCTCCAAGGATCCAATAAGAATATGTGTAAAATACGTAACTCAGTGCCTCGAACATAGTAGGCACTATATAAATGTTTTGTTATTATTATTATTATTACTCTGAATGACAGAATTTCCATATAAATAACTTTTGGCAGATAAGAGCAGTGGGCTGAATCTAATAAAAAGTTATAAAATAGGGATTAATGTAATCTTACACTTGGGGTAAAGACCACTATTACTACCAACACTTTACAAGTATAAGCTGAGGGAAACATGAATAGACAATAGTTTTGTTGTTATTGTTTTGTTTCTTTTAATGTGGATACTAATGAACAATCATCTCAAAATAATTTAGCATTATAATATGGCAGTCAAAAATAGTAATGTAGTCTTGAAGTGTATTGAAACATGCATAGCTTCCAGAAATGAGAAGATGATATCCCTATAGTGTCATGCTCCTGCCAAAGCACATCTGGCATTTTCATTAAATAAATAAATTTATTAAATTTATTAAATGCCATAATTTGGGCACAACATCAATAAATCTGAGAATGACCACTGAAACACAATCAATGAAAGATTATCTTATGCCTATGTCATATTAGTATTGATGGAAAGAAGTGGAATTTTTTTATCTTACAGGAGAAATAAAACTCCAAGGAAGTGCATCATCTGTTAACAAGAATATTTTATGGACATGAGATTAATCCCGTTCTTCAAGAGATAGAATTAGAAGAAATTGATGTACTTTGTTATTGTTCACTTCTTTTTCACTCATGTTCTACTCTTCATGACCCCATTTAGGATTTAAGATACTGGAGTGATTTGCCATTTCCTTCTTCAGCTCATTTTACAAATGAACTCAGACAAAGAAAATCAAATAACTTGCTTAGATCACAAAGCTAGTAAGTATCTGAGATTAGATTTGGACTCAGGAATATAAGTTTTCCTGACTTTAGGCCCACACTATCCCTATGAAAAGCAAATTTTGACTGAATATAAAGATTTTCAAATAATTAGAGCTGTTTCAAAGTAGAATGTGCTATATTTGGAGGCATTGAGTTGCCCATCAATGTAAGCTTTCAAAAGGAGTCTAGGGAATGTTTTAGATGAAATTCATGTTACACTAAATGGTGTATTCTGAAACTCTATGATTCTTCCTTGCTTCCCCTTTCTTTCTTTCTGGTTTATGTCTCACTCATATGTGGATATACTTTTGATGCTGTCAACTAATTCCTCATTAAGGGTTAACTGACTACTGAATCTTAGCTGGTATGCAAGGATTTGCTTCTAATACCTTCAGTGTCCAAAGGAATGAATCTATCATTGTGGAATAACAGGTATTATAGTATATGTTTAAGGGTATTGGGTGCTGCTCTGAGTCCCCTTATATCACACAAATAGGAAGATGACTTTTCTGTCTTCTACTGTTTCCCATGCTATATAGTAGATAGCTATTGTCATTAAGGTTAATAATTTATATGCCTTCTTGCTTGTCATTTTTATTTAGTATTTGCTATTTGAAGATAAAAAGTCCTTCAGAATTCTGATCAGCAGATTCTATTCTTGGCAATAAATTAAGTCTAAGAGAAAATTTGAATCCTAACTAATGTTTTGGTTAATTAAATATTTTATTCCAAAA
The DNA here is from genome assembly GCF_902635505.1 of Sarcophilus harrisii. Lineage (NCBI taxonomy): Eukaryota > Metazoa > Chordata > Mammalia > Dasyuromorphia > Dasyuridae > Sarcophilus > Sarcophilus harrisii. The sequence goes on from NC_045427.1 coordinate 278,706,499, forward strand.
AATTCATAATTCATTCACTTAAAATAACCACTTCTCAACCCTACCAGCAATATACATGTGCATGCATTTATGTTTGAATATATTGACATATATTTGTAGGAGAAACAATTCATCCATATGAACATTTGCACAACACATATAATTCAGGTTGTGGTGAAAATACCTGGTTAAAAAATAATAAAATAAAAGGTTATTGTAAGTCCACGATATGGATAGATAAAACTAGACAGATAATAAAAAAGACATGTAGATGGGAATCCAACATCAATATGAATCATTAGAGAAACTCAGAGGTATATGTGGATTCATTTGCTTCTAATCAAGGAGATTTGGGGGATCTTAAATTCACTATCTTTATTCAACAGACAATATGCCTAGCCTTCAATCTAGCAATGTGAACTAAAGAAATCAGGATGATGAGACGGGAAAATAGAATAAAATAATATCTATGATGAAAATTGCCTATTGTAACATTATATGATTTTAAGATAGGGAATAAAAGAGATTAAAGTGTGACATTCAAGAAAATGGAGGATTGAGAAGTTCATATTCTAAAGAGTACTATGAACAGATGAGTTATAAAACCAGTGATTATTGTTATTATTAGCATTTTCATAGTGATTGCTTTATGCTTTTGGCTTCCTGTTTATATCTGTACTGAAGTTTTACTGTTTTATTCTTTGGGAGTCAGGGGAAAAAAAGATAGACAAAAAGGACCCCCTAATTCCAGAGAATATATGGGATGGTTATCATCCTATGGGGCTTCCCCTGGAGGTGAAGGAAAGGCTCAATAGAGTCAACAGATACCTTATACTCTTTTCTCCTTGGACAAATAGCTATCAGATATCTTTTTGTGTTTTGCAGGTAAATATGATCTGTGCATCCAGTGGCATCAGTTATACTTGTGGACGTGATGAACAAAGAGATGGGAGTTAATGTCAGAATAACTGCTTTTTGGAGTACCGTGTGGAAGCATTATGCTCTGGTATTGATAGAACAAAATATTAGCTATCAATTCAAGTGACAGCTCTCCTCAGTCTAAAGTACAGTGGGCACTGCATATGACTGCTCATGAGAAATTTCTTCCAGAGGCTCAAGGCACAAAAAATAAGAACTCTGACCTCTGCTCCATCCCTGGTCAGTTTTCTTACCAGATTTTGTGCTATCAAGTTTGATTGGAATTCTCTACACATGTTCTGAGAACATTTCAAATAAAGTGACCCAAATATGCTTAACTGCATCTTCAATTTAGATTCAATAGGAAAGTTACTTAAGGGATAATGTTTATGGCTGCAGGGGTATACATAGAAATAAATGGCTTTTCCAGTAGATTAAATGCCAAAACTAAGTTGAAGTATTTGACAGGCTGAAAAAAAAAGTCATTTATTGTGAGTGTGCCACAGATTGTTGTGAAAGTTCCAGTAATAATATGTCAATGGTGTTGGATTTTAATGACAGCACAATACTTCTTTCTTGATTATTCAAATTTCTCTTTGCTTAAATTTAATCATTTTTGCTGATATACAGAGAATATACCAAAGTAGAGTCTTCTGGTATATCTCAAATGAAAAACCAATAATTCTCAATGATTTTTTTTCAATGCATCTCTACTGTCTACTACAATCTGTTTTAAACTAAATAGTGAGCTTCCCTTCTCCATGTGGAAATGTAAGTTGCCAATCTGTCCTGCCTTCTAAAATCTTCTTTGAAAATTCAATATAAAGCAGTATTGTCCAATAGAAAAAGCATTGATTTATAAATGAAATCTGGGTTTGAGCCCTCGCACTGACAACATGTCTTAAAGGAGATATAGCTGTAGTTAGAGTCAGGAAGACATGGATTCAAATCCATTTCTGCCATCCATTATGTGGCCATGACCAAGCCATTTGATATGTCTTATCCTCAGTTTCCTTATCCACAAAATTGGCATAATACCTGCAGTACTTATTTCACAGAGTTTTTGTGAGGATCAAATGAATGAATATAAATAAGAAATTCATTTACTCTTAAAGAACCATGTTAGCTTTTACCATTTGGAGGACTTCTAAAAAGACATTTTAATTCTTTGGTCATACTCATCTTTTAAAGAACAGGCTTCGAGTAGATTGCCCTCTAAGATATTTCCCAGTTTTAAAACTGAGGTCCTATTTTATTACTGACTCACTCATTGTTTGGTGTAATCAATCTATAAGCATTTATTAAAGCCTGTTAAGTGTCAGGCAATCTTTAGGTGATACAAAGTAAAAATGAAGTAGTTCCTGTCCTCAAGGAACTTGTTTTCTTTTGGAGTAGACCTATATAGAAGATCTCCAAAAAATCTTAGTGCAGTTTTAAGCTTCAGTAACTTTACAAGTATAAGTGCTACCAAATAAAAAAAAAATTAAAGCAAGTTATTTCAATTTTTAAAAATACTTATGTTTCTTTAAAAAAAAAAATCAACATAACCATTTTGTACTATTCAGTTTTCTGGCAATTTTTTTAAAACTTTGTTTAAATATTTTTCCATCAACTGATTCTTAGTGATTGAAAGGATTGCATTTTAACACTAGTCTTAAGATCATACAAAGAATGAGGTTTTTACACATACATGACAGTTTTGGCATGACCCCAAAAGAAAAATTGTGATGGAGATAGCTCAGGTAACCAAGACACTGAAGAGCACTTCTTTTACCCATCTACTTTGTCTAAGAACATGTCATCCAGAATCTAACATGCAGTGCATAATAACAAAGTAGTCAATTTTGGGAAAAATTTTAAATAAAAATTGTATTACTGAAAATTTTAAAAAATAAATAAATATAAAAGGATTTAAACAATTAAATTTCCCAATGATACTTTGTAAGTTTTTAGTGTATACAATTCTTATAGTTGAAGCTGTAGCTAAAGCTTTAAAATAACACATACTTTGGGATATCGTGCATAAGGAAAAAAAATAAAATATGCATTTATTAAATACCTAATATGTACCATATTGTGCTAAATGTTTTACCAATACAGGCAATTTTTACTTGATGTTAAAGTGGGTGGAACATTCTGCAAACCTCTACCAAAAATGATTTTTATGTAACATGAATTTGCTGAGAATGTGGAAAAGGGAGTTATGGAGGGAGACCAGAACAAGACTGACACATAGTTTAAAAGTATGTGGGGACCAAGAACAGGGAAACAAGAGGAGGAATGTGGGGACAATAACCAGATATAATGGAGACCTGACCTAACCAGATTAAAAAAAAAAGAAAAGTGGTCACTGGACACATAGGGACTGAACACAATCACACATAGAAAAGAATTTGAATCAAATGAAGTGGACACATTCATGGGGCAAAGATTTTTTTTCTTTGAGTTAGAGATCTCAATCTAAGATCCCATCCACTCTGTTGGTGATAGTTTCTTTCTTTTTTTTTTTTTTTTAACAGTTATATACTTTATTTTTTTTAATTTAATAGCCTTTTATTTACAGGATATATGTATGGGTAACTTTACAGCATTAACAATTGCCAAACTTCTTGTTCCAATTTTTCACCTCTTACCCCTCCCACCCCCTCCCCCAGATGGCAGGATGACCAGTAGATGTTAAGTACATTAAAATATAAATTAGATACACAATAAGTATACATGATCAAAACGTTATTTTGCTGTACAAAAAGAATCAGACTCTGAAATATTGTACAATTAGCTTGTGAAGGAAATCAAAAATGCAGGTGGGCATAAATATAAGGATTGGGAATTCAATGTAATGGTTTTTAGTCATCTCCCAGAGTTCTTTCTCTGGGCATAGCCGGTTCAGTTCATTACTGCTCCATTAGAAATGATTTGGTTGATCTCGTTGCTGAGGATGGCCTGGTCCATCAGAACTGGTCATCATATAGTATTGTTGTTGAAGTATATAATGATCTCCTGGTCCTGCTCATTTCACTCAGCATCAGTTCGTGTAAGTCTCTCCAGGCCTTTCTGAAATCATCCTGTTGGTCATTTCTTACAGAACAGTAATATTCCATAATATTCATATACCACAATTTATTCAGCCATTCTCCAACTGATGGACATCCATTCAGTTTCCAGTTTCTAGCCACTACAAAAAGGGCTGCCACAAACATTCGTGCACATACAGGTCCCTTTCCCTTCTTTATAATCTCTTTGGGATATAATCCCAGTAGTAACACTGCTGGGTCAACACACACATTTGCACACGCACATACAGAGAGAGAGAGAAAGAGAGAGAGAGAGAGAAGATAAAGCAGGCTACTGTACAGTAAAGGTAACATAGATGAGTTTTTGTAATGCAAATTTCTTTTGGAATTCTTTACATAAAGTTGAATTTGTTGTAATGCATATTACTAAAGCTAAAACTGTCTGTACTATCTCTTTTGATTCACGCAACTTTAGGCATCTCTATAATTATAAAGAATATAAAATAAACAAAGTGCCTGATGTTGAGACATACTGAAAGCAAAAAGGAGAAGGTGATGGCAGAGGGTGATAGAGATAGATGTTGTCACAGGAGCAATGAACATTAGCTTAAACAGAGTTCAAGAGATAATAGAGGATAGAAGTTTTGGTATGCTCTGGTATATGAGGTCAGGAAGAGTCAGACATGATCTGGATGAATGAACAACAGTAGCAGCAATAACCACAAAATAGACAATGCACCAACCAAACTTCAATAGCTGATCAAGGAAATTTGATCTTCAGAAGTTCCATATATGATAAAGCCACATATCCAGCCCAATTCCTATCCCTAACCTATTCTGTTTCTCAAGATTATTTTTCTGTCAACAAGACATTAAATTTTTTAACCATATTAACAAGGTTTGTTTGTTTTTAGTTTTTTGGATTTTTTTTTAACCATGCTTTATGTTACTTCGACTTTAAAGAAATTTTCACTACCTGGTAGCTTAAACAAGACTCCTTTTCCAGATTGTACTAAGAATTTACACCAAATCTTATGGGAAGATCACATCAGGGGAACCATGAAATCTAAGTTTGGTCTTCACAATCAAGTCAAGCTTTCATTGATGGAAAGACACTCTGATTGACATGGGATAAAACAACATATGGATTTTTGTTCATCTTTTGTAGCTGTCTAATGTACTCAACATACAATAATGTATATTACAATTATTTATTTTAATATTTTCTCCTCTAATATACTCTAAACTGTGAGTAGATTACTCAATGTCATCTAAATTTTGGCTTTCTAGAGACTAGCAGACAGCTATGTTTATAATAGTCACTTAACAGATGTTTTAGTGGATTGTATTTGTTATGTAGTGGTCACTTTCATTCTACTAATTTACCTCTAAAGACAGTGAACCAAAATTCTGGGCTGCTTTGGTTTTTCTACTTTTGTTTACTTCTGATCATGGACATTTCTATTCTTGTGGCTTTCAATACAGCAATAGATAGCATGACAGCAATAACTGAAATTATAAATGAGCCCTCAAGATTTAAAATCAAATTATGAATTGTTAGGATTCTTACAAGGTGCTAAGTCGGTTGTGTAATTTTAGCATGGTGCTTAGCAGTTCTCTGGTTCACTATGCGCTTAATACTTGTTAAGCATTCTGCAAGAGTTCACACCTCTAAAAGAGCATATAAAAGGACAAGCCCACTAGAGACTCTGGGAGATTCACAAGTCAGGATTCACGTCGGGAGATTCACAAGTCAGAAACCCACAAGTCCACTCTCTGGGAGGTGGAGTCAATTCATTCCATTTTCCATCTTTGTCCTGGCTGGAAGCTTTGGATTCAGAGAGAGCTAGAGGCTGAAGCTGGAAGAGACAAAGGACTAGCGGCAAGAGCTCTCAGAACCAAGGAGAGAGATAGGCCTTTAAGAAAGCTAACCAGTCTATTTTGGACTTTAACTCCTGGCTGAATTTGAGGTGATTATTACACTGAACTGAAAGGAAGGCTGTTCCCAGAAGCCCCCCAAGAAACCTGCTCTCAGGGAATGATTATATTTTAGAGAAGAGAACATTACAATGAATAAGAGTAGGTCATCAGACTTATGTTACTCCCAAAATTTTTTCCTGATCATCTCATCAGTTTCCATTAGTTCAATTATCATCTCCTTCCAGATGACTTCAAAATCTATATCCAGGGTGGGAAAACTGGGACACTGATACATTGTTGGTGGAACTGTGAATGGATCCAACCATTTGGAGCAGTTTGGAACTATGTTCAAAAAGTTAACAAACTGTGTGTATCCTTTGATCCAGCAGTGTTTCTACTAGGATTATATCCCAAAGATATCTTAAGAGAGGGAAAGGGGCCCACATGTGCAAAAATGTTTGTGACAGCCCTCTTTATAGTGGAAGAAACTGATGCTGAGTGGATGCCCATCAGTTGGAGAATGGCTGAATAAATTATGGTATTTGAATGTTATGGGATACTATTATTCTGTAAGAAATGACCAGCAGGATGATTTCAAAGAGGCCTGGAAAGAGTTACATGAACTGATGCAGAGTGAAATGAGCAGAACCAGGAGATCATTTTACACAGCAACAACAAGACTATATGATGATGAATTCTAACGGATGTGGCTCTCTTCAGCATTGAGATGATTCAAACTAGTTATACTTGTTCAGTGATGAAGAGAGCCATCTATACCCAGAGAGAGAACCAGGGGAACAGAGTGTGGGACACAACATAGCATTCTCAATCTCTCTGTTGTTATTTGCTTGAATTTTGTTTTCTTTTTCAGTTTTTCTTTTTCTTCTTTCTTGATCTGATTTTTCTTGTGGAGCAATATAACTGTATAAATATGTATACATATATTGGATTTAACATGTATTTCAACATATTTAACATGTATTGGACTACCTGCCAGCTGGATGAGAGGATGGGGGAAAAGAGGGGAAATTTTGGAACAAAAGGTTTTGCAAGGGTCAATGTTGGAAAAAATTACCCATGCATATGGTTTGTAAATAAAAGCTTTAATAAAAACAAAAGATCTATATCCAGCCCTGATATTATTCCTATATTCCAGTCTAGCATCATGAGCTTTCTGTTAGACCTCTTCAGCCAGTTGTCCATAGGAATCTCACTCATCAGGTTCAAAATAAAACCAATTATCTTCCTCAATAAATGATCCCTCTGTCAAGCTTCTTTTTCTAGTGCATTTATTTATTTTTAATACAAATTGCCTTATGAAACATGTTGGCAGAGAAAAATCAGAGTAAGAGGAAAAAACCATGGGAGAGATGAAACAGAAAAAAAGAAGTGAACATAGCATGAGTTGATTTCCATTCAGTCTCCTTGTTTTTTTTTTTTTTTTTTTTTTTGGTATGTTTGTTTTTGTTGCTGTTGTTGTTGTTTGTTTTGTTTTGTTTTGTTTTGCTTTTCCTGGATGTAGATTTTCTGTCCAAAGGGATTGCTTTAAATAACTAAACCACTGAGAACCAAATCTTTCATAGTTGATCACTACACATTCTTACTGTTATTGTGGAATGTGCATTCATGATTCTGCTTGTTTTTCTCATCATCAGTTCATGTAAATCTTTCCAGCTTTTCTACAATCAGCTTGTTCATCATTTTTTATACTGCAATAACATTACATTACCTTCATATACCACAACTTGTTCAGCCATTCCCCAATTGATGGGCATCTACTCATTTTCCAATTCTTTGCTACCACAAAAAGAGCTGTATAAACATTTTTGCACATGTGGGTCCTTTTCCTTCCTTTATGTGTCAAACTTCTTAATAACTGTTGAGCATACACTCACCCTTTTAATCATCTAGATTATTACTTGACCCTTTTCCTTTAACAACAATATCCAAAACCAGATTTCTTTCTTTTTTTTTTTTTAACCAACTGTACCTTACTATTTCTCACATTCATCCTCTTCTGTGCTTTTGTATGACCTAGACTAGTTCTATCCCTCATTATCTCTCACCTGTACTATTGATATTTCCCTTTGTATTTCTTGCTTTCATTCACTCTATCTTCAACCAACCTCCTACATGTTCATGAAATTCATATTCCTAAATTATGCTTAATTCCCTGATTAAGGAAAAAAATGATTGGTTAGGGGACAGAGGCAAGATGGTGGAGAGAAGCCAGAAAGTTGCTGAGTTTGCCTCATTTTCTTTTAAAAAAGAACTTGAAATCAAACCTCTAAACAACTTTCGAAGAAACAGAACCCACAAAAAGTCAGTGAAATAATTTTCCAGCTTAAGATAACTTGGTAAGACTTCAGAAAAAGTCTGTCTCATTTTAGATAAAAGGGGAACAGGGCATAGCACAGATGGGATCTGAGAAAGCCAGTGAGAGGATTAAGCCACAACATAGGTCAGCAACCATGGCTTTTTGGTCCTGGATCAGTAGTCTAATTATGAGGCCTCTAGTTTCAGCACAGCAGGCAAACTACCAGCTCAAAAACCCAGTAACTAAGCTGAGCCACTCCAGTGCAGTGGGCAAATCATGAGGCCTTGAGAACCTGGTGCTGAAATAAAAAAACTAGGCCATTGGACCCCAATGTAAGAAGCTTAGAATGGTGCTCCCTCTGTCCCAGAAGCAGAGCTCAAGTTTAAAAGTCATAAAATAGGCTAAACTGAACAACAACAAAGCAAAGCCCTGACTATAGAGAGCTACTATAGTGTCAGAGAAGATCAAAACATAAATTCAGAAGAGGACAACAATGTCAACCTCACTATGTATGAAGTCTTGGAAAAGATCATGAATTGATCTCAAGCCCAAAAAGTCTTCTTGGAAGAGCTTAATGAGTATTTTTTAAAATAAAATAACAGAAGTAGAAGAAAAAGTGGGAAAATAAATAAAACATATAAAAGGGAGCCAACAATTTGGAAAAGAAAGAACAAAAATTGACTGAAGAAAATGATTCATTAAAAAATAAAATTGCCAAATGGGAAAAAATCTCCTGGAGAAAAAAGCAAACAAACCAACAACTCCTTAAAAGGCAGAATTGGCCAAATCAAAAAGGAGGTAACAAAAGGTAACTACAGAAAATAATTCTTTAAAAAATATAATCAGTCAAATGGATGCTAATTTACTCTATGAAAAACCGGGAATCAGTCAAATAAAATCAAAACAATGAAAAAGAAGAAAATATGAAACACCTTATAGGAAAAACAACTGACTTGGGGGAAAAAAAAGTATAGATAATTTAAGACTTATTGGACTACCTGAAAGCCACCATTCCAAAAAGACCCTGGGAAATATTTTTTTAAGAAATTAAGGAAAACTGCTCTCATATCCTAGAAAGATGGGGCAAAATAGTAATTGAAAGATTATATTGATCACCCCTTGAAAGAAATGCCTAAATGAAAACCCCCCAAAAAATTGTAGCCAAATTTCAAAACAATCAGGTCAAGGAGAAACTATTTCAAGCAACCAGAACGAAACAATTCAAATATTAAGGAGCCACAGTTAGACTTACAGAGGACTTAGCAGCTTCTACATTAAGAATAAAAGCATGTGGAATATGACATTCTGGAGAATAAAGGAGCTTGGCTCACAACCAAGTATCAACTATCTAGCAAAATTGAACATAATCTTTCAGGGAAAAAATATGAATATTCAATACAATATGGAACTTTCAAACTTTCCTGATGAAAAACAGAGCTGAACAGAAAATTCGATCTTCAAAGACAAGACTCAAGAGAAGCACAAAAAGGTAAAGAGGGAAGAAAAAAATGCATGTTATCCAATAAGATTAGACTGTTAAAATCTCTACATGAGAAGATGAGAATTATATCTCTATTAAGGCAGTTGTAAGAAATAAGAAACACAGACAGAGGGTGTGTTGATGTTGATATGAGGAGGAAAAAAAAATTAAGTAGTAAAAAAAATGTTTGTACTGATAAAAGAGAAAGGGGGAGGCAGAATAAGGTAAATTGTGTCAAAGGAAGACATGTAAAAAACCTAGTACAGTAGAGGAAAAGAAAGGAAGGAGTAAGCATTATTTGAATCTTACCATTGGATTTGGCTCAGACAGATACTAACATACATACTCAGAGGTGTATATTTTTTTTTCTTACAGTATATGGAAGTTGCAGGGGAAAGGAGGGAAAAGCAAAACAGGAGACTGGTAAAACACAAGACAGATGGGAGGGAAGTGGTAGTCAAAAGCAAAACACTGGGAGGAAGAACAGGATGAAAGAAGAGAGAAAAGTATAAATTGGGGAGTTTAGAAATAGGATGGAGATAAAGTCTCCCATAAAATGGAAGTGGACAGCAGGGAGGATTAAAAAACAGAATCCTATAATTTATGATTTACAAGAAACACATCTGAAGCAGATTAATGTGCACAAAGTAAAGGTAAAAAAGACTGGAGCAGATTTATATTAAGTTTCAGATGAAGTTAAAAAAAAAAAAAAGCAGGCATAGCAAACCTAATCTCAGACAAATGAAAAATAAGAATAGATCTAATTAAAAGAGATAAGGAAAGAAACTACATCTTGCTAAAAAATATCACAGACAATGAAGTAATATCAAGAGTAAACATATATGCCCTAAGTGGTATCTCATCCAGATTCTTAGAGAAGTTAAATGAGTTACAGGAAGAAATAGACAGCAAAATATACTAGTGAAAAATCTTAACCTCTCCCTCTCAGAACCATATACATTTAAGTATGACACAATGTTAAAGAGGCAAATAGAATTTAGAAAAGTTAAATATGATAGACCTCTGAAGAAAATTAAATGAAGATAGAAAGAAAAATACTTTTTTCTAAACAGTACATGCCATCTACTCAAAAATTTGACCATGTTTAAGAGCATTAAAAACCTCATATTCAAATGCAAAAATATTAAATGCATTCTTTTTGGAGCACAATGCAATAAAAACTTAAATGAAATAAAGGTCCATAAATAAAAGAATGATAGACTAAAATTTAATTGGAAATTAAATAATCTAATAATAGGAATGAGTGGGTCAAACAACAAATCATAGAAACAATAATTTCATCAAAGATATTAACAATAGTGAGAAAATATGCCAAAAATAATTGGATTCAGATAATGCAGTCCTTAGGGAAAATATTATATCTCCAAATTCTTACATGAACAACATAGTAAAAGAACACATCAATGATTTAGACATAAAAATGAAAAATATGGAAAAGGACCAAATTAAAAATGACAAATTAAATCCCAAATTATAAATTATTATGAATCCAGGACATCCTGGCCCTAATGCTTCCTCAGATATCCTTTAATTGCTTATCAATATCCTTGAGCTACCTAAGTTGCACCAGGAACCTAGAGTAAGGAATATTTATTTTCCTGAATTCAAATCTGGTCTCAGATACTTCCTAGTTGTGTGACCCTGGGCAAGTCACTTGTCCTATTTGCTTTAACTTCCCCTTCCATAAAATGAGCTAGAGAAGTAAATGGCAAACTACTGTAGCATATTTGTCAATAAAATTCCTAAAGGGGTCATAAAGATTCAAATATTACTGAACAAAAGCAACAAAATCCTTGTCCAATTGAAATTAGAAATTAAATATGATTTATCCTAAAGATTTTTTCCTTCCTTCTATATTTTAATTTATTGATTTTGATTTAGTTTGTAAAGCAGATAAAAATCTGTTTTGTTTTTATCCATATTTATATCTTTCAGATAAATTACATGAATAAGGAATTTTTTTGTATTTTATGTCTATATACCTATAAAGGTTTTTCTAGCTCACTACTAGTAACTGCAATTTAAAACAAAGTAATAGCATAGAGGAGTTCTAACAAGCCACTTAGAATAAATTTGCTAAGTAAAAACATAGGGACAGTAATGTATGTTACGTGACTATTTGTTGTTTTTTTTCAGTTATCTACATATAATTTATATCTAACTTTCTCTATTCCTCTATATAGAATCATTACTCCACAGAATCTCCTTTTTAGAGAGATGCCTTTTGCATAGGGTTCTGCTAACATAAAGGAAGCTGTATTTGGCATCCCAACAGGGTTCAAATTTTGTACACAAAGGGTAATGGAAGTAATTTTAAAAAATCTCCCCATGACATTAACAAAGTGAAAAGAAGTAAGTCTTAGAATTAAAGGAGCGAAAAATATCTATCATGCTTTATTGCTCAAATAATTTCCTATTTCTTTGTGTATAGTTACTTCAAGGTGCATAAAATAATTTATAGGCTATCTATGTCCCTGCTGAAACTGGATTTATCTACAGTTCAGTAAAAAGAAACTTTTTTTTTCTCGTGGAATAGAATGAACCACACTGAATAATGATATTGTTCCCATGTCTATAGCTTTGCTATGAAAATGGATAGCCTAGGCCCATGGGATAAGATAGTTTTATGGTTTGTCATCTGATGTAGTGTCAGTGGGGTCCTGAATGAGGGCATAATGTACTATCAAAAACATTGCTTCACTGTAAATAGGAAGTCAGAGTTATGCTGAGAATCTACTCCCTTGACTCTTGCTTGCATTTGCTTGCATTTCTGGCTGGTAACTTTAATCATTTTAAATACTTGGACAGGGAACTCAATTAATATTTTCTAATAATAAAGGAAAAGCATATTCCAGGAATACTTTACTCAGAATGTAAGAGTTAGAAGGACCCTAGAAGTTAACCAGTGCAACTTCTCTCCAAATGTAACACCCTTGTGATACAATGATATAGAAAAGAGTTCATCTAGTATTAATAGAGATGGGGAACTCAATACCTAACAACCAGGAAAATTTCAGATAAATATACATACTATTGGAACATTTATTTACAAATACACTGTTCAAGATATATATTACTATCCTTGTGTGTTGGAAACTTTACTTCTACAACCCAAAATCACGTTTGTTTTTTCCCCCAAATGCCTTATATTATTAGCTCATAAAAATTTGTTGTTAACAAAAACTTCTATGTGTTATTGTTGTCATCATCATCATCATCACTTATATACCTGAATTTATATATGGACATGACCAAAAGCAATTATTAGGCCAGGATTATTAATCTAGCTCTTCCCTGTGCTCTTCCTCACAAATGATTTCCTTTTAACATTTCTCCCTGCTGAATTTTTTTTCCTGTTTTTGGTTTCATCATTTCCTCTTTTTGAGATCAAAGGATCATAGCTTTGTAGCTATAAGAAACTTTAGAGGCTATTTAATTCAACTGTCATATTATCAATAAAGAAACCCAGATCCAGGGAAATTAACTGTCTTGTGCAGTCATACACAAATGAAGTAAGTGAAAGAGCTAAGATTGACTCAAATTTCCTCTTCTTCAAATCCAGCACTTTCTGTTGAACTACATTGCTTCAGGAAAGATCTTTTGCAATCATTTCTTTAGTATTCTTGTCCTTAAAGGGAATCATAGTGAGCTCTCCCAGCTCTGTTGCCATTCTCAGGTTTTATAGCCATGTCTTTTATGTCTTTGTGAGAGTTCTTTTATAAAAAAGTCGAGGTAGTATGTATAGGTAGAGTACTACAACGCATGAATAAAATATGTGTCTCCATATTGAAGACAATTTGTTAATTGGCAAAATTAGTGTTGGGTTACTGAACCAACTAGGTAACTACCTGACTCCACTATCATTCAACTATATTTATTTTATCATAGGATCAAAACATTTTCAAGTTGAAAAAGACTTTAGAGTTCTTGTAGTTCAAACTATGCCTGAAATGCAATTTTTCTACAAAATCCTTAACAAGTTGGCATCTAGCCTCCACTTGGACATCATCTGTGATAGGCAATACACTACTTCCTAAAGCAGCTGATTCAACTTTTAAACTAACTTTTAGGAAGTTCTTCCTAACTTCAAGCTGAAATCTGTCTCTTTACAAGATGTTATTTTCCTCTCTAAAGGTAAGTAGAACAAGTCTAATCAGCCATTTTCCCAAAGGATATTATTCAGCAAGTATATATGTGATTTATTATTACATGTATTACAAGGATATATAGCAATCAGGGTCCCTCTCACTTATAAAGGTTCCTCTTTGAAAAATCCCTCATAGTATAGGTTTTTTTGTAAATTGAAATGCATACCCAATTATACCCCAGGAGAAACTACATTAATGATTACTCAATCAAAGGAGACATTTAGTTAAAAGCAAAAGTATGTAATGAAATAACATAGTAATGAATGTAACTGTATTAACTTGGAACTCATTCTTTCATTAATATGTGCAATGAAAAAAATAAACATACATGTAGGCATAGACATAATAGGAATATATAACTAGAGAACTGTGAAGAGGTACATGCATAATCACTAGTGTAGTGTGAGTTGGTCATTCAGAGGGCATCTAGTACAACTCCTCACTTCTACAGATGAGGAAACTGAGATTCAGGGAGGCTGACTGGTTTACCCACCATCATCAGAAGAGAGCTTTGTATCTACATCTTTTCACATTAATGTCCGTGTTCTTCTACCATGCCTCCATATGGCTGGATCACATTGATGAAAGAATAATTCATGTCTGTGATACTACAGAACAATCAATATCCTTTCCTGTAATGCACACACATGCTATATATTCTCCCCCATAAGTGGCACTGTCTATCACCTAGAAGGGGATGTTACAGTTAATAAGCCATCCCCTTTCAGGCTTTTTCAGTCAATGTGTCAGAGACACATTAAATGTAAACAGCAGTCATTTCTGCTTTGGCCAGAAACATCGAGGGTCTTCCACTCCCAGATTTATTCATACATTTATTTAGTTAGGTTAGAAAAGATTCTTTGTTAAGGTGTCCTATTTCATCCAGGGCCATTTTCAGTCATTTTGATCAATATCTTGCCACAGAACCCATATGGCTCTGGAAGGGAATGTGAAGCAGGTGATATGACACAGCTCTCCCTCACTTAAATCCAATTCACTCACATGTAATGGCATCACCTCCTGATTGTCATGGTCCTCTTTAAGAATGAGGGACATACAACGATCCCATTCCCATCACTATAGCCATCCCTGCCACTACCACCCAAAGATAGCAGATGGTCATGCTAAATTTATTCTTTGAACTATCCTCTCCTCTGCGCCATCTTCTGAGTATGTAATTCATCTGAGACAGAAAAAATTAACTCATTTAAAACAGATAGAATGTTTTTATATGGTTTCCATTTCTGTCTTACCATTCTTTCTCTCTCAAAGATGTTCTATCATTTCCAACTTGACTATCATTGTATTTCATAGAGATGAAAGAAAAGAAGGGTCAAATACCCTTGCTTTCTCTTTGTCATTTGTTGTCATTACATCATCTACTTCAAAAAGTTCACCTACCATTTCCTTTTCTTCTTTTCTTAATATACTTGAAAGGTCCTTTTCAGTGCAACAAAAAAAACCCAAAATAATACATTTTATTCTGAAAAATAAATGGATGAGAAAAGGCATTTCTATGTCTTTCATTGGAAAGATAGAAAACAATGGGTATGGAACATTGCACATACTCACAGACTCATAATGTATTGGTTAGTCCTACTGAATCTCTTTCTATTTATTTATAGTTGATTACAAATAATATTTTAGTGGTGAGGGGAGGAGGAAAAGATGTATTTGAAAATGAAAGTGATATAACAGAAATATGTCAATAAAATATACATTAAAACTAGTTTTTATTGTACTTAACTTTGGAAACAAATTCAGTATGAGCTGTTTTATGATCTCATTAATGAAACTATACTTTCTACCTAGCTTTCTATTAAACCATACTTAACAATTATTTGGAATAATGTTGCCTTTCGAATAATTAAAAGTTCTAATTCTATTCCCTGGAACTCAAATGGTGACATAAGAAGGAAATCATTGTAACCTCTCATTTTCACTTCCAGGTCTCCTGGAAATGGCAAAGAGACAGGGTAAAGAAATCCTTTTGTCCAGGAAACTTGGAGAATTAGCAGGAGGTGTATCTCACCTGAGTAAAGGCTGGCCAGAGCCCAGGACAGGAAGCTTTCCAGTGAGTCAAGCAACAAGTCCTACTTCAGCAAACTAGCCAGAGGTTTTATGCCCTACGTGGTGGATCAGGCAAATATCAACACTAGAACCTCCATACAACTGGCAAAAGGAGGGGAGAAGGCAGACTTCAGCTAAGGGAATCAGCATGTGCTTTGGTATAGCCCCAAGCAAACAGGCATTTTCCAGTAAGCAAACTTTCACACCATACCCAGCAAACAGGCATGGTCCAGAGACTGGATCATGATGGGTTTCAGTATAGTCCCAGGGAAAAACAAAAATAGCCCACCTAACCTCAGCAGCCAGACACCAACAATAGACCCCAGCTCAACATAGGGTAAGTACTTTCTCTATCCTTCAGTAATTCCAGTTACCCTCCATCTCAGAGGAGGAGAATTCTCAACAACACCATATCAGAATAAAGTTGTCCCATGGAATTCGAGGCAACAATGTAGCAACAGGTAAAAAACAAGGATCCTATAGCCACTGATGCAAAAAGCCAGAGGCAGTATTCCTTCTACCCAGGGAGCAAAGCTCAAATTTAAAAGAAAGGAGAGGGAAAAGGAGAGAAAGAGGAATAAAAAACACCAACAAAAAGAATCTGACCTGATAAAGGTATCATGGTGACAGGGAGAACGAAGAGACAAACTCAGAAGAGAACAACTATCAAAACAATTATGGCCAAAACTTCAAAGATAAATGGGAAGTGGTTTCAATCGTCGAAAAAACTCATAGAAGAGCTCAGACCAGAGCTTAAAATTAAATGAGAGGTAGAAGAAAAATTGGGGAAAGAAAAGAGAATTAGGGGAGAGAAAAGAGTCAAGAGTTTTTGATAACTGATTAAAAACTAGAATTGAACTTCACAGATCTTTGGAGAAGTAAGTTGTGATCAAAGAAGAATTAAGAGTACATTATGGAAGATGCCGGCGAGGAGGCACACAGCTGTGTAAGCTCCCCGTTTTCTCTCAGAATTACCAAAACCCTAATTTGCCTGATGAAAAAAACCCCAAACAGTTACCAAGAGGAATCCTTGCGTCGCCACAAAGGTCTGTTTTGCTCAAGGGGACGGTTTTAGATAGGCAATGAGGGCAGGCAGCGGCAAACTGGCAGGCAGCTCACAGCCGGCAGACGGGAGGTTACTGCCGCTCTGGGGAGTCACCAAGGATTAACTTTGCTCTGGCAGCAAGTCAGTAGTCCGGCAGAGAAGCTAAAAAACACCGAGAGGGAAAAACAACCCCAAACAGCTGGGTTCCTTGGACCAGCCACCCCTCCCCCAAATGTCTCGACGCCTCAGGAGTCTCAGAGCCCGGGGCCGCACAGTCCCAGTGCCCCCTGCCCCCGATCTGTGGGAAGCCAGCCACCCAGCCCCCCCAAAAAAAGGATTCCATTTGGGGGTTTTTCCTTTTTTTCTTTCTAGTTTGTCTGATTCTTCTCTGACAAAATGAGCAAAAAGTTAAAAAGGACTTTAATGAAACCACTTTATACGACAGAAAAGACTCAAACCTGGAGACTAAAAACAGATTATCTTCAGGTGAATCCCAAAGGAGATCATCTGTTCCTCAGCACAGATGAATCTCATAGAAGAATTAAAAAGGCTCCACAAGAGAGCTACAAGAAAATGGGAAAAGGAGGGAACTTGGAAGAGAGTCTGGAGAAGTCATCCCACTCCTTAAAGACAGAATGGATAAAAAAAAAACCTTGAAAAAATAGGATTATGAACTGGAAAAGAAAATATACAAAAAAAAAGGGGAAATGAAAAACATTCCATAGAACAAATTGGACAATTAGAAAAAGATATAAAAAGTGAGTGAAGAAAACACTTATGAAAATAAGAATAGAACAAATAGAAATTGAATTAATGACTGAGGGAGACAAGAAGTAAGTCAAGCAAGACCAAAAACCTAAAATGGAGAAAAATGGAAATACCCTGGGGAAAACAACAGACCTGGGAAACAGGTCTAGGAGAACCTGAAATCTTGGACTCCCAGAAAAAACGATGAAAAAGAGCCTGGACACTATTTTTCCAGGAAATTATCAAAGGAACTGCCCAAAGTCATAAAACAGAGGGAAATAGACATTGAAAGGATTCACCATCCCCACAAAGGATCCAAAATCAAAACCAAAAATATAGTGGCCTCCAGAACCCTCAAACAAAGGAAAAATAACAAGCGGCTAGAAAACCCAATTCAAATATAGAGAAGCCACAAAAGGATCACCCCAAGATCTATCAGTTCCAATTAAAAGATAAGGGCCTGGAAATTGATATTAAAGGCTAAGGAACTGGTATGCAACCAAAAATAACAACGAATGAGCATCTTTTTCCAGGGAAGAAATGGTCAAACAAATAATAATTTCACCCATTTTTGGTGAAAAACCTGAACAAAAGAAGTTTGATCTGCAAATATAGAACTCAAGAAAAACCTAAAAAGGTAAAAAGAAATCTTGGGAATAATTTATGCTGTAAAGATGTATAAAAATACATGTATACCTGGTTCTGAAATTGGGATGGAAAGGACATTTATCAGAAAAAAGGGGAAATGGGGTACTATATCTCACAAAGAGGCGAAACCCTTTTATATCTGAGAGAAAGAATGGAGGGGATAAATAGTGGGTATTTTACTGCCATAAAATTGACTTAAGAGAAAAATTTAGACATATTCAATATATGGTGAAATCCTCCCTCTCATTGAAAAGTGAGAAGGAAAGGAAAAGGGAAGGAATAAACTAAGCAGAAGGGGAATACAGAAACTGAGAGGAAAGGGTAAGATAGGGGGAAGAACTCTAAAGTGGGGAGGAGGGATACTAAAAGGGAGGGCTGTGAGGCGTAGTGCTCAAAGTTTAATACTGGGAAGGGGGGGAAAGAAGGAGAAAAGCATAAATAAAAAGATGGCAAGTAATAAGAATTGGTTTTAAAACCAAAATGTGAACGGGGTAAACTCCCCAAAGAGGAAGCAATTGCGAATGGATTAAAAGCCAGAACCTACAATAGTTGTTTAAGGAAACACAAACCGAAGAAACAGAGAATAAAGGAAAAGGATGGAAAAATCACTTGCTTCAGGTGAAGTCAAAAAGAGGGTACCATCCTGATCTCAGATCAAGCAAAACAAAACATCTAATTAAAAAGAGATAAGGAAGGGACTAATCTTGCTAAAGGGTAGATAAATAATGAAGCAATATCAATATTAAAACATATATGGACCAAGTGGTTAGCATCTAAATTTTAAAAGAGAAATTAAGAGGCTGCAAGAAGAAATGATACAAAACTATAATAGTGGTGATTAACCTTTGCACCTCAGAATTAGATAAATCAAATCACAAAAAATGAAAGGCGCAAAGGGTAAATGAATACAGAAAAGTTGATAGTGACCCTTGGAAAACGAAATGGAGACAGAAAGGAGTACACTTTCTTTCAGCAGTTCATGTAACCTATACAAAAAATAGACCATATTTGGGACAAAAACCTCAAACTAAATGCAGTAACAGAAATAGTGAATGCATCCTTTTCAGACCACAATGCAATAAAAATTACACTAACAAAAAGCCAGGGAAAGTAGACCAAAAAATAATTGAAACTAAATAACTCATTAAAGAATGATTTGAAACAGCAAACCATAGATAATTTTAATAATTCACCCAAAAAAACAATAATGAAACATCAATCAAAATTTGGGATGCAGCCAAAGGGTAATAAGGGGAAAATCTCATATCTTAGACATTGCATAAAGCAGAGAAAGAAAGGTCAAACAATTCTTTTAAAACAAAAATGCTGAAAAGGAACAAATTAAAACCCCCATCAAACACTAAATTGAAATTTAAAATAAAAGGAGAATCAATGAAATTGAAAGTAAAAAAAACTATTGAATTAATTAAAAACTAAGAGTTGGTTCTAGAAAACCAACAAAATAGACAAACCCTTAGTAAACTGATTTAAAAAAGGAAAGAGGAAAATCAAATTGTTAGTCTTAAAAAATGAAAAGGAGAACTTCCACTAATGAAGAGGAAATTAGAGCAATTTGGAATTCTTTCACCAACTTTTGGCAAAATTGACAACTTAAATGAAATGGAAGAATACTTTCAAAAAAATATAACTTGGAATTAACAGGGAAGGTAAATATCCTAAACAGTCCCATCTTAGAAAAAAAAGAAAAGTATTAACAACTCCTAAAAAAAATCCCCAGGACCAGATGGTTTTACATAATTCACCAAACATTTAAAGAAAAATTCCCCAATCTATATAAACATTTGAAAAATAGGGACTGAAGGGTCCTAAAACTCCTTTACGACCAAGACAGGTACTGATACCTAAAACCAGGTATTGAAAAGAAAAAAATTAAGAAATCTCTTTAATGAACATGATCTAAAATCTTAAATAAAATATTAGCAAAAGATTACGAAAATCACCACGGATAATACTATGATCAAGTAGGTTTATACCAGGAATGGGCCTGGTTCAATATTGAAAACATTAGCATAATTACTATATCAATAAGCAAACTAACAAAACCATATGATCATCTCAATAGATGCAGAAAAAGCATTTGATAAAATCCAACATCCATTCCTAATAAAAACACTTGGAGATGGAATAAATGGACTTTTTCAAAATGTCAAGATATATTTAAAAACCATCAAAGATATATGCAATGGGGAAAAACTAACTTTCCCAGTAAGATCTGGGGAAGCAAGGTTGCCCCTGTCACCATTACTATTCAAATTGTTTACAAACACTAGCCCCAATAAGAGTCGAAAAAGTTAAAGGTAGAATAGGCAGTGAGGAAAAAACTATCACCTTGCAGATGATATGATGGTATACCTTAGAAACCCTAAATTCACAAAAGCTTTAGAAAAATCCATAACTTTAGAAAGAGGTTATAAAAAACCCCATAAATCCTCACATTTTTAACATCCCAACAAAATCCAACAGCAAGAGATACAAAGAGAAATTTTTCAGAATAACTGGACAGATAAAATATTTGGGAATCATCTACCAAAGGAAGTCAGGTTTAAGGCTAAATTACAAAAAAACTTTCCCCAAAATAAAGTCAGATTAAACAATTGAAAAATATCAACTCCCTGGATAGGTGAGCAAATATAAAAAGATGACAATACCCCAAACTAATCTATTTTTTAAATTTAACCAATAATTAAGAAAAATTTTAATGATCTAGAAAAAAAAAAAAAAATTCATATGGAATAAAAAGGTCAAAATCTGAAAAAATTAATGAAAAAAAAAAAAAAAAACAAATGAAGGTGGCCTAGCTGTACCTGACCTAAAACTATATTATAAAGCAGCAGTCACCAAAACCATTTTTAAACAAGAAATAGATTAGTTGATCAGTGGAACAGGTTAGGTTACAAGACAGAATTCAACTTGCAATTTACTGTTTGACAAAACCAAAGATCCTCACTTTGGATAAAAATTATTATTTGACAAAACCTGGATAACTGGAAATTGTATGGCGAAATTAGGCAGACCCACCTTAACACCAATACCAAGATAAGACAAAATGGGTCCAGAAATAAAGAACAAGACTATAGGGGGGGGCCAAATGGGGAGAAGACACCCCATTTCTAAGCTCTTTCTCTTACCCCTTTTATCAATATTATATCTGCCTCAAAATACTTCTGCTACAATTCATAAAGATAAAGGGAACAACTCACCTGAAAAACTGCAGTCCAAAAAAAGGTTGGTTCCGGGGCCGGGGGATCCCAAAGACCGGGAAAATTGGGTTCGAGGAGGTCTCAAACAGTAAAGCACAGATCCCAGCACAAGCGGCAGCCCCAACCCTCCTACGGGTTTTCCTTTGGGGCGGGGGATCCTGCAGGGCGAAGGACACAGCCCGGGAGCCCCAATCCACATTGGGGGCCCTGCGGGGCCAAGAGCCCAGGGGGCCTATGGCAGGGCCTGGGGCAGGTTTAGAGGTCTGGGTCCGCGGCCCTGGGTCCGCGGTCAGCGTAAACTCAACCCGAGGCCCGCCTGGGGCAGTGACACTTTCTTTGTCCTGGGGCAATGCAACCCCCTAGCCCTACTAACAGTTTGATAGCTCGGCCAGTGCTGAATCCACTCCTGTTGGGGGGAAGGAACTCCCCAGAGCACTCCCATCCTCTGGCCAGAAATCTTTAAATCTTTCCCGCTCTGCAGAGGAAGTGGAACCCCTTCCTAGGAGAATAAACCAAAGGCTTTAAAACATAATAAAAAGATGAAAAGAATGATCGACAGCTTCTTGAAAAAGAGACAGCCCTAAGAACCTCAAACAAAAATGCATCAGATGTCCTCCTTTACATGATGCTCTCCCAAGAAGGACCAAAAGTCTAAAAGAGAAAAATAAATGGGGGGAAAGAGAAGCCTTAAAGAGCAACAACCTTAAATGAATTGGAAAAAGTAAAAAATCTCAGGAAAGTAAAATTGTGAATTGAAAAAAAAAATTCACTAGAAAGTGGATTTTGGAATTGAAAAGACAAAGAACTCCAAAAGAAAGAGGACTGTGAATTGGAAAAAGACAAAGAAACCAAAAAGTGGATCTGTGAATTGGAAAAAAAAATTACTTAAAAAAAAATTTAAATGGAAAAAATTCCACAGACCAAAACAATACTTCAAAACTCAATTGACAATACAGAAAGAAGTAAAAAAGCAATGGAAAAAATTTTTAAAAATTGAACTGAACAAATAAAACAAATTATTTAGACAAAGAATCAGTCAACAAAAAAAAAATGACAAACTGAAAAAACCATGAATTATCTATTCAAAAAAGAGACTTGGAAAAAGAGGAGAGATAATCTGAGGATTATTGGACTTTCTGAAAACTATGATGAAAAAAGAGCCTAGATACTATTTTACAAGAAATCATCAAAGAGAACTGCCCAGATGAAAGAATCAAAAGGAAAATAGGCATTGAAAAATTCCAACACCCTGAAAGAAACCCCTAAAATAAAAAACCCCAAGGAAATTTGGGCAAAATTTCAGAACTAGATTAAGGGAAAAATTTCAAAAAAAAAATTTAAATACCGAGGTGCCACAAAAGGATCACCCAAGATCTGGCTGCCCTACATTAAAGGGGAAAGAAAGGGGAATATGATTTCAAAGGCCAAAGAACTTGGGATGCAGCCAAAATAAACTAAGCTGGAGATTTTCTTCCAGGAAGAAATGGAATTTAATAAACAAAAATTCCATTTGTTTCTGAAGAAAACCAGAACTAACAAAAATTTGATTCCAAGCAAAGAATCAAGAGATGCAGAAAAG
Source organism: Sarcophilus harrisii (assembly GCF_902635505.1). Lineage (NCBI taxonomy): Eukaryota > Metazoa > Chordata > Mammalia > Dasyuromorphia > Dasyuridae > Sarcophilus > Sarcophilus harrisii. Next base: position 278,729,606 of record NC_045427.1, read on the forward strand.
GTAAAAATAACTCTTGAGAATTGTATTTCTGTATATAAAAAAGAATAAGTTAATTTGATTGTACTGATAAAAAAAAAGGGGTAGATTGGAAAAGGGATGATGGCAGAATAAGGGGGAAGGAGGGAAAAAAGGGAAACCAATCCCACAAAGAGGCTAAGGAAACTTATCATATCTGAGGGTTAGAGGGGGGAGAAAAGTGGAATCTTACCTCATCAGGTTTTAAGAAAAAAAATTACATTTGTTTTAGAAAAATTCTCTCGCCCCCAAAAACGGGGAGAGGAAAAGGGAAAAAAAAAGTAATAAGGGAAGGAAGGGGAAAGACTAAAGGGGAGGAGGGTTATAAAGGGTAAGATCGGACAAGGGGGAAAAGTTTGGGGAAAGAGGGGTTGGGGAGGCAAAATAATAAAGCACAATCTGGGGGTTATTAGGATGGGGAAATACAGATTTAGTAATTTAACCAAATGGAATGGGATGAATTTAAAAGAGGAGGCAGATAGCAGCCTGGATCAAAATAGAACCCCTACAATATTTTTTCAAGAAACACATTTAAAACGGGAATACATAAGAGAAAGGTGGCTGGAGCAAAATCAATGCTTCATGAAGTCAAAAAGGGGAGCCATCCACCAGATCAAGCAAAAGAAAATTGATCTAATTAAAAAGAGATAAGGAAGGAAACCATCCTGCGGGAATAAAAAAACAAATCAATTTAAACATATATCACCAATGGTATCACCAACTTCCTAAAGGAAAGGTTAAGAGGTTAAAGAAGAAAAGACAACAAAACGTTGTAGGAGATCCAACCTTGCACCTCAGAAGAAAATCAAACCACAAAAAGAAATAAGAAAAAATTAAAAAGAAATAGAATATTAGAAAAATTATATGTTGTATCTTGGAAAAAATTGAATGGAGATAGAAGGAATATACTTTCTTCCACAGTTCATGGAACCTATTCAAAATTGACAATATATTAGGACATAAAGACCCTTAAAATTAAATCGAAAGCAGAAATAGTAAATGCTTTCTTTCAATCATGATGCAATAAAACTACATTCAACAAAAAAGTTGGGGAAATAGACAAAAGAATTAAACTAAACAATCTCATCTTAAAGAATGATTGGGTGAAGAAAATTATAGATACAATTAATAATTTCACTAAAGAAATGACAATGATGAGACCATCCAAAATTTTGGGATGCAGCCAAAGGGTAATAAGAGGGAATTTTATATTAGAGGCTTACTTGAATAAAACAGAAAAGAAAAGATTAATAATTGCCAACTAAAAAACTAAAAAGACCAAATTAAAAACCCCCAATCAAATACTAAATTGAAATTCTAAAATTAAAAAAAAAAAAAAAATATTGAAAGTAAAAAACAAACAATTAATAAAAACTAAAATTTTTATGAAAAAATAAAATAGATAAGCCTTTGGAAAAACTGATTAGAAAAGGAGGGGAGGAAATGAAATTAGTAGTCTTAAAATGAAAAGGGAGAACTTTCCAAATGAAGGAGGAAATTAGAAAACAATAAGGGTTATTTTGCCCAACTTTTGCCTAAATTTGATAACCAATGAAATGGATGACTACCTCCAAAAATACGCTTCCCAGACTAACAGAGGAGGAAGTGAATTTTTGAATAGTCCCATTTGAAAAAGAAATAAACAGGCAATGAAACAACTCCCTAAAAAAATCCCAGGACCAAGTATTTATCTGAATTTTAAAAATTTAAAGAACAATTTCCCCAATCTATATAAATTATTTGATAAAATGGGAATGAAGGAGTCCTACCAAATTTTCTATGACCAAACTGGTTTATACCTTAAACCAGGTGGCTGAAGACAAGAAAGAAAATTATAGACCAATCTCCTAAGAATATTGATGCTAAAATCTTTAAGATATTAGCAAAACACTAAAGAAAATCATCTCCAAGATAATCACTATGATCAAGTAGGTTTATACCAGGAATGGGGTGGTTCAATATTAGGAAAAACACAATATAATTGGATTTAATAACCCAAATTAAAAAACCTATATTTATGCACACATGCATTTTGATTTCCTTCATAAGCTAATTTAAATAATTAGAGTCTGATTCTTTTGTACAGCAAAATAATGTTTTGGTCATTAAATACTTTTGTGTATCTAATTTATATTTTAATATATTTAACATCTACTGGTCATCCTCCATCTAGGGGGGGGTGAGGGGGGAGGTAAAATTGGAACAAGAGGTTTGGCAATTGTTAATTCTGTAAAGTTACCCATGTATAAATCCTGTAAATAAAAGGCTATTAAATAAAAATAAAATAAAATAAAATAAAATTCCTTTTAAAAAAAAATAAATAAAATCCAACATCTATTCCTATTAAAAACACTTGAGAGTATAAGAATAAATGGACTTTTCCTTGAAATAATCAGCAGCATCTATTTAAAACCATGTAATATATATAAATTGGAGACAAACCAAAACCATTCCCAATGATCTGGGGAACCAAGGTTGCCCCTATCAAGATATTTAATATTGTATTGAAATCTAATAGCAATGGGAGCTGAGAAAGAGATTAAAGAATAAGAATAGAATAGGAAGCCAATATCATCTTTCCGATGACATATGGTATATTAGAGAACCCCAGAGATTCTGCTAAAAAGTTTTAAAATAATCTACAACTTTAGCAAAGTTGTGATTATAAATAAACCCCATAAGTCATCAGCATTTTATATATCACAAAAAACCAAATCAGAGTTACAAAAGAAATTCCATTTAAAGTAATACTAAATTATAAAATATTTAGGAAATATCTGCCAGGGAAAATCAGAAACTTTTGAGCAAAATTAAAGACCCTTTTCCCAAATTAAGTGTGATCTAAAATTGAAATATTAAATGCTTTGATAGGGCGAGCAAATATAATAAAGATGACAATATTCCTAAACTAATTATTTATTTAGCCTTCCAATCAGACCCCAAAAAATTTTAATGACCTAGAAAAAAATAACCAAAGTTCATATGGAAAAACAAAAGGTCAAAATTTTAAAAATTAAGAAAAAAATCAAATGAAGGTGGCAGCTTAAAAAGATCTAAATTATATTATAGAGCAGCAGTTACCAAAACTATTTGGTACTAAGGGAAAATTAGTTGATCAGTGGAATGATTGTTCAAGGGATAAAACAGTCAACAAATATGAACCTTAGTTTTGAAACCCAAAGATCCCACTTTGGGATAAGAACTTACTTTTGATAAAAAATTGGGGAAAATTGGAAAAATATATAGAAACTAGGCTTGATCCATATTTAACTTACACCAAGATAAGGTCAAAATGGGTTCATGACCTAGGATAAAGAATGAAATTATTAATAAATTAGAGGAACACAGGATATTTACCTCTCAGACCTGTGGAAGGGGAAGGCTTTATGACAAAAAGAACTAAGATCTTACTGATCACAAAATAGAAAATTTCGATTATACCAAACTGAAAAGTTTTTACAAACAAAACTAATGAAAAGATTGAAGGGAAGCAATAAACGGAAAAATTTTACATAAATTTGATAAAGGCCTCATTTCCAAAATATATAAGAATTGACTCTAATTTATAAAAATCAAGATTCTCCAATTGAAAATGGTCAAAGGATATGAACAGACAATTCTCAGATGAAAAATTGAAACTATTTCTAGCCCTATGGTGCCCAAGTCAATTAATGAGAAACAAAAAACAACTCTAAGATAACTCACACACCTTGATTTAAAATGACAGGAAAAAATAATGATGATTGTTGGAGGGGATGGGAAAACTGGGAATTGATGCATTGTTGGTGGGGAAGAATCCAACCATTTTGGAGAGTAGTTTGGAATTATTAAAAAGTTATCAAGCTGTCATACCCTTTGATCCGGTGTTACATATTATATCCCAAAGAGATTATGAAGGGAAAGGGACCTGTATGTGAATGTTTGTGGCAGCCCTTTTGTAGTTTAAAACTGAAACTGAATGGATGTCCATCAGTTGAGAATGGTTGAATAAATTGTATATAAAAATTATGGAATATTTTTCCCGGTGGAAATGAAAATAATTTCCAGAAAGGCCTGGAGATTTAATGAACTGATGCTGAGTGGGTGACGGGACCAGGAGATCATTATATCTTAACAACAATACTAGATGATAACCAGTTCTGATGGATCGGCCATCCTCAAACAGATCAACCAAATCATTTCTAATGGACAGTAATGAACTGAACTAGCTATGGAAAAAGAACCTGGGAGATGACTAAAACCATTACATTGATTTCCAATCCTAATTTATGCACACCTGCATTTTGATTTCCTTCCAAGCTAATTGTACAAATTTCAGAGTCTGATTCTTTTGTACAGCAAAATAACTTTTGGTCATGTATACTTATTGTGTATCAAGTTATATTTTAAATATTTTAAACTATGGTCATCCTATCTAGGGGGTTTTGGGGGGTAAGATGAAAAATTGAAAAGATTTGGAATTGTTAATGCTGTAAAGTTACCCATGTATTATCCTTTAAAAAATATTAAATTAAAAAAAGAAGAGATTATAAAAAATTGGAGGAAATAGGATGTTTATTCAGACTTATGGAAGAGGAAGAAATTTTGGACTAAAGACAACAAGACCATTATTGACAAAAATAGAAAAATTTTTGATTTAAATTAAAAACTTCTGTACAAAACAAAATAAAAAAAGACTGAAGGGAAGCAACAAATAGGAAAAAATCTTCACAGTTAAAGGTTCTGATAAAGGCCTCATTTCCAAAATATATAGGAGCATTAATTTATAAGAAACCAACATCTCCAATTGATAAAATGGTCAAAGGATATAAACAGACAATTTTCAGATGATGAAATTAAAATCATTACCACTCTTGAAAGGGGTTCCAAATCTTTATTAATCAAAAATGCAAATTAAGACAACTCTGAGATACCACTAAACACCTGTAAATTCTAAGACAGAAAAAAAATAATGATGGTGTTGGAGGGATGGGCTGGGAACACACATTGTTGGTGGGCCGAACAAATCCAACCATTCTGGAGCAATCTGGAATTATGCCCAAAAGTTATCAAACTTGCATCCCTTATCCACAGTGTTTCTACTGGGCTTATACCCCAAGGAGATACAAAGAAGGAAAGGGACCTGTATTGAAAATGTTTTGGCAGCCCTTTTGTGTGGCTAGAAACTAGAAATGAGGACTGCCCAACAATTGGAGAATGGTTGGGTAAATTGTGGTATATGAATTTTGGAATATTATTGTTCTGTAAGAAATGACCAAAAGATGAATAAGAGGCTTGGGGAGAATTACATGAACTGATGCTAAGTGAAATGAGCAGAACCAAGAGATCATTATATATCAACAAAGATACTGTATGAAGATGTAATCTGATGGAAGTGGATTTCTTTGACAAAGAGACCTTTTTTTTTTTTATTTTATTTTTATTTAATAGCCTTTTATTTTTGGATTTAACAGGGTAATTTGCTTAAAGTTGAAATTCGTTCATATTTACCCTTTTGTGGCAAGGGTGAAGGGGAAAATAAAATTAAATTAGATAAAATAAGTTCTGAAAAGTTTTTTTTGTTCAAAAAAATTTGTTGATTTTTAAATAGGTTGGAAATTTTAGGGTGTTTGGAGGGAATTTGTAATGGTTTTGTTTTCAGGTTTTTTTTTGCTGCTTTCGTTCATTTTTGAAAGTTTTTTTGGTTGTTTTGAGGATGGTGGTTAGAATGGTTCTTGTATTTTGGTTTTGAAGTATATAAGATTTGGTTTATTTATAAGCTGTTTTGGTAATTTCCAGGCTTTTTCTTATTTTTTTGTTTTGTTTTTAATTTGAGAGTAAGGTTTGGATTCCTATATTAATTTTTTTTGTCTTTTTTCTTAACTTTTTAATTCTCCTTTAAATTGTGTTTTGGGAAATATGTTTAATTTGAATTTTTGATTTATTCCCTTTTAGGGGAAAGTTTTTCCTTTTTTTTAATTGATAATTTTTTTGTATTAATAAGGATGGTATTTTCTTTTTTTGGCTTTAAATTTAATGATTTTGTCAGCCTTTTACCTTTCTTTATTTCTCCCTTGTTTTTTTTTTTCTTTCCTATTGAGGGTTTTTTTTATAGGCTGTTTTTTTTTTTGGGGGAGTTTCCATTAATTTTTTAAATTTAGAATTATAAAATTGTTTTTGATTTTTTTTCTTTTACTTTTTTTGCCCCAACCCTCTTTCCCCTTTTAAAACTTATTTTTTTTGTATACATATTACCCTTTTATTTTTTTGGCTTTTTTCTTTTATTTTTTTTCTTTTTTTTTTTTTTTTTTTAAAACAAGGGGTTTTCTTAAAAAAATTCTTTTTTTCTTTAGAAACTCTATGGGTGGATTCCAAATTTTTTAATTAGAAATTTAAGTTTTTTACCTTTTTTGGGGGTGTGGTTTTTTTTATTTTTTCCCACCTTTTTGCCATTTTTTTTATTATTTTTTTTATGTTTATGTTTTTTCTGTTTTTTTTTTTATAAATTTGAAAATTTGGTTTTTTTTTTTTTTTTTTTTTGCTTGGGTCAAATTTTTTTATTCTGGTTTTTTTTCAAAAACAAATGGTTCTTGTTTTTTTTTTTATTTTTCCCTGAAGAAAATGCTTTTCTGGTGTTTATTTTTGATTGTTTTTTTGCCTTTGAATTTTTGGCCCTTTTTTTGTAATGTCACGGTTTTGATTTTTTGGTTTGGTTTTTTTTTTTTTTGGCTCTTTTTAAAATTTTTTTTTTTTTTTCTTTAATTTTCTTTATTCCTTTTGGGTTTTTTTTAGGGTTTCTTTTTCGGAAGGTTTAGGGGAATTTTCTTTAATGTTTTTCCTTTTTCTATTTTGGGCATTTTTTGAGACTTTTATTGGTTTTTTTTAAGTTTTGAAATAAAAATTGATTTTTTCCCTGATTTTTCCAAGTTGTTTTTTTCAGTAGTTTATGGTTTTTTTATTTTTGTATTTTTTTTTTGTTGCTGATTTCTTTTCTCAATGAAATTATTTTAGGTTTAATTTTTTAAAAATTTTTTTCTTCAATTTTTTTCTTTTTTCTTTTTAATTGAGTTTTTAAATGTATTTTTTGGTTGGGAATTTTTTTTATTTATAATTTTTTTTTTTAATGTTTTTTTTTTTTTACGCCATTTTGGGAAATTTTTATTTTTTTCAAAAATTTTATTTTGAGAAATTTTTTTTCTTTTTAATTTATTTGGAAGTTTTCTTTTGTAAGGTTCTTTTTTTTTTTTACTTTTTTTTGAGCTTTTAATTCTTTCTATTGGGACCTGGGAAAAGGCAGCTGGATTTTTTTCGTTTGGGTCTTTCAGGTTTGGCCGCCTTTTTTTAGCAGTGTTGATGTTTTTTTCATCTTTTTTCTGAAAGCCTTTATAGTTCCTACAAGGGGGCCAGCTCCCTAAAAAACAGGGAAAGATGTAAACCGATTTTGGCTCGGGTATACTTTGGGAATCCCTTCCCCAACAGGAAGTGGATTCGCACTCCTGTATCAAAGGAAACTGGGGAATTTTTTGGCGTTGCCCTTGGTGGGAGTGGGGGAAATGACGAGGGGATCTTGTTGTTAAATTACCTTGGCCATGAATCTGCCCCAGTTTCTGCCCAATAATCATGGAAAATTTTAAAAGGAAACGGCCCCCATGGCAGATTGGGTAAGGGTTATCCTCCTGTAAGGTCACCTCCCAAAAAAAGTTTATTTTTGCTGCCCTTTTTAATTTCTTTCACTTTTTTTTCCCCAACCTTTTCTCCCTTTCCCCATTCCCCTGGGGAACCAATTTTAAAATTTTTTTGGTATTTTCTATTCATTTTTGAATTGTGCCTCAAGAATTTTTATTGAATAAAAGAAAAAAGAAGGAAAACTTAAAATTTCGTGTGTCTTCCTTCTCATCTTCCCCGGAGATTTCTTCAAATTTACAAGATCAGAAAGGCTAACACCCAAAGAAAAAAAAAACTGGGAAATGAATTAAACTGTTTGATTTTTGTTTTTCTTCCCGGTTACTTCTACCTTCTGAAATCAACCCCCCTTTGTGCAAAAAGAAAACTTTTGGATTCACATTCATTTTCTGGATATAGGCTTTAAAAATTTGGACTGCTTCCCTTTTTAAAGGGATTTAGGGTAGGGAAAAATGAACAGGTGGTCAAAAAGTTGAAAAAATTCCCTGGCATGGATTTTCTAAATTACTAAAAAAATAAGGCCATTTAATCCCTATAACTTTTTTTTTAATTAAAAGTTTGAAAAACAAAAATTAACAAATTGAAGGGAAACAAAATGGGGAAAATTAATAAAATTTGATAAAAGCCCTTTTCTTTTTTTTTTTTGACAAAGCTTTTTATTTATTTTCAAAAAAGGCAAGAAAATTTAACTTATTTGCAAAAAGTTAATTTTATTCTTTTTTACCTTTTAAAGGAACATAAAAATATTTAAACATTGCAATTTTAAAAATTTTCCCCTTTAGGGACAAAAAATAGGAAAAAAGGAAAAATGGAAAGAAAAACAAAAGCAAGAAAAACTATGGGAAAATACTATTTGTGAATATTAAACCCATAATTTTTTCTTGCAAAGGTCTCTTATACAAATCTTGAAAACCTTAAATCATTACGGAAAAAGAAATCTTTTGAATTTAAATAAAAATTATATTCAGTAATGGGCCAGGGAAAGAGAGACTAAAAACCAATTGGAAAATAAATAATTTAATTTTTAAAAATGAGTGAATCAAACAATAAATCCCAGTCCAATCCGAAATCTCTTTCAAGAGAATGACAATAATGAGACAATATACCAAAACCTGTGGGAGTTCTTAGGGGAAAATGTATATCTCTAAATATCTACCTAATCAATTAATTGGGCATGCAACTAAATATGCTAGAAAAAGAACAAGTTGAAAACCCTGAATTAAATGCCAAATTAGAAATTCTGATACTCAAAGGTAAAATTAAGAAAATGGAAATTAAGAAAATTATTGAACTAATAATTAATAAAACTCATATTCGTTTTTATGAAAATCCAACAAAATAGATAAACTTCTGGTAAATTTGATCAGGAAAAAAAAAGAAAAAAAAAAACAAATTGCTAACATCAAAACTGAAAAGGTTGAACTTATCACCAATGAAAAAGAAATTAAAGCAATAATTCATAGCTATTTTGCCCCACTGTATGGCTGCAAATCTGCCAATTGAACTGAAATCGATCAATATTTAGAAAAATGTAAATTGCCCAGGTTAACAGAAGAAAAAATAAATTACTTAAAGAGTCCAACTTTAGAAAAATAAATTGAACAAGTCATTAATGAATTCCCTAAGAAAAAATCTTCAGTGCCAGATGGATTCACAAATGAATTCTACCAAACATTTAAAGAACAATTAATTCCAATACTATGTAAATTATTTACAAAAAAAGAGATAAAGAAGTACTGCTCAATTTCTTCTATGACACAAATATGGCATTAATTCCACCCAAAAGAGAAAAAAAATTGCAGACCAATCTCCCTAATGAATATTGATGCAAACCTTTTAAATAAAATATTAGCAAAGAGATTATAGCAAATTATCAGCAGGATAATACACTATGACTAAGTGGGATTTATACCAGGAAGGCAGAGCTGATTCAATATTACAAAAACTATTACTCTTTGCAATTGATATGATGATATGCTTTGAGAATCCTAGAAAATCATCCAAAAACCTACTGGAAAAAATTCACAGCTTTAGCAAAGTTGTAGGATATAAAATAAACCCTCATAAATCATCAGCATCTCTATATGTTACTGACAAAGCCCCTCAGCAAGAGATAGAATGAGAAATTCCATTTAAAATTACTGTAGATAAAATAAAATACTTGTGTATCTACCCCCAAACTGGAATAAGAACTCACTATTTGACAAAAAAAAAATGCTGAGAAAACTGGAAAATAATATGTCAGAAACTTGATGAAGGCACATCTTACATCCTATACCAAAATAAGATCAAAATGGATACATGATTTGGGCTTGTGCAAGTATGAGCACAAGGGATAATTTATCTATCAAATCTTTGGAGAAGAAAGGAATTTATGACCAAAGAAAAACTAGACAACATTATGAAAGGCAAAATAGACAATTTTGATTACATTAAATTAAAAAGGTTTTGCACAAACAAAACCACAGAAGTAAAAAAAAAAAAAAAAAAAAAAAAAAAAAAAACATTAAAAGGGAAGTACAAGGTGGGGAAAACCTTTACAGCCAGTTTTTCTAATAAAATTCTCATTTTTAAAATATGTAATGAATGATGTCAAATTTGTAAGAATAGATGTAATTTCCTATTTGACAAATGTTCAAAAGATATGAAGTCAATTTTCAGATACCAAAATTAAAATCATCTATAGTCATATGAAAAAAATGCTCAAAATCACTATTGATGAGAGAAATACAAATTAAAACCACTCTGAGGTACTATCTTACACTTCTCAGATTGGCTAAAATGACAGGAAAAGGTAATGATAAATATCAGAAGGGATATGGGAAGACTGGGACACTAATGCATTGTTGGTAGAGTTGGAAAATGATCCAACCATTCTGGAGAACAATCTGGAACTATGCCTCAAAGGATTATAAAACTGTGTATACCCTTTGACCCCAAAGAGCTATTACTGGATCTACATCTCAGGGAAATTATAAATTACAAAGAGGAAATCAATGAATTGGGCAAAATTGTTTGTAGCTCTTTTTGTGATAGCAAAGAGTTTGGAAAATGAGTAGATTCCCATCAACTGGGGAATGGCATAAACAAGTTGTAGTAGCCCAGAGAAAGAACTCTAGGAGATGACTAAAAACCATTACATTGAATTCCCAATCCCTATATTTTTGCCCACCTGCATTTTTGATTTCCTTCACAAGCTAATTGTACAATATTTCAGAGTCTGATTCTTTTTGTACAGCAAAATAACGGTTTGGTCATGTATGCTTATTGTGTATCTAATTTATATTTTAATATATTTAACATCTACTGGTCATCCTGCCATCTGGGGGAGGGAGTGGGGGGTAAGAGGTGAAAATTGGAACAAGAGGTTTGGCAGTTGTTAATGCTGTAAAGTTACCCATACATATAACTGTGAAGACCGTATATTTTTAAATCAGCAGGAGTCAGGAATTCAGGTTAAGGGAAAATCATCAGTCTTTATGCTCAGTGAAGAAGGATCGGAGGTGGAAGAGAATTGGCGATAGCAATGTGTGCAGCTGAGTCAAGAAGCTAGCTAGACCACACGACCAGCAGCTAGGAGTATGGAACCCAGGCCCAATCTCTCCCAGCTTCTCTTCCTCTCTCTCTCTCTACCTCCACCCACCAAAATTGTCATTTCCTCTACAACACATCAGGACTTGCACAGAGCGTGGGCAGGGACCATTCTTTATCCAATCATGTATATTAATAGAGTATAGCCCAATTACTATTTAGCCTCACGTACTTGGGACCTCAGTGCATCAACTCAAACATCAGCCCATTACATATAACCTGTAAATAAAATGCTATTAAATAAATAAAAATAAATAAATAAAGCTAATCAAAAAAAAAAAAAAAAAAAAAGCAAGTTGTAGTATATGAAGATAATGGAATATTATTGTTCTTTAAAAATGATAAACAAGATGATTTTAGAAAGGCCTGGAAAGATTTACATGAACTGATGCTGAGTGAAACAAACAGAACCAGGAATACATTATACACAATAATAGCAAATGTGTGGTGATTAACTATGAAAGTTCAGTGATTCATAGAAATCCCAATAGACATTGGACAGAAAATTTCATCTGCAGAAAAAGAAGTAAGGAGATTTCATGTAAATCAACATGTGCTATGTTTACTTAGTTTTCTGTTTTTTTCCCCTCTCCCATGGTTTTTCCCTCTTGTTTTGATTTTTCTCTCAACATAATTCATAAAGCAATGTGTCTTAAAAATCAATAATATAATTTTTTAAAAATTTTTTGATTAATTTGATTAAAAAATTTAAAAAAACTAAATCAACATCAAAAATTAAAAGGGCGAATTTTGCCAACAATGAGTAAGAAATTAAAGTAATAATTATGAGCTATTTTGCTAATAAATCTGATAATCTTATTGAAATAGTTGAATATTTACAAAAAATAAAAATTGCCAAGATTAAAGAAGAGGTAATAAAATACTTAAACAACCCCACTTTAGAAAAAGGAAGTTGAACAAATCATCAATGATTCCCTAAGAGAAAATCTCCAGGGTGAAAGTGATTTACAAATGAATTCTACTGAATATTCAAAGAACAATTAATTCCAATACTAGATAAACTATTTGGCAGTGAAGAAGGAGTTCTGTCAAACTTTTTTTATGATACAAATATGGTGCTAATATCTAAACCAGAGAGAACTAGAACAAACTCAATTATAGACCAAATTTCCTAATAAAGTGATTCTAAAATTAAAATAAAATATTTGCAAAGAGATTACAATAATTTATCACCAGGTTAATATATTATGATCAGGTGGGATTTATGCCAGGAATGCAGATATGGCTCAATAGTAAGAAAACTATCAGCATAATTAGCCATATCAATATCAAAACTAACAAAAATCATGTAATTATCTCAATAGATGCAGTAAAAGCTTTTGACAAAATGCAGCACTTATTCCCATTAAAAACACTTGAAACATAGGAATAACTGGACTTTTCATCAAAATGATAAACAGCATCTATCTAAAACCATAAGCAAATATTATATACTATGGGGGATAATCCAGAAGCATTCCAAAACTATCACTTTTTGCAGATGATATGATAGTATACTTAAAAAATTCTAGAGAATCAACTAAAAATCCATTCAAAACAATTAACAACTTTAGCAAAGTGCAAGATATAAAATAAAACCACTGAAATCATTAATATTTCTACATATTACTGAAAAAATCCAGGAATAAGGGATAGAAAGATAAATTCCATTTAAAATTTATTTTAAATGACTGTAGAGAACATAACATATTTAAAAACCTACCTGACACGACAAACCCAAGAACTATATGAATACAATTATAAAACAATTTTCACCTAAATAAAGTGAATCTAAACAAATGGAAAAAATACCAACTGCTCATTGATAGAGCGAATTAAATAAAAATAATTCTACTTATTAATCTACTTACTCAGTGCTATATCAATCAAACTAAAAAATTATTTTATAGAACCAGGAAAAAGTAATAATAAAAGTCACTGAAAGGACAAAAGCTCAAGAATATCAAGGGAATTAATATTTTTTAAATGTAAAGGAAGATGGCCTAGCTGTTCCAGATCTAAAATTATGTTATGAAGTAGCAATAATCAAAGCCATTCCAACCAAGATTAGAAGGAAAGCAGAAATCCATTGTAGGTGAAGCTGTGAACTAAACCAATCATTCTGGAAAGCAATTTGTAACTGTGTCCAAAGGTTATAAAACTGTGAATATTCTTTGATCCAGAAGTACTACTACTAGGTCTGTATCCCAAAGATAACATTTTAAAATTGCAAATGACCCACATGTACAAAAATCAACTGGGGAATGGCTGAACAAGTTGCAGTGTATTTATGTAATGGAATATTATTTTTCTATAAGAAATTATGAGCAGAGAGATTTCAGGGAAAAAATCTGGAAGGATTTCAATGAACTGATGCTGAGTGAAGTGAGCAGAACTAAGAGAACCTTGCACACTAATAGCATCATTGTGCAATGATCAACTATGATAGATTTAGCTTATCATAGCAATGCAGTGATTCAAGAAAATCCATAAGACTTGTGGTAAGAAATGACATCCACATCCAGAGTCTGAATGCATATTGCAGCATGCTATTTTCACGTTTTTGTTGTTGATTCTTCTTTCTCATGAGTTTTCCCTTTTGTTCTGACTTTTCTTTCATAGCATGATAAACATGGAAATATGTTTAACAGAATTGTACATGTATATCTTATATTGATTTGCTTGTTGTTTTGGACAGGTAAAAGGGAGAAAAATATGGAGCTCAAAATCTTTGAAGATCAAAAATCATCTTTACATGTAATGGAAAAATATTATTAATTTTAAAAAGAGTAATATTGAAAAAATTCTAATATAACATATTAGCATATTAATATAGGTTCTTTGCCAAAGGGAAAAAAATAAATTAGTGGAGGAGTAGATACCAACACATAGAATCACCATTTCCTAAAAAAGCTCAATTTAAGCGATCATTTGTTATCATGAAGAAATCAAAAAGGATTAGAAACTATCTAAGATAGGAAACATTTGACTTTCTTGGTAGTTGGATTGGTATGCAGTCGAACAGGGTAAGAAGATAAGATTATTTGTAAAATATCTTTGAGAAAAAGGTTGAAAAATTGTGAGAAGTATCATCTCATAAAATAGAGTAAAAGTGAAAAAGTTTAATGAAACCTTGGTTGAGATCTAAATGATCATCTTGAGATCATTAATCTTAATGAGATAAATAGCTAAAACTGAAAGTGAAATACTTTTAAAAGGAAAAGAATTCTTTAGATTTTTGTAACAAATATATCATCATAAAGGAAAATTAAGAAAAGAAAATTTTTTTTAGATTTTCATATAAGATTCCAGATTACTGAATGAAGAATTTAAAGTCCTCTGTAAACAAAGAAATTGAAAAGAGGTTGACTAGACTAAATATACACAGAAGAGAACTATGTCCAAGGGGCCACTAAAATGAAAGCACTGGGAAATTAATTTACAAGATATACGAAAAATATAAGTTCATACAAAAATCATCATCATCAACAACAACAATCTTGGAAGTGATTGGAAATTATTGATTTACAATTTTGTTACTCCTCTCTTCCCCCTGGTCAAATGACTGAACCTCAATGTGAAACTATAAGCATTTTCCTGACTCCTTTTCAAAGCATCAGTAATCTTTCTACCACTTGCAACACGTAGCTTTCTATCACTTTAAATGTATAACTTTCTGTTCAAAACTCTATGATGACCTCCCAATTACCATTTCATCAAAATATAAACTCTTTTGCCTGCTTTACCAACATGACACAATATCTTAGCTTAGTGCCTGCTACCTAGGAGGTACTTAATAAGTGCTTAGTGACATTGATTTGATTACCATAATTCAATTCACCAACCTATCCCAGATCTGAATGCCATTTCTAGGTATGAAACTGTCATTGTCATAAAACTGACCTCACTGCCCACATGATTGTTTCTGTATCCACTTTCTTCTTTGCTTTTCTATCAATCCTTCAAGGCCTAGGTTATCACTTCTCTCCTTTATGAACCTTTTCTTAACAATGCCAAGAAAAAATGAGCATTAATTTCCCTTGCTCCTTTTCCTCTGTTCCTTCTTGTCTCTTCTAAGCACTTTGCACCTTAACATGTACTATCCTGTTCTCTAATTTTCAGTGCCTTGTAATTTAGCACTTTATTATATCAGTGCATGACTTCTTGAATATTTTCACTGTTTTCAACTTATGATAGCTGATATTTATGGTTTTTTTTTTTGCAAACTTTTACAGGGCTTTGTGTATTTTAACTCCTTTAGTCCTTAGCTGGAACAGGTAATGTTAAGTCCATTTCACAGATAGATTTAAAAAAGTCTGGAAAATATTATGTGACTTAAATATATTTGTTACATATGAATATTTGGAAGTAGAATATCAACAGAGTTAAATTCCCCACTATAGAGGAGGGGCAATAGGTTAGAAACAATTAGGCAAGGGTCTGATATAGATATAGATAAATAAGCACATACACAGACATATATACATATGCACAACATTTACACATATATAACATTATAAAATATGCATGTGTATATGTACATTGAAGATTATATACATATTATGCATAGTTGTATACATATGTTTACATATAAACACACACATATAGTTACTAAAGCTTAAATTGCATTGAGACTATGGGGACACACACACACACACACACACACACACACACACACACATTTGTCTGTTTATATCCCTGTAGGGCCTAGCTGAATACTATGCTAAATAAATCCTTGTAGTTTGATATTAAGTATGAGCCTTGATATTCTTACTTATAGATTGGTTCATTTGAGGTCCTGCCAAATTACTCTCTTGCCCCAAGCCATACAAAAACAATCTGTACACTTGAAGAATTAAGGAAGTGCCAGCAATTTCCTTAGAATTTGATTTCACAAGATTTCTAGTTCACTTTGGCACATTCACAAGGATCCATTTAATGATCTGAAGAATCAGATAAACTTGAAATGCCTATCTGAATCTGAAATCAAACTCCCAATCTACTGATATTTGCTAATCCAGAACAACAGAACTTCTCAAATGGTGCATTGGGGAAAATTATGATGATTGAATAGTATCTATAAAGCTCTCAAATAAGGTTGTAATGCCATCTGTCTTTGAATTATTAAGGGAAAAAATTGATTCATTTACCAAGCCCAAAAGGCATATCTTCTCACTCATTCATAACTACAGATATTATATAAGAGTAACTTTCAATTCTCTAGTTGCTAATTAGACTCCTACTATTAATGCCCTACACTGCATATTTTCCATGGAACGGTAACATCAGTTATGGTACAGATGAGGAATATATACTTGCAATCTTTCTTTCAGACTGTCTGAAGTGCAGTCTTTCAGAAAGTCTCAGTGAAGTTTTAAACTATTTAGTCTTCAAGTTAAACATCATACTGAAAACTGCACTAAAAAGTTAAAGTAAAAATTGTACAAAAGACTAAATTAAACATAAAGTTTTAATAGCAGAAAGCAATCCTAAGACTTTTAGACTTCCTATGTTTTGTTCCTTTGAGAATGTTAAACAAAAGATATTACTTCTCTTACTTGATGGAAAATGTGTCTGTCATTCTACGAGGCATTTACCAATGAAGATTGGTTTTTATATTCAGCTTCAGGATATAACCTAGCACAGGATAACTGCTTAAAAATACTTGCTGACTTATTGTTCAGACAGTTGTCATGAAGTCTTTTCTATTTAAAAAGTGTCTTCTCATGGCAATGATTTGGCTACCCTTACTTCGAATTGATTTTGTAACTAGTATAAAAAAAAGGAAATTGTTCTTCTTTCCTTCAACAAACGTTGACTTAATTCAGAAGCTACCACCAGCAAGATGATGTACAACATGCTTTGGCTGTCAAGGCAAGAAGCACATATCAAGTACTTTCTAAGTGTCAGGCATTGTGCTAAATACTGGAGATATAAAGGAAGGCCAAAATAAAAAGTACTTACCTTTAAAGAGATCATATTCAAATAGGATACAAAGGTATGGTGCTTTCCAGGAGTTTACAATCTGGATATATATAGAAAACATAATTAACTGCTCTGGTCCTGGAGTCAGGAGGATCTGAGTACAAATTGACCTTAGACATTTGACTATTAACTAGCTGTTGTGACCTTGGGCAAGTCATTTAACCTTCAATACCTGGCCAAAAAAAAAGTCTACAATTAACTGAAATGCAAGAAAATAATAGCCTGTTCTCTGAAACAGTGAGAGTTCTCTGAAAGTTCCTTAAAAGGAGAGACCATTTCCAGCTGAGAAAGCTAGAGAAAGTTTTATAAAGAATGTTGGATTTGAAGTGGACTTTGAAGGATGGGTAGAACCTTTGTAACACGAGATAAAAAAGCTGATATGAGAAAAGTGAACAATATGAGCAAAGCCCTAGCAGCTCAAAAGTTGAACTCATTTGGGAGGTAGCAAGTAGACCCATTGAGCTCAACAGGATAGTGTTTTTAAGGGAGTATTGAGAAAATAGATTAAAAAGATAAATGCTTGATATGTCAGCCTAATGCTCTATAAAGAATTTGTTTTTAAAAGGACTCTAGATAGGTTTTTGGCAGATGGAATACTTAAGAATATAATTCTACCTCATTAAAAATGTTTCAACAAAAAGATAAGGTTTGTCAATACTATATGATGACCAGTTCTGATGGACCTGGCCATCCTCAGCAATGAGATCAACCAAATCATTTCCAATGGAGCAGTAATGAACTGAACCAGCTAAGGCCAGAGAAAGAACTCTGGGAGATGACTAAAAACCATTACATTGAATTCCCAATCCCTATATTTATGCCCACCTGCATTTTTGATTTCCTTCACAAGCTAAATGTACAATATTTCAGAGTCTGATTCTTTTTGTACAGCAAAATAACGGTTTGGTCATGTATACTTATTGTGTATCTAATTTATATTTTAATATATTTAACATCTACTGGTCATCCTGCCATCTGGGGGAGGGAGTGGTGGGTAAGAGGTGAAAAATTGGAACAAGAGGTTTGGCAATTGTTAATGCTGTAAAGTTACCCATACATATAACCTGTAAATAAAAGACTATTAAATAAATAAAAAAAAGATAAGGTTTGTGAAAGTATATAGGAAAAGTATAAAGTAATAGTTTGGTAAAAATATTTTATATGAGCAAATTATATGCAGCAATGATTTGACAAACAGATTTTAGTTTAAATATAATACATATGTATATATGTATATATACGTGTATTATGTATGTATCTATCCTCCAGAGTAAGATACTCAACTAGGTTTGTAATATTTATGTAGTCTCTAAATTGCCCAGGATTTTTACCCTGTTCTTAAAAAGCATGTTTTCTTTGAATAAGTAGTAAATCTAATAAACCACAATCCAAGTAGTCTAGATGTGTTCTAGGTCATTGGCTTTCTGAAAATCTCATGACTGCTGTGAGTCATGTTTGTGAAGCAGAAATGGTGCACTAACCAGAACAATCTGTCTCCTACTTTTGCTCCTTAGAAAGAAGAGAACACAAGAAAAAAGTCCCTTTTGGATGTTCCATAAATATGGCAACCTTAAAGCTTCCATTCAAGCTAAGTTTTTTTGATAACCATTTTAGGAGCAAAGGAAAAGAATGGTAAGTGAAACAGAAGAATAAAAGTGCCAAAGAGAAACTAAAATAATTAATTGCCATCTCTCCCCCAAAATAAAAGCCAAAACAACAAACAAGATCAGTAATTAGGATGACTTTTCATCTAGCCTCTGCAACTAGAAGTGGAAGAGTACAATGGACAGCTTCCCTGTTCCAGAATCACTGACTAAGAGACCTCAAACTTTAGCCCTGCTTTCTATCCAATGTGGTGCCAAGGAACAAAGACCTATCTCAGCTCTCCCACTTAAGACTTTGGCAAGGAAAAAGACAGGGAAACAGGGAAAAAGACAGATTTAACTACTTTCTATAGGACTATGATTTCTACAGTGGTATCCTGAACCATGGCTGCTAAAGATGAAGGTGCCAACAATTAATCTTTCTGGTGAATTTTGGTTGAGGACCTAGAGCACACTGTGGCTTATTTAAGGATTCTATTACCACTCTAGGTTTTTTTTTTTGTTTTGTTTTTTGTTTTTTTACTGAGGGACTAAAATGACATGAAATTCAGCAGTTGTATAGTCAAGTGAATTTGAAAAGAAATGTCATGGTAGAAAATTTGGCCCAGTGAAACAATTAAATACATGTGAAAACAAAAGAAAATACCTAAATACAATGAAGAAATATGTTAAGGCAATTACTAAATAAAATTCCTGAAAAAAATCCTTAATAATTACAAGTTGAATTGTGCAATGATGCTATACTTAGCTCTTTGTCCAAAAACAATTCCAAAGACTCATGATGGAAAATGATATCCACATCCAGAAAAAGAATTGTGGACTCTGAATGCATTTCAAAACATATTATTTTCATTGTTTTTTATTCTGCTTTTTGTTTCCCAGCATGATTAATATGTAAATATATTTAATATGATGGCATATATATGTATATATAATTTATATCGAATTGTTTGCTGTCTTGGGGAGGAAGAAGGGGAAAACAGGGAAGAAAAAAATTGGAACTCAAAATCTTACAAAAATGAATGTTGAAAATTTTTTACAGGTGAATCAGGAAAAATAAATCCTATTTATTAAAAAAAAATTACAATTTGAATACTAAAAAAACAGAATAAGTGTACCATGAAGATTCCAAAAGTAGATGAAAGAAATTATATAGAAAGGATTCTGAGAAGATAGAAAAATAGGTCAGAAAATTCCAAGTTCTCCAAATTTCCCTACAAACAAAGCAAAATTAAAACCTGGACTAGAGCAAAGGTCCTCGTGGGACAATCAGAAAATTCTGAAGAAGTACCCAGGACAAAGTGATTTTTGACTCTTGCTAGCTCTTCAGAAATAACAAGTAGAAAATCATGGGGTTAGTTGGGTTTGGAGGTAGCCTCAACCCTAGTTATAGGAACTTTCACTTCCCAGACAATGTGGGGAATCAGGGATTTGAGACTAGAAAGACTAGGGGAAACACTACTAATAAAGAATGGCAGATCCAGCTCTGCTGATTCATAACTCTGGTTGAGAAGGAATCTGCACAAACTTTGTGAGTACAGAATCAATGGGGCGGGGAACTTTGGATGCAGGTACTTACAGGAGGGTGAAGTTCTTGGTTCTGTGTTCCAGGCTAGAGAAAAAAGGCTTGAAGCACCTTTTCCCACTACTACAGGATTAGAGGTAATTACATTAACAAGCTAATATTTTAAGTAATAATAATTAATAATAATAATAATACATGAGCAAGCAAAGGAGAAAGAGCCCAAATATAGAAAGCTACTATCAGAATACAGAAAATTAGAGTTTACTTCACTTACAATGAAGTAAAAAAAAAAGTCTCTCCTACCTCAGAGATTACTATTAAAGGTTACTTGCTCTAAAAGAATTGATAGAACTCAAAAAAAAAAAAAAGACTTTGAAAGTCAAATTAGAGAGATTGAGAAAGAACTTCTAAAAGGAACAATCAAAGAAAAACAAGATTTTGAAAAGAAAGTCAACTAACTTGAAAAGGAATCTAGAATCTTAAAGAAGAAAATAACCCTCTGAAAATTAGAGCTGGGAAGCCAGTGGAGTGGCAAAAGACTGAGAAATAAAAAAACAAAATATGAAGAATGAAAAAAAAATTAATAGAATGTAAGACATCTCAAAAGAAAAACAACATATCAGGAGAACACATCAAGAACAGAAAACACAAAGCTGTGACCAAAAAAAAAAAAAAAAAAAAACTTAGATACAATAATAAAATAAATAATTAGAGATAATTGTCCTGAAGTAATGGAACAAAAAGGAAAAGGAAAAAGTGAAAAAAAAAAAAAAAAAAAAAACGATCACCTGAAAGAGTTCCTACAAAGAAAACTTATAGGAACATCACTAGTAAATTTTGAAAAACCCAAAGAGAAAATTTTACAAGCAACAATAATAACAAACAACACAAAATACAAACATGCTGAAGAGACTATTAGCATTACATAAGACTTATCACCAAGTACAATAAAATTAATAATGAGAGAGAGAGAGAGAAAGAGAGGGGGGGGGGGGAAGGGAAGGCAGGGAGGGAGAGGAATGAAAAGAGAAAGGAACGAAATTACCTGAACCAAATGTAAAAACTGAGAATTCATAAAATATAAAGCAATTAAGTATATAAATATATTGTTAGAAAGAACTTTATCCTATTTTGTTAAAACAAAAATTAAAATTTTCAGTCTGGATAAATAGTTTTATACTATAATTACTAACTTGAACAAGAAAAAAAAAAACACAAATTGCTCAATCTGAGAGATATTAATTGAACAAGTATAAATTAATTCATTAAAAAGCCCTGCAACTAGATGGACTTATAGGTGATTTCTATAAAATGTTTAAAGTCTCTCATCTTGCATTATAAATTGCAAAAATAAAGGCAAAATGCATTTTATCAATCCCTTTAGATGAAAGAAATATGATCATGATAAGAGGCAGGAAACAAACTTCACAGGAAAAAAATAAAAATTATAGACTAAACAGCAATAATATAATTAAAAATGAACAAAATATTAATAAAGAAGTATACATATTAAAATATTAGTCATTCATATCAGTTTAGGTTTTTTGATCAGCAATTTAAATAAACTATAGAAAGTTATGGAAGGCAATAAATATTCTTCAATTTCATAGTGTTTTATCTCTATCTAAAACCAAGACTTAGCATGATTTTAATGGCAAACCAGTAGAAGTCTTTTCAATAATATAAAAGATAAAGTAAATTTGTTTATTATTTGATATAGCTCTGTAAAAGCTAACTTCATCACTATAACAAGAAGAAACTCAGAGGGCAAACAGACAATGAGGAGAAAAATTATCTTTATTTTTAGATATTATGATGGATTAGTTAGGGAATATTAGAGATTCAGTTAAAAATTAAAATTTTATTAACCAGTAAATAAGTTAGATAAAAATAAGAAAAAAAATACATTTTCATACTTATTACTAACATGATCTGGCAGGAGAAAACAAAAAGAAATTCCATTCAAAATAACAATGTAAAAATATATATATAATCAGTGATAATAACTTACTAAAATAGTCACACTTAATCTGAATTTTTGGGGGGAAACTTTTGGAGAAAAAAAAGAAAATACAATTAAAAGAAAATTAATTTTCATAACTGAGTAATGTCAATATAATTAAAATTGTGATTCTTTATAAATTAGTGTAGAGGTTTAGTTTCATAGCCATTAGATTACCAGTGTGGAGCTAAAATGCAAAAAATAATGATATTTTACAATCATTTTACTGGCTTAATGCTAATGCAAATTACCAATAGGCTATTCTATAGAACTAGGCAAATAATAATTAAATTGATAAGGAAAAATAAAATCCAAGAATTTCATGGGGAATGGGGGAAAACATATGAAAGTAGAATCCATTGTTAGCTCAGAATCAGTCATTATCTAAATTATTTTGTATGAGTTTAAAAACAGAAACTTTGATCTATAGAAAGATTAGACAATATACTAATAAAAATTTATCATAATCGAGTATTTAATAAGCCCAGGGACACAAACTACAAGATAAACTCTTTGAAAATATAAATGGTCAAAATACATGATCAAGAAATTTTCTAAAGAAGAAATGCATGCTATTAATAATGAAACGAACAATGTTCCAAATCATTAATAATCATGACAGAGAGATAAATTAAAATAATTCCAATGTTCCAAAATTCATTCAAATTAATAAAGATGATAAAAGATTAAAAGAGCAAACATTGAAGGAATTTTAGGAAAACAGGCACATCAATGCATTGTTGACAAAGATGGGAATTGGTACAGATTTTGTAGCTAACAATTTAAAAATATGTCCCCCCAAAAGGCATTAAATTTTACATAATTTCATTCTGCAGCATATGCCTGGTAGGAATTTGAGAGCAGAAAGAATATGTCACATACATCAAAATATTCAAAACAGCATCGTGTCTAGTAGCAAAGAACTGGGAACAAAGTGGGTGTTGAATGATTAAGGAATGATAAATAAAACATGGCATATAATCCAATGTAATATTCTTGAGCTCTCAGAAAAAAAATGAAAAATCCAGAAAAATTTGGAAATAAAAAAGGAAACTAGGGGATGGAAAGTGAAATAAGCAGAACCAGAATATCTTACTAAAATTCTCAACAATGAAAAGAAAATAACATGTAAACACTTCAGAATTCTGATCAATTAAATAACCAATCATTACTTCAAAATGCTAATGGTGAAGCTTCATTCCCCACATCTTTCATAAGAGGAGTGATACATTAGAGGTACAGAATGAGGCATGCTTTTTTAGACATGGACAATATGTTAATTTATTATGAAAATTCTGTATGGGTCATGGAAGAAGTGTGATGTGATAGTGATTTATATGTTTATATATAAAACTTTTTTTAAAAATCTGATCCCCCTTCACAATTATGTATGTGAATTTTTCAATACTATGCTTTCCTGCTTTTTCTGTGCACTACTACAAAGGAGAAAGAAAGAAGTAAAAGGAGCAGGGAAAGATTAAGTATATATATATATATATAGCTCCTAATATGTTCTAGATGCTAAAAACTTTTTTTCAAATATTTGACAAAATATTTTACACATATTTTTACAAATCTTTATAAATATTATAGCATTTGATATTCACAACAACTCTGTAAGGTATATGATATTATTTCTCCCATTTTACACAGTTGAGAAAATAAACAGAGTTTAAGTGACTTGCTCAGGATCATCCAGCTAGTAAGTATATTAAAACTATTTGAATTCCAGTGTTCCTGATTCTAGAATTAGTGTACCACCAACTGCATTTATAACTATCTAATATCAAAAAGGGAGGATGGGGGTGGGAGAGTCGGGATCTTTAAGATCTAGAAATCACAACTTAAGAGTAGCTGTGAGTTCTCCCACCTTTCCTATGGCAAAGCAAAAATTAAACAATACTGCATAAGCAGAACATTGGACTTTAAGTCAGAATAATCTGGGTTAAATTCTTCCTCAGACATTTAGTATCTGTATGACATTGTGCAATTCATCTTTCTACACTTTTCCTTTTTTTATTTGCAATATGAAAATAAAAGTAGCACCTACTTAACATATTGATGTTGAAAGAATAAAATGAGACATATTGACTGTTTTTTTAAACTTTAAAGTACCCTGTAAATATCAACTATTGTTATTATATGAAATTTTAATTATACCGAATATTGTTATTATACTGGGTCCAAATACTTGTCTTGGTTACTTACTTCTCACTCTATGAATTTGGCTATGATTTCCAGGGTTGTTTCCAAACACAAATCTTTTTTTTTTTTTTTTTTACAATCTATTCTAAAGGAAACCAGTCATTTCCATGAATGATACACTGCCTTCACTCCCAATATGCAGCAGTTAAGGTCCACAGTCAATTAATGATCTCCAGCTGACATATGATTTAAAACCAGAAGTGACCTTGGAGGTTTTCTCATTTTATAGATGAGGAAAAGTGAGAATCATAGAGAGATTAAGTGACTTGCCCTTATACTTGGATTTCACAGCAGTATTTTAGAATTTCATTCAATTTTACCTTTCAGTAGTTTGAAATGGTCACTCACTATGTTTATTGCATTTTGTCGGGCCACAGACCACTATCTGAAGTTCTCCACATTCTCCCTTCAGTAGCTGCTTCTGCTATAGGAGTGTTTTATCCTGCCAGAGACTGAAGTAGGACTGTGTAGCCAGGGAGGAGGTCTCTCATTTATGCCTCTCTCCAGCTGAGCCAGCAAGAGATGAGAAAAGTCTATCTCAGCTGGAAATGGTCTCTTGCCTGTCCTATATTAACCTCCCTCCTGCTTTATGTCGACTATGATTTGCATGTGCAAAGTGGTGTCAATTCTGTTAGCCCACTAGGGTAACGTTTATTAAATTGTCCTTTCCTTCATATGGGAAAATGATTCCACTGACCCACTATAAGTAAAGTGTGTCCCTTGATTTTTTTTCTTTTTCTTTCTTTCTTTCTTTTTTGTTCATCAATAGGGATATAGAGACAGCATGGTGGAGTGAGAGGAACACAGGGATAGCAGCCAAGAAACTAGGGTTCTTGGCCCACGTCTCTATCTACCTTGCAATGTGACCAAACGTGGTTCATTTAACCTCCTTTGCATCCCTATTTCTTCATCTGTAAAATTAGGGAATTAACCAAGAAAGTCTCTAAAACCCCTTCTAGTCCTAAAAAGATTGTCATTCCCACTTAATTTTTATAGTGTTGCTACAAATGACCACATGGTTTCAAGAGAGTCAGTCATCATTTGTCTGAAGGTTAGAGTAGATGTTCTCTAAGGCCCTTTGCAGCACAGCTAGGTGATGCAGTGGATAGAGTACAGAAAGACATCTTTCTGACTTCAAATTTGGCCTCAGGCATTTACTAATTGTGTAACCCTTAATCCTGTTTGCCTCAGTTTTCTCATCTATAAAATAAACTGGAGAAAGAAATGGCAAACCACCAGTACTTTGTCAAAAACAAACAAACAAATAGGATCACAAAGAGATCAGCACAACCGAAAAACGACTGAACAACTGAAAGGCCCTTTATAGCTCTAAATCCTAAATCCCCTGATCATTTCTAATTTGTGGTAAGAACACATGTCCACATGTCTGTATAGTGTGGGATGCATGAAGTAGGAAGAGTATCTGATCTTCCCAGGGATCAAACCCCTAAGTATAAACAGTTTAGCCTCTTATTATAATCTAGTGATCCTTAGCTAGGATGTTTCCATTTATCTCCTGGAAGTTACCTCCCCAAGCTCAATTGATGCTAATTTACTTTGTTTTAAAAACAAAACATTATATGTCAACACCAAAAATCAGGAACTTTATGTTCATTATATAAAGCTTTTCATATATAGAACCATAAATTTAGTTCTGTAGAAACTTAGAGGTCACCTAATCTATTTACATCAGTTTATAGGTGAGGAAAATGATGTCCAAAGAGGTAAATAATCTGCCCAATGTCAGGAGAAGTTCTGTGTAATGAGTGGAAGAAGCACTCAAGTTGTTTAACTTAAAATTCAGTATCCTTTCCACTGTACCACACTGTCTGCTACTAACTGGCATGGAAGCAATTCCCCTTCTTCTAATTTTCACTGACTGATAGTCTAAGGTTAAAACTAAATTCAGCTCACTCACTTGGTGAGATTTGCAGAATGATATGTGAAATTATTAGAGGTCTTTGGAAAAGTACTTTGTTACAACACCCAAGAGCTCTGACTGACTACTAGTGTAGCCTTGTTACTCTAGGAATGTTTTATTTTGGAGGAAATTCCCGTGGAAGGCAATGGAGCAATGATGGCTGCACAGCTGGGTGTTTTGTACACAAAACCAACAACAAAACAAAAGGGGTCAATCATAAAGTGATGGCAATTAGGGGGTAGAACACCTCTTAGGTATGAAGTACATGTCTTGAAGCTGCCTATATGATTGTCCCCCAGAGTCTAGTTTCTATGACTTAAATTGCATAAAAAATAAGAAAGACAAAGGGAAAACACATCACTGGGGAAAGGAGGTAGACTTGGTGAAATAAAGAAAACATTCTCTGATTAAATGCAGCAATGCTATGCATCAAAAGCATCATTAGCTGTTGGGCTTCAGGATTTTTTAATAAGGAATCAAAGACCAAAATGAGAATAATTTAGAATCTATTATTCAGCAGGCAAGAGGGAGTAATGATAATCATACCAAATGAGCCCAAAATAAGGGATTAAGAAAAGGTATTTAAAAGCATATGAGAATAAAATATACAAATTCAAACCACTGCAAGCTAATACCTCAACCCAGTGGCTCTACACAAAACAGAGATGCACAAATACCAAACCCAAATCTTAAAAAATAAAGCTTTTTGGTTACTTTCTGAGTTTAAATTCCATTATCTTAGAAATGACTAATTATTTAACCATGTTTGTACTAAACCGGGAAGTTTGCCAATTCTGTGGGGTTTTATTTTTTCCCCCTTATTTACTTATTTATATGTTTATTTATTTATTTGCCCCAGAAAGACCTAGCACAGGGAAAAAAAAAAAAACAAACATGTTTGATAGGAGTTTTCTTATTGCACATTATGGGTGGCAAGAAAACACCTATATCCAAGTCTTCTGTCACTTTGTATGAAGATAGGCATGCAGGAATCCATGAAGAAGTCCCTCCACTGTGACAACCTCCAAATACCACTTTGAAGACTAAGCCTTCTTAAGGATCTGTGACAGATGAATGGGGCTATAATGCTTTGTTTTCTAGCAGTATAGAGAAAACAAATCATGTCAGAAATCCTACATATCAATAATGCTTCTTTCTCAAAGGAGGAGCCCACTCCTAATGGGGAAATAATTCTCAAACTTCAGAGGCAATGGCAGCCTCAAGGTGACTCACTCCCCCACCTGAACCCAGAGCAATTTCTCCCTCCACTGCTCCTGCTAGACATTAGCTGTTGCCATCCTCCTCAGAGTGACATTAATAGTCTTGAAGGCAGTATGCTGGCTTTGCTTCCTCCTCTTGTCCCCTCCCCTGAAGCTCATTAACTTGTGTCTACCTTCCAGCAGTATCGGCAACATTCATTAAATGTAGAAAGTTCTTAAAAGTCTACTGATTAAGGGTAGAGAGAACACTAAAAATAAGAAAATTACTGGACCATGAGCAATTTAATGGTTCATATACTAGAATGGTGGTCAGAAATATGGAGGAATTCTTGATTTCTATCATTATCACAATCTTTAATTAATATTTTTGGGGAAATTTTTTAGAAATATTTCTGAGGATTTTTGTTTTGTTTTGTTTTGTTTTGATTGCTGTTCTGGGCATTGTACTGAACTTGATGAAAATGCCGTAGCTTATGACCTCCACAAACTTGCATTCCCTTTCATAGTAAACATAAGCAAACCTAAAATAAGTTAGGGAATATGGAAGAATAGTGTATAAAGAAATAACTTGATTCTTTCTTCTGTCTTCAGGGACATATACCTGGGAAATAAAGAGAAGATGTACTCCTAAAGTCTAGACTGAAATCAATTAATCAACAATCAAGTATTTTAAGTACCAGCTATATGGACTAGATTTACAAATACAACACTGAGATCCCTAATGGTTGAACTCAAAATGACAAGTTCTACTAGAATGTAAAACATATTTACAGATAAGTGAATACAGTATTTGTGCAAAATAAGCACACAGTGATTTGGGAATGAGGTCTTTAACAAATGAAGACTGAGAATGTACTCTCTAAAGTGGTAGCAATTGAACATACTCTTGAAGACAGCTGAGGTAGGAAGTAAACAATTCTGACGGTAGGGGAAGCTGTCCAAATCACAGAAGTTAAAGGGGAAATGTCATATACAAGAAACAACAAATAGGCTAGTTTGGCTGGACTACAGGTTGAGTAGGAGACATGTGTAACTGACTTTATTTTTTTAAGACAGTTTAGAGTCAGCTTGTGAAGGGGCTTAAATACTACAGAGAGGAATTTAAATTTTATCCTAGGATTAGTGGGGATCCATTGATTCTCCTAAAGTTGAGAAGCAAACCTTGGGTTAAGGAATGATAATTTGGCACCTATTTTTATTTTAGTTTGGTCATTTCAGTCTTGTCTGTCTCTTTGTGACCCCATCTGAGCCTTACTTGGAAAAGATACTAGAATGGTTTTCCATTTCCTTCTCCAGCTCATTTTACCAATGGGGAAACTGAGGCAAGCAGAATTCAGCAATTTCCCCAGGATCACATAGCTAGTAAGTGTCTGAGGCCAGATTTTACCCTGGAACTTCTTTATTCCAGGCTTGGCATTACATCCAGTGTGCCACTTAAGTGGAAGATAAATGAGAATGAAGATCTGATGAATGAAGACCTTGGTAGTCTAAATGAGAGATAATAAGAGCCTGAGTAAAGTTGTTGTAGTGTAGGAAAAAAGGAACAAATACAACCGCTATATAGGTGGTAGAATGCTTAAGACTCAGAAAATGATTGAGAATGAGGACAGAGAGGGAAAAGTAAAAAAGTTAAGTACTCTTTGGTTGCAAATATGAATTATAGGAAAAATGGTGATAACGTTGACAGAAAATGTAGGATTCTATTCCATTTATATAAAGAAATATTAAAATAGACATGATGATATTGATAATTAAAGAAAATTCTAGACTCCTCAATGATTTCAGGGCTCATTTAGGAGTAATTGGAAAGTTCTTGGATCTCTTTATGGTTGCTTTGTGTTCAAATAACCATAAGTACCTGAGGTTTAACTCATTTGAACCAATCAAATTTCAAGGTTGGTTTTTAAGGAAAAAGTAGCAAGTAGCCTAAATTAGAATACATATGAATGAAGGTACAGGAAAATATGCAGAATCTTTGGCATTCATAGAGACTGTAAGACACCTTATTATTATAATACTAATACATGGTCCTTCTCATCCTCTGTATCAACTACAAAAATTATCTATATACTCAAAGCCATTTTCCCTCTTATGGAGGCATCAATATTTTAATTCCTATATCCATTCAATTTATAATAGCTTTGTTGTTGTTTTATTTTTCCTTAAGAACTGAAATTGTCCTTAAGACTTGATTCACTCCAGGAAGTTCTTGACATCACTTTCAGTTTCCTGAATATAAACAAGCCATAAGAAACCCAGTCATTCTATAATTCTGGTCTGGTGAGCCAGGGTGAACAACTATGTTGAAAAAAAACTGACTCACTTGAATTAACTGCAGATATTCTTATGTGTTTATGTATTTGGTTATACATAAATAGAGACAGAGACAGAAAGAGAGAGAGAAAGAAAGACAGAAAGAGATGATAACAGATGGAAAGATGTAGATGATAGACAGACAGACAAAATAATAGACAGACAGATTATAGACAAATGGATAGAGATAGATGACATATGATAAGACAGATAGATGGATGGATGGATGCCTACAGCTATATATCTCCTTATTGGATATTCTTCCCTTGTTATTAAATGAATAAATCTCCTTTCTTAACTGTTGAATCACCAGAGACATCTTACTTTATTCCAACTCACATAAAAACTACCAGGGCACTGACTCAAGTCAAACCCAATTCAGAACATAACTTCAAGGTTATCATATTGGGCTCAGTTTTAATTTTTTTAAAGGGTCTGTTTATCTTTAACACTTTAATAATTCCACTTTCAGTTAACTTTTAGTTAATCATAAAGCTTTAGATTTACCAGGACCCACCACACAGAGGTGATTTTGTGATTTTATTAAAGTCAGTTTGCAAAAGATGTTTATGTTCTTGGTTGAAGGCTTCTAATATATATTGTATAGATCCCTTAGGAAATAGAAATTCACTCTTTACACAGAGGTCTTCTTAACTCCTGCCAACATTCATTAAGCTTTAGAAGCTGTGGGAGGTGATTTTATTCCCCAAGGTAGAGAAAAGAATAAAATCTACTAATCTCTTGGGACTTTGAAAACAGTTTCAAGAGATCATCAAGTCCACAGAAATGCTGCTTTCCTTGCCACATTTACCAATGCTATGCAGCCCCTTCCTGGTCATTCATAATCTTCCCCTCTTTCCCAAACACTCATATTTACCTCACATACACAAATGAAAGCTAAACAGAAAATTCATGGAAAAAATAAGTAGGGTACTACTCCAAGAAGCTAGGGTAAAACATGATACCTGGAGCTAGGGAAAGTCAAGTTCAAATCCATCTTAAAAAATTTACTAATTGTATGAACCTTGACAAACTATTTCATCTCTGCCTGCCTTGATTTTTGCATTTGCAAAATGGGGACTTACCTACCTTCTAGGGTTGTTGTGAACATCAAATGAGATACTATTTGTGAAATAATTTGCCAGTTTTAAAATATTATATAAATGCTAGCTATTATTATTGTTACCTAGTTGGCAGCCTTTTAAGTACTGGAAGGTAGGTATAATATATTTCATTAAGTCTCTTTTTCTCCGACCGCAACATCCCAAAGTTCTTATGTATAGCTACTCTTTTTATGAAAAGAGCTTGAGATCTTTAACCATTTTTTTTTAACCATTCTGCCTGTCATACTCTGGATGCAAATCATTCTCTTTTATTCCACTTTATGTATAGTCAGATCATCTTTAATCTCCAGAAATATCTCAAAGACCTCTTAGACAACACTCCCAAGGTACTTATTTATTTAAAATTTCCCAGCTCTCTTAGTGACCAAAATTGCCATGAATTTCTCCTATCTAAAAATCAACTTGTCAAGCATTTCCCACGAAAATGTTGAATTATTTTCTAGATTATATTTATACCAGTGAAAGCTCTTTCTTTATGAAATAATTTTCAGCATTTTACTTAATTTCAAATTTTAAAAATTAATAGCATAAAAAATCTAATAGTATCCATTGACCATTCCACAAAAGTTTCTATTATGCCGTCACACAGAACTAAACTGACTCTTGCACCCCCTATCTTATGTTGTGACTTTTAGGTAGATGTTCTCTGTACTTTTTTATGGGTTATCTGCAAGTGATGAGAATGTTAATTGGAAAGCATACATATGAAATAAGTTGATATTTTGGTGTGGTTTAGGAGAAATGATGAGTACTTGATAAACACAATGAGTTTAGCTTTAACTTTACAGATATAGTTTATACAGGAGATAAAGAGGAAGACAGACATGGGAAAGCACTAGAGAAGAATGCAAAGTGGTGATTATTTATAGAGTACAAAAATATGCTGATATTCATGTAGTAATATAGTTGATATTCACATAAATATCCACATCTTTATGTTTATAGATGTATGTATGTGTATCCTTGCATTTATATCTCATTCACCATTCCCTCCAATTTAACAACAAAAAATAAATAAAATCCTATTCTTATATGTACATGATTCATCAAAACAAATTCCCACACAATCAAAAACATATGTTTCAGTCCACATTTTAAGTATTGATTTCTGTATTTTGTCAAGTATTTGTTGCCTCTCTGGCATGAAGTATTTCTTCTCCAGTTCTTTTGATTCATGATTTATCTCTTAATTGATTAGTCTAAAGTCTTTCAAAGTAGTTTTTCTTTATAATATTTTGTCATTATAAAAATTGTTCTAATTCTCCTTGTGCTATTTAATTTTAATAAGTTCATAGAGGTCTATTCACTTTCCTCTGAAACTGCCCATTTTGTCATTTCTCATGGCAAAATAATATTCTATTACATTCATATTCCAAACCTTATTTAGCAATTCTCTAATAGGACACCTTGTTGGTTTCCAATATTTAGCTAGAATGAACAGAGCAGCTATAAGCATTTTTGTACCCAGAGATCTTTTTTTTCTATTTGTAATATTTTAATTATAGGCTACTTAATTGGGTCAAAAACATTTTAGAGGAATATTGTTCCAAATTGTTTACCCCAATTTCTGGATCAATTTACACCCCTAAAATGTAAGTCTGATTGTGTCACTCTCTAGTTCAATAAACTCTTGTGGTTCCTTGTTACTTATAGGATGAAATACAAATGACTCAGTTTTTCCTTTAAAAACTATCACAGAATAGCTCCAACTCTTCTAGGCTACATCCAGGAATCTGCATATTACTATGGTTTGAATAGGCCCTGTAAGACACTCAAGGAGGGAATTGCCTAGAACATGAAGCAGAATTATGGTGCTATGTGTCAATTATACAACGCAAAGTAGGTAGATAGAGCAGAAGGATTTCTTTGTTTCATGCATAATGGAAGTCTTTGGATTGGTGACATGATCACTGGAAACCCC
Source organism: Sarcophilus harrisii (assembly GCF_902635505.1). Taxonomy (NCBI): domain Eukaryota; kingdom Metazoa; phylum Chordata; class Mammalia; order Dasyuromorphia; family Dasyuridae; genus Sarcophilus; species Sarcophilus harrisii. Next base: position 278,762,694 of record NC_045427.1, read on the forward strand.
TGACTGTATTATAAAAGCCAATCTAGGTTGTCTTCCACCCTGTCAGATCTAAAAGACTCCACTGCTACATGGAATTTGCCACCACTCAAGTATCATCTCTGTGAGTAAAAAAAGAGAGACAAAGAAAGACCTTGGTGCACAGTTGAACAGAATTAGGACCAGAACTATCTACATGCTTCCTTACTTTGAGTTTATATTTGAAAACCAATTCTGCCAGGGCAGCCAGGAAGAAACATTTGAATAAATTTAAATCTGGCCTCAGACTAGTTGTGTGACTCTGGGAAAATCATATAATGCTTTTTGACTCAGTTTCTTCATCTGCAAAGTGAGCTGGAGAAGGAAATGGGAAACTACTCCAGTATCTTTACTAAGAAAACCTCAAATGCGGTCACAAAGAATTGGACGTGACTAAGCAACAACGACACTTCTTTAGAAACTAAAGAAACCTTTTATGATCCTTTGATCTTTCCAGGTTAATCATTACATTAATGATGCCAAACTTGAATAAAAATAAAGGCCACTAAACTGTATATAAGTAGTATTGCTATATCCTTTTGTATTTTAACTAATCTTGTTAAATATTTTATCACATTTTAATCTAGTTGGAGCCATGCTTTAGAGTGTTACCTTCACAATGTGACTGTGGTACCAAGTTCTGAATTACAAGGGTTAGTTAGAAGGACTGTAACCCTCCAGAGTTATAATATATATGATACTCCCTTTTGTGTGTGCTATAGTCCAGCCACCCTGGTCTTCTGTTGTCCCACACATATAACATTCCAGCTTACCTTCTCATACTTTGGCACTCAAGGTCCCCCATGTTAGAAATATTCTTCTTCCTGAATTTCTTCAAGGCTCAGCTCAGTCTTCACTTCCTACATAGGGCCTATTGTGATGCTCTAACCTACTTGTATACCCCACCTCACCCCATGCACACATAAATGTCCTTACATTAATTTTATATTTGTATGTGTACAAGTTATATCATATAATAGAATGTAAACTCCTTACAAACAGGGTTTGGTTCATTTTGATCTCTTTATCCCTAAAACTAAGCACAAGTGCCTGGCACATAGTAAGTACTTGGTAATTTGTTGAATATGCCAATTAGAAGAAGAATCCAGGGGATACTAGATGGCCTAGTAAAGAGAACGCCAATCCTGAAGCCAGAAGGACTTGAGTTCAAATTTGATCTCAGACACTAGGACCTGAGTTCAAATTTGATCTCAGACATTTAATGCTTCCTCACTGTGTGACCCTGGGAAAGTCACTTAGCCCCAACTGCCTCAGCAAAAAAAGGAAGAATCCAGCTTAACAATACATTTTGTTTTTTAAAAATGGTGTATTTTACTTTAATATGCATTTCTCACCATTGTCAAGATTTTTCTATAGTATTGCTCAAGACCTTAATTGATATTCCCCCTTCTACTCTAAGCATGTTTCATATGGTAACAGTTGAGCTGTCCCTTCTTTTCCTATCTCTATTTCTAACTCTGGTCTCCTTTTCTATTGTTGCTTTGTCCTTAGTGGTGTTGGAAACTTCTCCCAATTTAGCACCATCTGCAGATTTAATTAATGTGTTGTTTACCTCATCTTCTAGATGATTAATAAAGATGTTGAATAAAACCAGGCTTAATACCACTCCCCGTGGCACCCAGTAGATACCTCCCTCTAACTGAATACATTTGTTATTTATCATTACCATTTGTTTATGATTCTTTACGTCATATTCAAAGCATGGGAAATCTATTTAAAGAATTAATAAAATCCCACAATGCAAGACCACAACCAAGGTGTAGCAACTGGGGCTTTTCCCCAGAGTGGCAACATTTAGAGAGTGCTAACCATACTTATACACCTTCAGCAAGCAGAATCAACTGAGCTTAGCACCTAGTTTGCAAGAATAATTAGTTAAAATAGAAAGCTTACAGATGGCAGCTTCCTCATCCAGAGACCGCACACCAGGTGATCTTCCCAGCTACTCTCAGTTCCTCTGACCTCTGATAGAATTCTCTCTTGCAATATCTTTGTGGTGTCTTAACTCTTTCTCTGCCCTCCCACAAGATAGTGGGTGTTTCCTATGATCTCTTTCCATAATAGGTCTTTGTATCCTGGCCCTAAATCTCACTAAAATACCCCACACATACATACCACCTAAATTTTCTCAAAGAATCATAATTCTTGGTTGATGTTCTGTTAGAGGTACTATTAATACAGATTGTGTGATATAATCTCATTTACTTTTAGTCAGTCGAGTTTGGAAAAAATATAATTTTTTTCAAATTTTCTTCAGCAAAATAAATTACACAGAAAATTGTTGACAAGCTTATTAACCTAAATCAGTTATTTATATACATATCTATGCATATCTATGTATACATATGCATATATTATTTATATATCAGTAATGATGTAATCTATTTAACAGTATCTTGTGTTTTTATGGTGCTCTTTAAGTGTCGTAAGTATTTTTATATTTGTTATTATGTGTAATCTTAACATCGTTCAGAAAGAAGAGTAGATGTGATTATTCTGATATTAATAATGAAGAAGCTAATGATTAAGGCCTGTCCACAGGACCCCAACAAGTTAGTAACAGAGCTTGGAGCAGAATCCAGGTAATAATTAATAATAATAATAATAATATTTTGAAGCCATGGACCCCTTCTTAGAATGTTTTTAAATCAACAAACTAAAAATATATTTAGTTACTGAAAAAAAATTTGTATTGAAATAGTCATCAAAACATGTTTTTAAAAGTTCATACCTCTCAGGTTTAGAACCCTTACCCACATTCCATAGGGATTTTCTATAATACTTTGGTTTATAACTCTATCATGTCACTCATTTCTCATTTATCTATATTTTCTTTTCCCACCTCCCACCCACACAAATAAGATTATAAGCTCCATATGAACAAATAGTAAGTTTTTCCTCAATCTTTTCTTTCTCAGTGTCTAACCTTGTGCTGTGTACATGATAGATGATTAATGCCAAGCATTATGCTAAAAAATATATATATATTTACATACATACACATATATATACATATTTCATATATACATTTATATTTCACATATATACATATATATAATATTTAGCTTAATGCTTGGTACATAGTAGCCTCTTAATAAATTATTGTTTTCTTTTAATCTTTATTAATAAGATTAATTAAATATACAGGGATGGAGGGAGGGAGAGAGGGAGAAAGGCCGGAAGGAGGGAAGAAAGGAAGGAGGGAGGGAGGGAAGGAAGGAGGAAGGGAAGGAAGGAGAAAGGGAAGAAGGGAAAGAAGAAGGAAGAGAGAAATGAGATAGTTTTTCAATTTTGAAGCCTCAATAATCCTCTATTCATTAGAAAATGAATAGAAATCTATAGACAATGTCTTTTTTTAAAAAATAGATAGCAAAAATTGTTACTATTACAATAAAAATGAATTTCAAGTTCTCTTAGACAAAATAACAAAAAACCTCCCACAATTCTTGGTGCTACAACTGTGAGGTAAATATCCTTTTCATGTTGAGTAAAAATAGACAAATGAAATGATGTTTGTTGAGAGACAGAGAGGGAAACAGAGAGGAAAGGAGGGAGAGACAGAGACAAATACACAGAGACAGACAGACAGGCACATGAACACACACAGAGAAAGAGAGATGTTTCACTATCTTTTCTATAGTCTTTTATTTAATTCAAATTAAATTAATTCAATATAGTAAACATCATAATGACTACCTACTAGGTTCAAAGAACTGTCTGGCACTATTCAGCATTGCTGAACATCTGTATTGTTCTCAGAACCTACTTACTTCCCAACAGGCCTCAGGCATCTATCCTTTCTCTCTGACCTGTACATGTAGACAGCATATGCCATCAACTTTCATCTGAAACAGTTCATTTTTTAACACATACAAAAAGTCCAATACTACAAAAACACTACATTTTACAAAGTAGAAATCTGCATTGACATAAGATTATCCAAGAGCCATAAAACAGAAATGCAAAACTCTTATAAGACAGAACTTTCTTGTACTGTATTTTCAAAGCCATTTCAGTTGTTGCCTGAAGCTTATTCCTTCAACTGTTAATATTAGTGAAGGTTCATCTTTTCTCTTACAAAACTTATGAAGATATAATAGTTATGAGCAAAATATGCCTAAAATAGATTAGGATATTTAGATTAGGATATTAACATCTATAGCTTTGAATAATGGATAGAGGGCCAAACATTTATTTTGTTTTCTGATCACAGACATAAGCAAAGACTTATTTGTAGATATAGAAGCTGAGTTGAAATCCTGATTGTACCACTTTTTACCTATTCAGTAAATAGTACCTCCTCTCTTGGCTTATGTTTGCTCACCTTTAAGGGTCTTGACCATGTTAATATAGTCCTATTAAATAACAGCCATAATCAAACTCAAATCATTTAATTATAGAATCAAATAAGGCTGCTCAACCTTAACTGAGTTCCAAAACTAAATAGCTTAACTCTTTCAGGAAGGCAGAGCTTATTTTCTTGAGGTAAAGTTTGAATGCTTCAACTGGAGAATAGTGGGCAGCAGCAGTACAGATAAGAAATCTGAGTATTCCAGAAGATTGGGTATGATATCTAGGAGGATTTATATAGAGGTATTGATGTTATTCTCATACTTGTGTTGCTTATATACATTTGAGTGTATTGTTAGTTTGCTTTTTGTTCATGTTTTATTTATTTATTTATTTTTTAATCTGAGAGTGACACTGCCTTCTTGAGTCATTCTCCAAAGAATCATCTTGGTCCCTACAACAGTTAAGATACCCTGGGACTTACATTGTGTTTTCCTGTGCCATAGCAATTTCTGCATCTCCTCCTTTCCCAAGAAAATTTCTATCATGTAGCTGGCTAAAGGGTGAAGCTGGGTGGTGCAGTGGATAAGATGATGGAGTCAGGAAAATTTATCTTTATAAATTGAAATCTGGCCTCAGACATTCACTAGGCGTATGACTCTGGGAAAGTAATTAAACCTATTTGTCTCAGTTTCCTCATCTGTTAAAATGAATTGGAAAAGAAAATGGAAAATTATTCCTGTATCTTTGTGAAGAAAACCCCCAAATAGGGTCATGAAAAATCAAACATGACTTAAATGACTCAATATTTTCACAAAAGAAAAAGAGGGAGGAAGAGGAGGAGGAGGAAGAGGAAGAGAGAAGGAGGAGGTTTGAGCTGTTTTTCACCATCTGAGTGCAAAGCAGTCACAAATTTTTACCTTGGCCTGTGGATTATGATGAAAAGTCAGTAAAGAGAATGTTTTAGGGTTTAGTCAACTCAAAGTACCCTCAATACTTATGCTTGTTGAATATCTTTTTTTTCCTTCTATAGCTAATTAAAACTCTTTTCATTACCTATAAGTGTCTCTTTTTCTTACAATATTGAGCCTATACTATTGTCCTGAGTCTGCTCCAACTCAGATCAGAAGAATACTGACAGACACACATCATCTGATTTGACTCCTAATTTGCACATTTTTGAGGAAGTAAACTTCTTTGTTTTTCCACTGCTGTAGCTTAGATACAAATCACTGACAACTATTTCCCAAATCCCTCAGTTGTTTATATTCTCACACTTCAATGTTCTTTGTTCTACATCTATGTACCTACTGTATCCTTCAAAGCAGAATATTTGTAAGATCCTTGTAGTCTAGAAGTTTTGCTTTTGTTTTTTTTTTAATCTGCAAACCCTGTTCCTTGCATCTAGTAAGTATTTGCTTATAAATTCACCTCATGATATAAAGAAGGAGAGAAGCAACATGGGACAGGGGAACCACCTCCACCTTACTTGCACAACTTCCATCTCCCCTAAGCCAGGTCCTATCTCCCACTACACAACCTGAACTTTCATACAATTTTGTTTTCCATCTCCCATTATGTGTCCTCTATGGGAAGAGTAAGAAGAAAGTTGGTGGAGAGGGGAGTAGAATTTTTATATCTTATAGGACTTTGACTTTCATCTTCTGCTGTGCTATTTCTTCCCTATTTCCATCCTTCTAAATGAAGAGGAAAAAAAAAAGGTTCCCCATCCAATCCTACACCTTTCATCTCATTCTGCCAGAGTTTCCTACTTGATCTCTAACCACCTTTGGGAATAGTAAGAGACATCTTTCACTGAATGATTAGCATATTCTCCTCTGATCATACCACACACATTTCAGTAATTCTGATCCACTGTAGATCATCATCTAGTCAACATTCCTCATTCTCCACAAATGAATTATCTGTTTTCCCCCTATCTCCTGCAGTCCTCTTACCCCAAAGTGCCAATCAAACTACCCTTTCTACTGTTCCCTCAGGAATGCCTGTCCCATAGGCAACAAATTTATGTTCATTTTAAATCTCTTCCTTCCATTTTGTGGCAACCACTGAGACTTGTACATTGCCATGATACATCCACTTTTGATCACATTTTCTGGTACTGGGCATTTTCATTAACCTCAGGCCTGGATTTGGAATATCCCTTGTTCTTTATTGTCACTTTGATTTTCTCATTGCTTCATATTTTACAGGAAAAATAAAACTATGCACTCAGAGCTCCTTTTTCTTTTCTCTTACCTCATCTCATTTCATTCAGATACTTTCTACTGCAAGCTTTTCCTTCACTTCCATCTCAAACAAAGCAGTAGCCATATTCCTTATCAAGGAAAAACCCTTTACCTGCAAAAGAAATCCTATTGCCTCCTGTCATCTCTAAAATATTGTCCCATTGGTCATCTCCACTCTCTCACTTACCTTCAATCTTTCCTGTTTTACTGACTCTTTCCCTACTATACAAAAATATGGCCAAGTTTACCCTATTCTCAAAAATCTTCACCTGTTTCTTCCATTCCTACAGACTATTTTCCTAAATCTTTTCTAATTAATTTTTGGGCTATTTTTCCTTGGCCCTTTATTACATGTAACTTTTATTTCGTCATGATCTGAAGATGATGTATTTACTATTTCTGATTTTGAGGGTTTTTATGCCATAATGCATAGTCGATTTTTGTGTAGGTTCCCTGTACTGAAGGGAAAAAAATTCTTTCTGTCTTCATTCAATTTTCTCCAAAAGTCTATCATACCTAACTTTTCTAAAATTATCTTTTCTGCCCTTTGTAATAAAATGACTGGAAAATGTCATCTGTAATAGATGCCTCCATTTCCTCTTCTGTCACTCTTTTATTAACCCCCACAATCTGATGTCCAACCTCATCGTTCCACAAATCTTCTCTTTCCAAAGTCCCCAAATGTCAAATGCAGTGGCCTTAATCCTCATTATTCTTGACTTCTCTTTTCAGACATCTCAAACTATTTATTGAGCAGATATCTTCAAGTCAATATGTTCAAACTCAAATTAATCTCCATTCCTCCTAGATCATCCCTCTCCCAAATTTTCCTATTACCCTCACTCATTCAAACTTACAACATTCATCGTACCTCTGTTCCCATTCATATCCAACTACCTCGAAGGCCTGTTGATTTGCAATATTTCTCAAATTCATTGTTTCTCCCTTCTGATATTGTCACCAATATACACCAGCTGGTATAGGCCCTTTTTGTCTCACACTTTGACTATTCAATATCTTTCTTGTTAGTCTTTCTGCAACAGTTCTCTACTCATTTCAGTTCATGCTCCATTCATTCTCCAAAGTGATTCTCCAAAAATGCAGGTCTGATTATGTCACCCTCATACTCAATAAATTCCAATGTCTCCCTATCACAACTAGGAACAAATAAAAAAAATTCTGTTTAGCATTCATATCCTTATAAAATTAATTCCTCCACTTTACTTTTTTAGTCTTATTAAACCTTACGTGTTCCCCACAAAGTACTTTTTGATCCAGTGATACTTTCCTTCTTTCTGTGCCACACACAAAACTCCATTTCTCAATTCCTGACTTTTCCTTTCACTGTCTCCCATGTCTGGAATGTTTTCCCTCATTTTTACCTCCTGGTCTCTTCCTTCAAGTCCTAGTTACAATTTACCTTCTTAAAAAACCTTCCCTTTTCCCTCTTAATAGTAGTTCCTTCCCTCTATTAGTTAATTACTATTTATCCAGTTGGTAACCTGTACATCATTATTTGATTGTTGTCTCTCCAACTGTGAATTCCTCTAAGGCAGAAATTGTCTTTTGTCTTTTTTGTAACCCCAGAATTTAGTACAGTACCTAGAATGATAGTAATCACTTAATAAATGCTTTTTGATCAGTTGGCTGAATAACACTAAAATCTCCAAAGAACTGAAATTGAAACAGGGAGATACATGTTGAGCCCAAACAGGCTGTTTTACACATACCAATCAAGGAATTATAAAGGAGAAATGGAATGAAAATATCATCAAAGGAAAAACTTGGGGCTGGTTAAAAGTAAAGTGTTTGGATTGAAAGTACATGCATTTTACTGTTATGTTCATGATGTCAAAAGAAACTGAAGAAGGAACCCAATACGTTACATATCCTGGTGAGAAACTATATACATAGCCAAGAATCACATAGAGCAGATGAACATAGATCTGAAACTCTGAAGAGAATAGCAAGAGCAAGATCACACATCAATTTGAGAATTTATATATCTGAATAAATAAGAAAAGATGTATTCTGGACATTATTTTTTGTTTCTCTAAGGAGAAACATCTTCTACATCTTCTCATCTCCAAGCTATGAGTAATTAACAAGATGAAGAAAGCACCTTGAAACAGAAAATATACTTTACCCCTTATCTTTTGATTGAGGAAACCAATAACCTGTTCCCCTTTCCCTTCTTTACAATTGCAAACTTCTCCATGGCACTTTCTCATCATCATTCTCTTTTCACCCCAGTGTGTTCCTATAACCCAACTCAATAATGTTTTTGATTGTAACTTTGGTTATATCTTTTTTTGCCATATTCTTCATTTCTATATCAAATATAGCCAACTTACTGAACTTAGTGATCCCCTAAATGTGAAATGGATTCCCTCACTCTCTCTTTCTTTTCTTCTTAATTTTCTCTGTTTCTTTTTCTCTTTGTCTGAGTTACAGCCTAAATCTTTGTTGCTACATTTTGCCTTCAGCCTCTTGATCATATATGCTTATGAAAATATTCAATTTCCTTTTTTAGTTCATGAAACAATTAACAAATCAACATACATTTAGTAAATTTGTTCTGAGAATACAGGGAAAATACAAATACAAAAATGAAATAATCCCTGTCTTCAAATAGCTTATATTCTGTTAAGGGAATAAAATATGTTCAAAGATACATAAACAGAGTATATAATACAAAACAAATACATAATAAATCCTTCCTGAAGTGTGACTTCTTTGCCTCCTCTTCGATTGTCGCATTTCAGATACTTCTGTCCTCTAGACACAAAGTTAGCTGAAAGTTGTGCTTTGTGTGACATAACAATAAATTATAAAGGACAACTGGGTAGTTACCCAAAATTTTCTATTTACAGATTGATTGTCCCAGGCAATTCTAAAAACACATCTGTCCCCAGTGATTTAATTTGCTTGATAGTAAATCCATTGTAATCTAGTCAGATAACAAACTTGCTATTTATATCAAGCAAACATCCAATTCCAAGATGTTAAATATAGGTTTTTCCAAGTTTACTGACAATCATTTCTAATAAACTGTGGCATACATGAGAATGAGCACTTGACTCTACCAAGCATTTGTTGCAAGGGGGAAAAATTTAAAATGATCAGGTCCAAACTACTTTAGAGGCCAGCTTAAGAAACTAAATATTGAATCATAGAATTTTAGAGCAGAATAACAGACAGCAAGGTACATGGGGAAGATGAATTGATAATTAATTAATGATTTATAAAATAGGGACAAATACACCCAGTTTTGAAAAGACCATGATTGGCAGCAGGAAATAGGGAGTTAGTCACAGTTGAATAATCACAGAAGATACAGATACAAGCACCAAAAGAGATGCAAGAACCAGTCAGCAGGATGGGGGTAATGGGATGGTGAAAGCAAGTAGCATGGAGAGGAGAATGCAGAGAGGAAGAGGAAGTAAATATCATTCACATAAATATTAATTAGATTTGGGAGCACTAGATAGCATGAACCCATAGGAGATGAAAGAGTGCTCCAGGGATAGGAGTTTGAGGTCTCATCTTTAAAAGGTTATAGGAGAAAACAGACTAAACTTGATATCTTGGGCTTAGTTCATTAACATTTCAAAAGCATCTCTAAGTTACTGGTAAAACTTTTAAATTGTCATCTCAATATTATCATCACCTTTTTGATGTTCTACTTTTCTAGAATTGTAGAGATCTGGATTTTGTTTTGTTTATGTAAGACCAAAACTCTGACAGCAGCATCTAGAAGGTTTCCTCTGATTCAGCACATATTAGCAGGATGTGAATTTTGGTTAAGCTCGTAAAGCTTGTAACGTTCTTTATCTTTGAGAAGGTTTGTAGATGACTTCTGGAATCCCTTTTACAATCTAAAGTTACTGATTACTGACTAGAAAGGGGATGGTCAGGAGGACAAGAAGAAGACACAGTTTTAACACAAAGGAGTACTAGTTTAGGAATCAGAAGACTTGGATTTACATTCCAGCTCTAACCATTATTATTTATTTATGATAGGAATTGAATTTGTAATTTTATTGATGTTGAGGACTCTTGATGAAGAAATTTCCTCTACCAATGTAGGCAGGCACTTTCTCTTCAACTTTAGAATATTAGGTAGTTTCCTAAAATTCTAAAAGAGTAAGTGACTTAGTTAATGTCTCATAGCCACAGATAGTTCAAATTTTCAATATGAACATTTGTATCTCAAAAGTTGGCAAATCCTACAAATTGGGGCTTTTTTTGGGTAAAGTTAAGGAAAAAAAGTTAATACAGGTAAAACTTAAAAGTGTATTATGCAAAGAGGCAATTGTCAAATATTTATCAGCACACCAAAGACTTGAACCCAGGCAGGGTTTTCTACCTCTGAAATTAGATATCTCTTTATAGTACCCTGCTCTCTCATTCGTTATCTGCCCGAACTTAGGCAAATCATTTGATTTCTCTGAATTTCAGTCTCCTCATCTGTAAAATAAAAGTATTTGACAAGATGACTTCTAACATCTCTCCTTGATCTAATTATGATCGTATAACCCTGGAGAAACTTATTATTTTGTGGATGCTAAAAGTGATTTTCAGAGAAGCTGTAATTTGCTCAGTGTTACATAGCTAGGTAGTAATTAAAGTCAGCACTAGAACTCAACTCTTATTTCGTTTTCTACTTTCTCCACACACCAAAGTAATGTGTACTGTTTGTCCTGAGTACTAGATAAAGCATTGTATTTGCTAATGGCTCAACGTACTTAACATAGTTATCCCCAGATAGATGCCAGAAGCAGAGAAAAAATATCCTAATGTAGCAGCTGCATGTAGACACTACTCTCCATAGAATGTTGATTGTCATGTGGAGATGTGGCTACTTGTTGCTTCTTTACCCTTGAAATCAGCTTATAGAAAATCAATGAGAGGAGAGAAGGAAGGAGAAAAAGGGTCATTGGTTTTCCCAGTGGAAAAGAATTCCATTAAGGAATTCTAAATCCAATATTATGGATAATTAGCCCAAGTTGGGGCCATTACAAAGAAAGATGTTAGCCAAGAGTTATTTGTTTGTTTATTCATTCGTTTATTCATTTGCTTGTTTTCAGTTGTTCATCCCAAGAGCAAAAACATATTTTCCATCTTGAACCAGTAGCAATGGCATTAATAAAGAAAATCAAATTGAACAGACCATAAAATACAGTGGTATATTAAGTTGAAATTGAAGTCAGAAATTATTTTTAAAATTTCTTCAGACATGGGTCACTTTCTATCTAGAAAAGTAAAAAAAAATGAATTCCAGGAAAATATTCAACTTTCATAAAAAAAAAAAAAATTCATGAAAACATGGCTTGGTCATCAACAACATAGTTAAAATCCCAGCTCTATTGTCATGCGTAATATACATCCAAAATTGGATACATTCCAGAATTATACATTCATAAAATATATATTTCTCCTTTCATTAATTTTTGTCACTAAATTTTGTCTCACTTGCTATATTCACATATGAGTAAACATGCATATACCAAGAAGGACAGAAATCAATTGCAATGATTAAAGTAAATTAGGGTAATATAGTTGAGACTTTCTCTCAAAGAAGAGCACATGCAGAGTTTCTGATGGTACCTTCTTGGAAATACTTCCTTCCCCTGTCTACTCATTGTTGAAGGCTGTCACCAGCATCAACTTTGCTCTTTCTCTCCTGTATTCTATCTGACCTGTGGTTGTCTAAAAGTTCCATCAGCAAAAATATAAGGATAATTCTTCCCATGCATCATCTCAAATCTCATGTCAATTAGAGTTTTCTACTCAACTTCAAATCTGACAAAAACACAGATCTTTATATCCAAAGTCACAGTCACATTAGGATACTCTTATGGTGCACTTCTCTCTAAATAACACTTTTGATGTGCTTTCCTCAAACCTACATCCCTAATTTGCTCCTAGTGAAAACTTTTATAGTTATAGATTTGCAAAAATAATTTCATTTAAACAAAATGTTCTTTTTGCAGAAAGTTTCATTAATTCTAGCTGAACTGAGAGGTTGAATCCAATGCTAATCAGAGAGTGATCCTTATATTTGAAGATTAAGGTTTATTATATTGTCACCATTTGTAAAATAGAAAACCAGACTGAAGTAAATATAGATATTCATTTTAAGCACAATGTTCAATAAAGCATATTTCATAAATTTCTTGAAATGTCACACAGATATTTTCCTTCTCAAAGATTATACGGCACAATCATTGAGTAGGCCTGAACTAAGTTTATTTCATTGTCTTCAGTTAGGAAAGAATGTGCATACAAAAACTATTTTTGCATAGAAATCCTGCATAGCTGATGCTTATTACATCTATCTGTCCACTTCATAATTCATTTCAACAATAAAATGAAAGCAAAATGGAACAAGAACTTGCCTTAGGAAAAAGTAGATTTAGGTTTTTACCCTGAAGTCAGGACTTATCATTTGTGAGACTACAAGGAAGCCACTTTATCTCTTAAAGTCTCATTTTCTTTATCTGGTATCTGGAGGTAAAATATTTATACCTCTTCTGACTCTATTTCTTACTTGTCAGACTTCAGTATCATGACTCAACAACCTTCTCAACCTACAAGTTCCCTCAGTACGTGGGCTTCCACCATAGAATATGTCTCAGTCCCAGGGGACCTTTTCCCTACTAATGAATTCTCCTGAAGAGAGAGAAGTTTTGGACCAGCCATTTTTCATTCCTTTCCCAATTCTGTTTAAGACTCCATGAAATCCATCACCATGCCCCTATATGGATACCTCCCCCACCTCTGATTTTCAGCTCCTTTTTGTGTGTTTTTTTCTACATTACAATATAAACTACTTAAAGGACATCATTTTCCTTTTGCTTGTATTTGTAATATCAACTTTGCCACATAAGTAAATGATTAATGAACACTTGGGGTTTTGTTTTGTTTTGGGTCTGCCTCAAGGGTTATTGTGAAGGAAACACTATGAAAATCTTAGCAAAATATTGAGTAAATCAAGCAGAGCCAGGAAAACATTGCACACAGCAACAAGACTGTGATGATCAATATGATAAACTTGGTTCTTCTTAGCAATTTAGTCATCTAAAGTAATTCCAATAAACTTTGGACAGAAAATGCCATCTGCACTGAGAGAGAGAACTATGGAGACTGAATTTGGATGAATGCATAGAATTTTCATCTTTTTTTTCCTTCTATTTTTTTCTTCTGTTTTTTTTTCTCTTTTGTTCTGATTTTCCCCCAATATCATTCATGTGGAAATATGCAAAAATGAATGTACATTTATAACCTAAACAGTAAAATAAAATAAAAAGAAAAAAATTGCAAAGCACAAAAATGTATACTGTACATATTCAGTGCTTAATTGTTTGAAATAGTTAGGAGATTCAGTGATTAGCATGCTGGGCCTGGAGTTCAAATATGGCCTCAGACACTCATGTAGCTGTGTGTTTATGAGCAAGTCACATAATTTGTTGTTTGCGTTAATCTCCTGGAAATTATAGAAATGGAAGTGAAAAGTCACTCCAATATCTTTGCTATGAAAACACCATACAGGGTAAAAAGGGTAAAATATGACTGAACAACAACAACAAATTATTGTTTGTTAAACTGAATTAAATTATTCCCTGATATTTATATCACCTTTCAGTCTTAAAATTTTATGATTTTATGAGTGAAATTATAATTTGGTGGGCCATCTGAATGATAAATATTTTATAATATTTTAAAAGATAAACTTTTTTCATTAACAAAAAAATAATCATTTTCTCCTCTGCATTCTCCTAAATTGAATGGGAGTGATATATGTGTATAGACATGTCAATGTATACACATATATATGTATATATATACACACACAAACACATGCAACATATATATGTGTGTGTATGTGTATAAACATATATGTTTGCTCTTAGTACTTTTATGGGAGAAATTATAGAGATGGGTAATTGAGGGGAAGTAGAAAAGGTGACATTAATTACTTTAAACTTTGGAGAGATAGAAAATGAAGTACAGTGTGTGTGTGTGTGTGTGTATATATATATATTTATAAATATATACATATATAATTGTGTGCATGTATACATGTTTGTTTATATATATGTATTATGTTATTAAATGTATATTAGAAAGTATATATGTATGTGCATGTATGTATAATACATATGTATGTATGGATGTATATTACATACATGTAGATGTGTGTATATATGTATCTTTGTATCTATACTCTAAGTTCATTACCTCTCTATCATGAGGTAGGTAGCAGGTTTCTTTAAAAATTCTCTATAATTATGTTTGCTAATTGCTTGGATTAATTTCCAGCCCATTCCCTATAAAATTTCTAAGAGAAACTAAAGGGATTTTTTAATCTATCAAGAGATGGTTTTGAGTATGCTATTCTTTGCAGAGACAGTCAATATGGCATAATGGATAGAATGTCAGACCTGGAGTCAGGAAGACCTGATTTCAAATACAATCTCAGACACTAAGTTGCTGTGTGATAGTAGACAAGTCTCTTAACCCTGTTTGCTACAGTTTTCTCATCTGTAAAATGAGTCAGAGAAGGAAATGTCAAACCATTTCAGTATCTTTGCCAAGAAAACCCCAAAAAGGATAATGATGGGTCATACATGACTGAAAATGACTACATGAAATATTCCCTAATGTATTTCTGTACTTTTTAAGGAATCAGCAAGTGATAATTAACTTCCAAAGTGAATAATCTACAGTTTTATAATTGGTGTCTAGAAATATGGTACTTAGGTAAGAAGATAAAATGTTCTCCCATTCTCAAACCTCCTCATTTCCAAATATTTTTTCACCATTTCAGTGAAATAGAAGTCTGAAATTAAAGAGATTGGGTAGGTGAAAAGGAGATGAAAAAGTGGCACAGTGCTCTGAACTCTGAAATTAGAAGCTGAATATATTAGTAGTCTCAAGGCTAAAGAGATCTGAGGGGGCAAATCATCAGAAAATGATAGTGAGAAAGGATGAGTCTGAATTTTTTTCAGGACATTTTTCAGTGTTTAAGGAATAAGAGATATGATCTCTTCCACTTTAACTCAGTGTGTAAATATGACAAAATGTAGTCACACAGATTGAGGTTTTAAATGTAAAAATCAGACTCCAGGCCTTGACTCATTTGTTAGTTGCAAAGATGACTCTGAGTCAATAATAGAACAATTAATTTGACATGGGGAAGAAGGTTTTTAAATACCTTAACCATGAGAAGTTATAAGCAGGAAAGGCTATGTCTCAAAGCAGTTGTGTTGAGAGACATTATAAATGATGGAGGAGAAAATTTCTCTCGTCTTTCCTTAGATCCTAACATGTATCAATAAAGCAGGGTCTCAACTGTAGTTCAAAAGTGGGATAACATAAAATCCAGTTCCTGTCTTTGGAGGGGGTAAAAGGGAAGTATTCTCTCCTTCCCATCCTGTATCTATGCATGTTATGTATATCTGAAGGAGAATAAACCCCAATTTCAAGATAGGTATATTTTATAACTGTACTTTCACTTTGTCATCTAAGTAAAGGTCTTCGTTGAGAGTTAATAAATCTAATGACTGCGTTTAAAAGAGAAGCATACTGTTGGAAGCTTTGCAAATTTTCAGTTACTCCTACATCTAAGGTAAAAGTTTCTCCCAATGGTCCAACCTAGAAATGCAAGAGCATGTTTATGTGTCAATCCCAAGTGGTGTGTTAAAAACATTCAATCAAGGTTCTGCAAAGGTGAATGTTGAAAACTATCTTTGCATGGATTTGGAAAAACAAAATACTATCTGCAAAGGTGAATGTTGAAAACTATCTTTGCATGGATTTGGAAAAACAAAATACTACTAAAATAAAAATAATAAAAACGAAATGGGTTGAACCATTAAAAACTGTTAGATCAATTTTGAGTTATGATATTTCACAAATGGAAAAGATATTAACACTCAATCACAAAATTTTAGAATGGGAAGAGTCCTCATATGTTTCTCTTTCTGTACTTATTAAATTTTTATTTCTCTCCCTTTCCCCACCAGCATGACGGAGAAAGTTTCATATATTGATTTGAAGAGAGGAAAGAGTGTTTTTGCCCAGAATGTTGTGAGCCAATGAACATGGGAAAACATAGAGAAACCTAGCAAAAAAATTACTTGGAAAGTGTTTACCTGAGGCAAAATCAGTTAGAGACATTGTTTAAGGGCAGAAAGTCAGGTGGTAGAAAACATGGATAGACCAAAAGTATATTTGTAACAGGATTCTACCAAGGATGCTAAGAGAGTTTTTCTTTCTTTCTTTTTTAAAATACATTTTATTTATTTTTAACATTGTCTAATTTATCCCAATACCCTTCCTCTTTTCAGAGAACTATCCCATATAATAAAATTGTTTTTTTTTTAAAGAAATAAAAGAAAATAACTCAGCAAAACAAATCAACATACAGAAAAAAGTCTGGAGGGGGCAGCCATCTTCTCAAAAGTTCTTTGTAACCACCATTATTCTTTATAATTTTCAACACGCACTTTTGATTGTTTTATGAGTTTTTTTTCCTATTGCAACCACAGTACATTTGTTATTCATCATCTTCCTCTTTCTTATAGCTCAGTAATAGTCTCCTACAAAGATGTATTACGATTTTGTTAGCTGTTCTCCAATTGATGTCAGTTTAATTTGTTTCCAGTTTTTTGCTACCATAAAAAAATACTACTATCAATATTTTGAAAGGTATGGGAAAGGTATTTATTTAAATGTATTTTTTTTTATCAATGACCTCTTTGGATTTATGTCCAATAGTATAATCTCTGAGTCACAGGGCTTAGACAATTTAGTTACCATTACATAATTTAAAATTGATTCTTGAAGTGGTTATAATAATTCACAGTTCCACCAATAATGCATTACTATAATTATCTTTTGACAATGACTCCAAAATTGATTATTGCCTTTTTTGGTCATCTGTGTCAATTTGCTGAGTGTTAAGTGAAGCCTCAAGGTGATTTTGATTTGCATTTTTCATATTTGAAACAGTCTTTCTTATCTTTATTAATAGTTTGAAATTCTTTTAAAGAACTATTTGTTCATAGTATGATGAAGTTTGAAAACGGGAAGATGTCAAATTAACTGTAAAATTGTGTGACACTGTAAGATTTGAACTCTTCTCTGACTGAATTGTGGGTGAAACTTCACTACTTGGAAAGAATCCCAAACCCATTTCTCTTTTTTAAATTCCTTAGGTCAAGCACTATGTTTTTCTTGATCCCCTTGATTTTCAGCATTCTCTATTTCCCTAAAGCAACATATAGTTACTGAGAAAAATATAAATTAGAGACATTTTTTCATTGTTATCTTCGTATTTTGAGGCAGGGAAAATGTCTTATACAAAAAGATTCTTTTTTTCTTATTTTTCTTATCTTTTAAATATATATTTATTTTATTTTGAATTTTAGAAATATAGTACTTTCTCTGAATGTGTCTTCTTTCACATGTCCTTTACTGTTAATCAGATTTATAATAATCAAAATGACTTATTCACTCAAAGTTGCTCTTAGAACAACACTTGTTACAGTAGATAATTAACATTCTCTTGGTTCTGCTCCTTTCACTCTTCATTGTTTCCAAATTTATCCATGATTTTCCCCCTAAGATCAGCAAGCTCATCATTTCTTATAACACAGTAGCACTTCATCAAATCAAATATAGTTTTATATTTATACAAAATAGATTTTTAATAAATGTTTGTTGAATTTAGTTTACTTGAAGCCAGTTCATAAGCTTGAAAGTTATAAAATATTGATTGCTACTGTTACTAAAAAGAGTTTGTCTTAAGAACCTCTCATCTCTTCTGTATAGTTTAAATCGATTTTGAAATCTTAACCTCTCAAATGATATCATCCTGTCTGGAAGTGCATCTCTCTCTCATGGGAGATTCTGAAGCATAAAAAGAAATGTGTATGCTGGTTCAAGGCCAAAAGGCAAGAATGATCATACATTGAATTTTGTGTCAGTTGTTCTACTTGAACAAATCATGATCTAGAATATTCAATGAGCAAGCTTATACCCAAAGGATTTTTCCTCAGCAAGGTGTTGCAAAGAAATATTAATTACACTTGCTTTGAGCTCATTCACAGAAGTCATATCTCTGAACCAGTTACTATTAAACTTAGAGCATTGCCTCTACAATAACAGCAAAATGAAATTACCCTCTGAATTTTTCCTGAAGGATAAGACTATTCAATTCAATATTGGTTAAGGATATTCTTTTTGACAGCATGGTGCAGTGGTTAGAGTGGCATATTAGATTGAAGAATATCTGGCTTTATGCACTCACCTTGGCACATACTGTTTATGTGACTGTGGTTTAATCACATATAGCCTTAGTAATCTAGGAACTTCTGAAACTACCCTACTGAGAAGCTGCAAATGATTCAGAAGTTTCCAAACTGGTGGTGTGTTTATATCTATCACA
The DNA here is from genome assembly GCF_902635505.1 of Sarcophilus harrisii. Classification (NCBI taxonomy): domain Eukaryota; kingdom Metazoa; phylum Chordata; class Mammalia; order Dasyuromorphia; family Dasyuridae; genus Sarcophilus; species Sarcophilus harrisii. The sequence continues at coordinate 278,781,726 of NC_045427.1, forward strand.
AATGAGAAAGACACCAAAGTAGCCCTTTAAGATCATTAAAAATACTGATATCATAGGAATATGGAATTTGTCATTTGCATTAGGTACATATTAAAAATAATATAAAAGTGGATTAAGAACTAGCCTTGGAAACAGGAAAATTTGAATCTAAATATACTCTCTCATATATATGGGGCTGTATAATTTGAGGAAAATCATAATACCTTTTCATGACTCAAACATTTCTCTAAAATTTAAAGTTACAGATTATAATATAATGAAAATATGTAGTGAAATCACAAATGTAATTCCTCTCCAGTGTTGGGCAGATCAGTTGAATTTCTGATGTACTGAAGCTTATCACAAAGATTCTCTTGCAATGGTATTTGTAAAATTTTGGCCAGTGAGAAAATTCCCCATTCCCAACATGAAAGAATAGGGAATGCCATCCATTTGGAGTTTAGCCACTAGAAGTGCTTTTTTTTTTTTTTTTTTTTTTTTTAATTTAATGGCCTTTTATTTACAGGATATATGCATGGGTAACTTTACAGCATTAACAATTGCCAAACCTCTTGTTCCAATTTTTCACCTCTAACCCCCCCACCCCCTCCCCTAGATGGCAGGATGACCAGTAGATGTTAAATATATTAAAATATAAATTAGATACACAATAAGTATACATGACCAAAACGTTATTTTGCTGTACAAAAAGAATCAGACTCTGAAATATTGTACAATTAGCTTGTGAAGGAAATCAAAAATGCAGGTGGGCATAAATATAGGGATTGGGAATTCAATGTAATGGTTTTTAGTCATCTCCCAGAGTTCTTTTTCTGGGCATAGCTGGTTCAGTTCATTACTGCTCCATTGGAAATGATTTGGTTGATCTCGTTGCTGAGGATGGCCTGATCCATCAGAACTGGTCATCATATAGTATTGTTGTTCAAGTATATAATGATCTCCTGGTCCTGCTCATTTCACTCAGCATCAGTTCGTGTAAGTCTCTCCAGGCCTTTCTGAAATTATCCTGTTGGTCATTTCTTACAGAACAGTAATATTCCATAATATTCATATAGCACAATTTATTCAGCCATTCTCCAACTGATGGACATCCATTCAGTTAGAAGTGCTTTTTAATCAAATTATTCTATAAGAGCAATTTAAGACACATCAGCTAATAATAAAAATAATACCACTTATTAAGGGACAATGGAATAATATAAATGCCTCCTGAAGAACTATAAAAAGAGTTGATAAGTGACATTGTAAAACTTTTTTTAGTTTGAAGTTGATTATAATTGCAGAGAAGATGGATTAAATTTCAAGGTGACTGTTGAGAATTTCTTTACAAAAAGTCATCTACCATGTGTTATATGCTTTTTGTCCTGACAGAAATTATCTTTCAATTTGATAGCAATTCAATCCCACATGAGTAGTTTGTCTATATGTGTGTGCACATAGCTACATATATGTAGATGTGTGTCTGTACATATAAAACATAACTACACTTGTACATATTTGAGATTTTTACATGTATGTATACACATAAATATGCATACTATATTTATATAGTATGTGTGTTTGTGTATATATGTATCTATTGAGTGGACCTAATAATTGTTTTCAAATATGAAGATATGTTCATTGATTTCAATAATACACACTTAAATAACAAGTTACAAATCTCCATAATTCTTCATGCATTCATTGACATACTAATAAAGTATTTCTTTTTTCTCAAAAGTTTTATTTATATGTTTTGTTTTTATATTATTTACATTTCAGAAATATCCCTTCCTATCCCAGAGAATCATACCACATAGGAAGCAATTTTTTAAAAAAATTCAACAAAATTAAACAACATATCAACCAAGCTTGACACATGTCCTATTTCATATCTATACTATATACTTTTGCAAACAGGAAAGAGCTGAATTATAATTTCTCTTCTTGGAATCTATATTTGGCTATTGTATTAAAACATGTTTAAGTTTCATTTTGTTTTTATTTTTCTATTTATATTTTTTACATTTGTGTTATGTGCGAGTGTGGGTGTGGGTGTGTGGGTGTGTTTATTTCCTGATTATGCTTCAATTTTTACCAGTTCATATGTTTTGCAATCATTCATATATTTAATATTTCTTATAGCATAGTAATATTTGACCACATCCATTTATCACTGTTTACCTTTTCAGTAATTGGTAGGCATTTAATTTGACTCTAGGGCTTTGCCACTATCAAAAATGTTGCATGTAGGACCTTTCTTGTTATCCTTTAACCTGCTTAGGAATATATACCTCATAGTATATACCTTTAGATCAAAAGGTATGAGCATTTTAGACACTTTCTTAGTATGATGCAAAATTATCCCAGTCTTTTTGAAGACACATTTTCACAAAATATATGCACAAAAATTAACTAAATCATTAGCTCCTAGAGACCAGGGAACATATTTTATACCCCTTAGAATCATACATAGGACTTAGTGTAGTGCAAAGAGAGTCCAATTACTAAAATGCTAGTTGAACAAATTTTACTTCATATTATAAAAATAGTTTGTTTATTATCATAGCTTCAACTGAAAAGTGCATCCTCTTTATATGTATGTCTATTCATCTTTTCTCCAATCATGGATACTCAGTGAATACTGTAACACATTTAGTCACTTTACAAGCTACCTGTCTTTAAACTTAACATTAGAATTGTCTGACTGTAGTAAAAAGTTCTGCCTCTCCAAAAACTATTTCTACTTTATTGATACTGTGTCAAGCTGCATGAAATCAAAGAAAGAAGGCTGGGGAATAGTATTTGAAGGAGCCAACTCAAAGACAAATTCTATTCAAGCAAGTTTCCAGATTGCCTATGTATACTTAAATATCACATACACTTATATAACAAGTCGAAGATGATGATAATTGAAGACCAGTAGTTCAGGAGATTTTTGTCTGACCATTCTTTGCCCAAAGATACATCCAAGATGCTGATTAGACAGCATGAAAGACAGCCATTCTCCTTGAAACATTTTTTTCCTGTAATTATGCTTCTTCAACTTCCATTTGTACTGTATTTGACTTAAACAAAGACAATCTAAGCACATCAACACAAAATGAACAATTTCCATAGGGTTTTGAAAGTATTCTTGGAAATTTAAAATTCAGTATCTTTGTGATCATTTTATTTGGCTTTCCTCTCCATATAGTCTTAAAATCCCCCTCACTTGCTTATAAAGCTAGAAGTGTGAGAACTCTGTGTGTGTGTGTGTGTGTGTGTGTGTGTGTGTGTGTATGTGTGTGTGTGTATTCCTCATTACTAGGAAGGTATGAGTGTACAACACAATAAGATGCCACCCCCATATTTCCAGTTTCCAGTTATATTCCATTCTAGTCTTCCCTCCTTTGTGTTAGGCTCCATGCAAATGAGACTAATTGTTTTTATAATCCTTTATTTCCATTTCTTTGCTTTGTTTGGGATACTCCTAATGCTAGAAATTCAGTGCCTCATTCTTCTTCCAGGAATTCTGGGCACTTCCCTACTCATAGCAGTAATGACAGTTCCTTCCTTAGACATGTGTAATCATATGTTTTCCTTATGTAATCATAACACTTTACTTGCATTTCTTCTATACACTATTCAGTATTTTTGTGTTACATTTATTTGTTTCAATTACCTCATTTTACGTCATATTCTCTATGAGCCAAAAGAAATGCTTCACCTAATAACTAATCCACTGGCAACAATATCACTAGTATATATTTCAAACTGAATTAACATATAAGGAAATTTTTTTATCAGATTGTGACTTATTAAAGTCCACTTTTTAAAAGAGAGTTGGCATGTCCAAGCATAAAGAGTCCCATTTTCTACTATTATCTTGACAGAGATACCACACATGGTATGAAATCTTATCCTCAATGGCCTTTTTCCTCCAATGGCAATGAGAAACATTATGTTAACATTACATTATAGTTTTCATGTTCCTGAACTAGTCCTTGAGGTTTGCCTTTAAAAGAAAATAGGGAGCTACAAGTAAATAACAAAAATAAAAATAGCAGTAGCAGTAAGAAAAACAATAATGATACTAATAATAATAATACTTTAAATAGCATGTGAAAAATGAGAGGAAAAGAGAATTTGAAATCCAAGTTTTTAAAATATGATTGTTAAATTTTTTACAAATGATTGGGAAGTATTTAATCAAATAAAAAGAATCTTTCAAAAGATTTGTAAAGCATTTTAATATGAATTCCATTTCATCATAGAAGCAACTTGTAAACTGGTTTATTATGATTGCTGCTTTTTTATTATTATTTATTATATTGTTATTGTTATTCCTATTTTTACAAATGACAGAATTAAAGCTCATTTAATTTGAGATTTAACCATGATTGCATAGTTAATCAGTTCTGAAGCAGGATTCAAATCAAGGTCTTCCTGATTCCAAATATAGACCTTTTCCCAGTTCACTAGGATGTTTCTAGTAGTCACAGAGAGAATCACAGATACCCATGACTAAAAGGTAAACATAAAGGAGGGGGAGTTAAGCAAGAGAAAGTGAAAGACAGAAAAAGAGAGATAGATACAGCAAGAGCAAGACAGAGAGGGAAACAGAGAAGAGAAAAAGAAAGAAAGAAAGAAAGAAAGAAAGAAAGAAAGAAAGAAAGAAAGAAAGAAAGAAAGAAAGAAAGAAAGAAAGAAAGAGAGAGAGAAAGAAAGAAAGAAAGAGAGAAAGAAAGAGAGAGAGAGAGAGAGAAAGAAAGAAAGAGAGAGAGAAAGAAAGAGAGAGAGAAAGAAAGAAAGAAAGAGAGAAAGAAAGAAAGAAAGAGAGAAAGAAAGAAAGAAAGAGAGAAAGAAAGAAAGAAACAAACGAAGGAAGGAAGGAAGGAAGGAAGGAAGGAAGGAAGGAAGGAAGGAAGGAAGGAAGGAAGGAAAAAGTATTACTTTTGCTCTGGTAATTGCTCTCTCCCAGTATTCTGCTGCTAAACTGCTCCATCCTTGAAATTAACTTCAAGGCAGGTGTTCTGTCATTGTCTTTCCCATTTTGTCATCTACTTTACTGTGTGTTCTCCATATTGGTTCTCCTCCAGAAAATGCTGGTAATTGCTTCCACTCCAGGGACCACTTAGAAAGCTGGTCCATTGAACAATTATACTGGAAACTCTCTCATACCTCCAGGGCTATTTAAATCTTCTGTTGTTTTATACATATATCAGGTAGATTGTTTCTTTTTTATGCTAGTGCCCCACTTGTACATATACACAAAGGTTATTTTCAGTTGGCTATAGGAATATATCCTTCTTGGGTTGCTGAAATGAGTCTTTGTTTTCCACTCCAGTGTGATTCATGTTGAATATGTCTCATTTAACTTTTTTTCTTCATCTGTACTTAGGTAATGTACCCCTTGGTCATATCAATGGGAGACTGAGTCTTTGAGGACTCAAAGAGTCATTTTCCCTCAATTTCCTTTAAGTTTTGAACATTTCATATTCTTTTTGATCAATTGAGTTTATTTATGCAAAATACTCCAGACTGCTTCTTTAAGACGTCCAAAAAGGGTCAAGTCATGGTGATGCTGCTAGTTTACAACCAAGAATCCTGTGAATCAAAGGGAAGTAGGGATATAGCAACAACAATTACAAAAGCAATAATATCATTTATATAGTTATTTAAAGTTTGCACAAGGTTTTAAAAATATGATTTAGTTTTATCCTTATAATAATTCAACAAAGTAGATGCTGTTCCTATATGAAGCACCCAAAGCAGAAAGAGGTTAAGTGACTTGTTAAGGTCACATAACTAGTAAGTTTCTGTGATAATATTTGAACTTGGGCCTTCCTGACTATAGGTCCAGCATTGTATCCACTGTACCTAGCTATACATTATATCAACCACAAGCACTACTAAATCCTTGAAGTGCTGCTGCAGTCCTATAAGTAATTTTGGAAAGAGAGAAGAGAAAATAAGGAGATCCAAAAAAGTTTTAAGCATCTCCACATGAAATGATTTCCCCCGGTCTTAATGTTACTCAACCATTGTCCATAGAGGACCAGCATCCTGAGAGTTAGGAACCCCTGAGTTTGAGTTCTACCACTGGCATAAAATACTCTACAAAACTTTTAAGTACACAAATGTTCCAACTATTCCTAAGATTGTAAATTATAAATAAACTGCCAATTTGTACCATTGGTTTGGAATTCCAAAGCTATTTTTGCCCATACAGGTAAAGTCACAGATCCAGATATAAAAACAAAATAAAATGTTAATACTTTACCAAAATGTCAAAACAATCACTCCTTATACATTTTCTTCTATAAAATGATAAGTTTTGTGGAATGACTTCAAAAGATAGCCTGGTAGAGGACTTGGGTCCATTTATACTCTTTTATTGTCAAAAGGGAAATGTATTTAGAGTCCTTTTTTATTTACCCTGTTAATTTCCCATAAGGATAACCTCCTTTTCTTTAGGAAAATTTTTGTCATTCTCAGTATTCAGGTAGAGTTTTCCATAGCTCCTAGATGGCTGAAATTGTCAGAGTTCTTTCTTCTGGAAGTAAGAATTGCCATTTTGAAATGTCACTTATAAATATAAATTAGAAAGACTTCTCTTTCCTGACCACATTTGACATAAACAAAAATATAGTCTACTCCTTTAGAAAAACTTATGGGATGAATTCAATTCTATTAAGTATCCAGTCAAGTCAGGAAAGGTGTTGATATAGACACAAAATGGCAAAAAGAAGACTCTTTCATTTTCCTTCACCCTGACCTTTGACCTTTACTCCTCAGTTCTAATTCACACTGTCTTCTCTAGCTACCTAAGATTCCTACAACTCCTTCAAACCCCTCTCACACTAATTTCCCATTTCTGATACTTTTGGGAAAAAAGCACTGAGTTATGTCTCAGAAAAAAAAAAAAAAAAAAACAACGAAAAGCAACTGTCCCCTGAGGTGAATTTCTAATTGGCAGTTACTAGCTTCACTAAAAGCTAGATGATTTCCTTTTATCTACAAAGTAGTACTTCAAATAGCTGGACTTTATCTCTGATGGTAGAAAAAAAATAATCTCAATTCGAAAAAAAAAAATTAACAATACTACCCTAACTGCAATACATCATCTATTTTTCAATCTGATCATTTGAGATGACTACTCACCAGGTGAAGCAAGTGGCAAGATTTGTGCCTGAGAGAAGATATATGACCAATGGGGATTTTTTCCATTGTCCATATACAAGATTACTGGGGTCTAGAATGTTGACTTATACCTTAAAAGCTTTCTGCTTGGGGAGTAATGGTGGTGATGATGGATTGTCTAATTAAGGGCTTTCTTTTAAATATGGTAGATTTGGTATTTGTTGTGATTATGTGTGTGTGCATGTGTGTGTGTGAAGAATCTAATCTCTCTCTCTCTCTCTCTTTCTCTCTTTCTCACTTCCTGTATATGTGAGTACATGTGTCTGTCTGTCTCTGTTTCTCTCCCTGGCTAACTAGCTACCTATGTCTCTGCATCTGTGTCTCTTGATCTGTCTTTATTTCTGTCTTTCTATATGTTTCTGTCTCTATGTGCCTCTCTGTAATTCTGTCTCTGTGTCTGTTTCTCTGTCTCTCTTTCTCTCTGTCACTCTTTGTCTTTTCCCCCCACCCATTCAATCTCACTTACCTCATGATCCCTGCTGCATCTGATTAGAGTAAGAAGCAAATAGCCAAATACTTTTGGGAATGTACAAAGTATGATGGTCAGCAGGAGACAGACAGCAGGAGGAAAAAAGACAGCAATAGCCATTGTTATTAGCATGGAGAAAGAAAACAACAAGTTTACATCATTTTTTAAAAAATTAGAGGTTCTATTCAGTGTTTTTTACTGTTACTTAACATTTATTGAATACTAACTGTGGAGCAGGCTTTGAACAGAATATAAAGAAACTATAGTGGGTTTATCATCTAAATAAGACAAACAAGAAAATAAGTAAGCAGAGGAAGTGAGTGGTTCATGCTGACAGAAAATAGGGGAAAATGGTTCCAGTTCCCTTCTCTGGACTTGAGGACTTTTTCTTTAGTTCTTCATTGAATGTTTCCCTAATATTTGACATCTAATACCATTTTCCTACTTACTACAAGTAGCTAAAGGCAGAGCAAAAGAAAATAGTGTTAGTTTATTAGACTTAGAATTAGGAAAAATAGAATTCAAATTCTACCTCTGACACATGCTAGCTGTATGACCATGAACAAATCACTTAAGTTCTGTGAAATAAGGGTAAATATCTAAGGCAACTAAGTTACCAACAAGCCATGATTTTCGATGGTAGATGAAGTTTCCATATAGATGAAATCATATTCTTGTCACAATGACCAAAAGGGAATTAGGTGCATTATTAGATGCATGATTGCCATTCCTCAGAGTCAGATAAGATATCAAGGACCAAGGTCTATACTGATATCTGCAGTGTCAAAATACATTAGAAGCAACTAGTAAAAACAGGTACATGGAAGAGATTAAATTTCCATCTAGATAATCTAGGTCCAAAACCAGAATGATACAGTTAAATGTTGGTCTAAAAGTTTGAATAAAGATTCAAGTAAAACACTTTTAGTGATCCTCTCCATTTAAAATTATAATATCTTAATAGATATTCTTTTGGCATCATCTGTTCTCCTTTCTTTCTTTTTTTTAACTTTTTAATTTTATTTTTGAAATTATATATATATTTTTTTAATTTAATAGCCTTTTATTTACAGGTTATATGCACGGGTAACTTTACAGCATTAACAATTGCCAAACCTCTTGTTCCAATTTTTCACCTCTTATCCCTCCACCCCCTCCCCCAGATGGCAGGATGACCAGTAGATGTTAAATATATTAAAATATAAATTAGATACACAATAAGTATACATGACCAAACCGTTATTTTGCTGTACAAAAAGAATCAGACTCTGAAATATTGTACAATTAGCTTGTGAAGGAAATCAAAAATGCAGGTGGGCATAAATATAGGGATTGGGAATTCAATGTAATGGTTTTTTGTCATCACCCAGAGTTCTTTCTCTGGGCTTAGCTGGTTCAGTTCATTACTGCTCCATTGGAAATGACTTAGTTGATCTCGTTGCTGAGGATGGCCAGGTCCATCAGAACTGATCATCATATAGTATTGTTGTTGAAGTATATAATGATCTGGTCCTGATCATTTCACTCAGCATCAGTTCGTGTAAGTCTCTCCAGGCCTTTCTGAAATCATCCTGTTGGTCATTTCTTACAGAACAATAATATTCCATAATATTCATATACCACAATTTATTCAGCCATTCTCCAACTGATGGGCATCCATTCAGTTTCCAGTTTCTAGCCACTACAAAAAGGGCTGCCACAAACATTCATGCACATACAGGTCCCTTTCCCTTCTTTATAATCTCTTTGGGATATAAGCCCAGTAGTAATCTGTTCTCCTTTCAAAGACTTTTTAAAAAATCTATATATATGATAATGTTTTATCTATTTTGTCCTTAATATATAATAAGTTAATTATTTTTAAATGTTTTATCATCTTTGAATTTCTGGTATAAATTCAAAACTTGATAATACTAGATAATTATTTGAGTATGTTGATATAGTATTTTCCCAGAATTTTATTCAAATTTTTAAATTTATATACATTAATGATATTGACCTATACTTTCTCTTCCTTTTCCCTTTCTTTCTCTTTAATTCTCTTTATTTTTTTCTTATTCTTTATTTTCTTTTTTCCCAGAAATTTTGATATGAAGTTTTCATATAGTTATTCTATGTAATTAATATAGTTATATATTTTGTTATATTATCATATATATGTTATATATATTGTTTTACATATATATGTTATATATTGACACCTCTGATGTGGAAAATGAATATTGGCCTTGAAATCAGGAAGATTTGAATTCAAATCCCATCCTGGATACATACTGGCTATATAGCCCTAGGCAAGTGATTCACCCTCTCAGTATTCCAAGTAAGTATAAATGATCTTCATTTGTAGAAAAAGTTCTGAACCTACACCAGGGAAATATGACAGGCCCAGGTATATAATTAGCCTGTCCTTATCCCTATTCTCCTTATCCATATAAAAACTGAAGGTGAAATAGGAGGAATTTTGTGCCTAGGAGTCAAACCAATAACACACAATTTTCCCTCCCATTCTAAAGGACATTGTACCAGATCCTGAACCTTGTAAATAGCAGTTCACCTTCATCCACCAAAATATATATAACCAGTCTTGCTTCCATCAGCAATTCCCATAGGTGAGAGACCAATTTTCTTCACTACTTACAATACCAACTGTAAATCAACTGACCTCAACAAGCAATTAAGCTTCAGAGCTTTTTGTGTGGCTATACCACCAAAACCACTGGTCTGCTTCCAGCTAAACTCCAGTCACCATCCTCCAGATAAATCATTCCTATAGAGATGACACAGCTATCCACACAAACTGCTTGTGTATGGGAATTGAAGCTGTAAGATGTTCTAAGAAAGAGACAGAAGATGACATGTTCCAAAGAAGTCAAACCATCATCAGTACCTCTACACTGCATCCCCTCCAGAAATATGGAGACAGCATCAGAAGCTTCATTCAAAAGTCTTGAGATTAACAGTATTTTTCAGTCCAGAATGAACAGTGATCATCTGTGAAAACAACTACTATGAGGAACAGTCTGGTGACTACTTCTGGAGGTGCAGCAGTAATAACTACTGAAGAGCCTAAAAAACAAAATTCTTACCATTAAAGTCCTTAACACTGCCAAATGTTTAATTAATTTTTTTACAGAAATTTATTTCTACAGCCTTACTCACACTTCTCCCTTCCATACATGTGTCAGTTCTGTGTGTCTACTCTTTCCTTATTTTTAGGATTTTATTTAAATTATTGTTTCTCTTCATTTATTTTATTTAGCTGGTTATTTGTTTCTTCTCTTCTCTTTCTCCAGAGTCAATAGTTTAAAACCACCATTCCACTATTCCCTTCAATTTCTTTTACTATTTAGTTTTCTTTAATTATGTGTTTTTCTAAAAAGATTTTTTTTGCTTTGTTCTTTTTAATAATTTTTCCTTCCATTCTATTCTGAAATTTCTTGGTTATGTTTCATACTTTCTTCAGATTCTACAGAATTATGTATTTTCTCGGGCATTTTCCTTAAAAGATTTGTGGTAAGGAGATTCTTCGAACTTTTTATCTCTCCTTAAGCTTCCTAAGCTTTCTTCCCACACAACACTCTTAGCTGTGAACCTTGCCTCATTCTTCCCTGAAAAAAATCAAGGCCATTCACACACACACACACACACACACACACACACACACACACACACAAAACTTTAAAAAAAAAAAAAAAAAGCAAACTCCCTTCCTCAACTCACATAATTCATCTGCTTTTCTTTTCTATCTCCTCTTTCACACTTTTCTCACTTGAAGAGGTCGTCTTTCTTCAAGCTAAGATGTACTCTGCCCTCTCTTTGCCCTCTAAATGTACAAATGATTGTATTCCACCCCAATTCCTCTAACACATCTCCTCCTCTATCATCTCTATCATTAATGTTTAATATTTCCCTGTCTATTGGCTGCTCCCCTACTGCCTACATACAGACCCATGTCTCTCTCACCTGCCAAACAATCAGACCGGATCCTTACATCTCTCCTAACTTCCCTTCATGGCTAAAGATCTTTCAGACTTTAGTGCTAATCTACAAGCAGCTTACTTATTTCCTTTCTTCTATCCATTTTCTCAGTACTCCAAAGTCTGGTGTCTGACCACATCCTTCAACTGAAACTTCTCTTCAAACATTCCAATGTCCTCTTAATGGCCAAATCTAATTCCCTTTCTTTAATCTTTATCCTGTTAGGCACTCTTTTCCCCAATACTTTTCTCTTTAAGTTTTTTTGTTTTAATGATATTACACTCTTCTGATTCTCTTCCTACCTGCTGCACCACTTCTTAGTCTCCTTTGCTACATCATCAATCAAATTGGACCAATTTCCCATGGGTGCTACCCAAGGCTCTGTCCTGGACTTGTTCCTTTATGGTGTTGTGTTTGAAATTATCAGTCCCCCTGGATTCTATTATTAAATCTAATCCAATGATTATTTTCCAAACTAAACTTTCATTCTCTATTCTTCCATCTCTCATTATCATAGTAGACACCTCAAATTGGATATCCCATAGATATTTTGAGCTCAAAATGTGCAAAATTGAATTCTAAAACTGCAATGTTCACCTTTTCCTAAATTCCCTATTATTAGTGAAGTATCATTTTCTCAGTCAAGCAGGATCACACTATCTAGTTGTTATCCTCAAGTACTGCTTTTCTCTCCTTTTTCTCTCATTGCCTCCATTCTGATTGATTATCAAGTCCTGTAAATTTTGTCTCTGCATCATCTCTCACATATATCCTCTTTTTTCTCCTTATGCTTTCATCACTTTAAGCCCTCATCACCTTGCCTCACTGTACTATTGCCATGGTCTTGTGGTTGGTTTCCCTTATCCAAGTCTCCCACCATTCCATTTCATCCTCTGCCATGCTATCAAAGTGGTCTTCTTTAAAAAACAGCTCCTTCCAAGTGCTGTCCACATGACCACTCCCATTCAGTAGATTTTAAAGACTTCTTATTAGCTTTGGGATAATATATAGAATCCTCTGTTTGGCCTTTAAAATACTTCATAGTGAGGCCCTTTCCTACCTTTTCAGTCTTCTCATACTTTATTCCTTACTACATGCTACTAAACTGAGTGATACTGACTCCTTTGCTATTTCATGAGTTAAGACTCTCAGTCTCTCATATCCTTTTCCACTATCAGTGCTCCATGTCTGCAATGTTCTCCTTCCTCATCTGAGACTCTTAGTCACCCTGGATTATTTCAAATCGCAACAAGATTTCCCTTCTGAAACAAATCTATTCTAGTTTCCCTTAATGTTCAAGGTTTCCCTCAGATTATAGGCAATTTATCTTTTATGATGTTTATACATAGTTGTTTTATGCTTTCTCCCTAGCTATACTACTAGTTTGTGGAAGGCAGGAATTGTATCCTTTTCTTTGGATTCTCAGTTCCTGAAACGTTACAGGCCTTAATAAATGGTTGTTTAATTGTCAAATTTGAGAGTTTAATACTTATACTGATAATTTTAGTATCTTCTCTTTTTATTTATCTTTCTTTGTTCTGAAACTTTGTTTTTTGTTAAGCAAAATTCATTTTCTAGCTCTCCTTCCTATACTTGTTGATGTGTATCACCTTGAGACTAGGATACAGATTGCTATAGATTTCTTGTAGATCAATCTTGTTGTCCTTGCTTCTATCTGCATATCATTTGAGAAGATAGTATTGAGAAGAAGGTTCAGTTCCCTTCCATATCAGAACTGATACCAGCACCACACTAGTGTTCATTCACTTTTGCACTTTTGCACTGAATTAGTGTCAGCCACTTTTTTAACAAGAATGAGGAGAATGGATAGTCTGTTTGGGGCAATCTTTGGCATATAAAGTGTAAATTGCTGAAGGTAAAATTAGGCCTCTGACCTAATAGAGAGCCATCCTTGATCAAATGGAAGCACATTTTTAGCATCTCTTTTTTTCTCATATAGTTACTCAGAATCATTATCTGCCAATTGCAGCAGTGTAAATAGAAGACAGGTGAGGGAGTTATTCAATGGGCCCAAAGTTCAATGCTGCAAGGAAGTTTGCGTCTCTCCTGAGGGATTATGGAGACTCAAGAGAGGTATGCTAAATGTGTATTTGGTGGGCTGCAGTTCTCCAATGTTAATTCACAGAAATTTTACATTACAGAACTTCTTTTTTCCCTACAGTTTCAGTCATAATGGGTCTATACATTGCACATAATTCCTTTTTTGAAGGTGAAATCTAAAGGCATCTGGAGGAAGTAATTAATCTGGTATCTGTCTTTCTGATCATGTGACAGCATACCCTTTTTATTTATTAAAAATAGATACTTTGCAACTAATACCTAAGGGCATAAGTACAAAGTCAAAAACATTGGATAAAATACAAGCAGTCAGCAGCATTACAAAAATGTTATTTTCAAAAGCAATTCCTTCAAAAAATAAATTCCTTCTTTCTCAGGGAAAACCAATTTTAAATGATGTGCTCTGGGCCTTGAAGGTCCACTGACTGGTACTCTGCCAAACTGGATTGGAAAGGGAATTCCATCAGCAAATGAAACCTTAAAAGATGAAATAACAATGGGGAAAGGAGAAGCGTGACTGCTATTACAATATTAATATATTACTTAATTTCAAGATTTAGGTCAGATATTCAGGTACTGTGGGGACTGATACCTAGGGTATTACTATAATTTCTTGATTGGTTCCTCTACCTTCAGTTTCACCCTTCTCTAATCTATCTACTATGTAGCTGCTTCATTGAAGTAAAAGTAGAAGTCTGATGGTTCAATCATTCTCATTATCAAGAAACTCCAAAAATTTCCTTTGGCCTCTCAGATAAAGTATAACTCCCCAATTTGGTATTTAAAGAACTTCATAATTTCACCCCAACCTACTTTTTCAAATTAATTATAAATTACTGTCCTTTTTTGAACCCTGCATTCCAATAAAATTCACCTTTTTTTCTGTCCTGGAAGTAGGGAATGGGGTGAAGAAGTTAATGTCATCATTCTGCCACAAGTGTCCATGTCTTTGCCCAGTTTATCTCTCATTATTTGAATATAATACTCATCTCACCCTCATTTTTTGAAATGTCTATTTTCTTTCAAGGCTCAGATCAAAAGAAAGCTGCTATATGAAATCATTCCTGATGTACCCAAATTTTTAAGACTATCATCTCTCCATATTACTTTAGATAGAGAGATTATACTTATCTTTGTACATGTATTCTCTCAGTAGAATGCAAGATTCTTGAAGGTGAGACCTACTCTTCTGTTTTTCTCTATGTATATCCAAGGCCTAAGTACAATTCTTGACATGGAATGATAATTGCTTGTTGTTATTTAAAACTTTAGGTTGTTTTTTGAAACCCTTTTGTACTTGGCTTTGTCAGAACCCATAGGGTATCTCTAAGGATTTTTTGAAAGATATTATAGTTACATTAGATGAGTTTAATTACCATCACCTCCAGGCCCTATCTCAAAATTTCACTTAGGGCAATATTCCTGGGGTGTGAAAAATTATAAAAGAGGTATCTGACACTTCAAAATAAGAGCCAGATGTTTTCATATATTTTGCATGAGGCAGCATCATGGTAGGTCATTGTTTACATGGCACTCTGAGAAAAATTGAAATCTGAAAAAAAATGTATTCTGTCTATACTATCCTCAAGTTAAATGCTGAAACAGAATTTTATAACCAATAAGCATTAGAACAGTACAATCATTTGCCACCATAAACAGATCAGATACATGCTATAAATTTTCATAAAATGTTTTTGCCTACCTGACAGAGCCTCATATCTATCTGACTTTTGGTGCAGGCTCCCTATTCAAGTGTGCACATCAGTGTGTTGTGTTTTCTAATGATTTAAAAAATTATAATAAATATGCTATACCAGGCCCTATCTTGACACCAACAAATGAGAATAAAGTTCTTACACCATAGCTTAGAATGAAATTATAAAGGGCTTTAAATGCCAAATTGGGGAGCTATACTTTATCTGAGAGGCAATAAGAAATTTTTGGAGCTTCTTGACCATAAGAATGATTGAATAAACAGACTTCTGCTTTAGGATTATCAAATGAGCAGCTATGTACAGATTAGAGAGAGGAGAGACCAGAGATAGAAAAACCAAGTATAGTTAAGTCCAGTACTTTTAGGAAAAACTCAGAAATGTTCACAAACTTCAGTCAGTGATTCTGATAAATTCTGCCTGGAAATGTGGCCTTCTAGATATTTACTTGACCTATATGTTAGATAGTCCTACTCTTACTGACTCCTTTACTAGTCTTTCTAAGTTCTTGTCATTAACAAGGCAGCAAAGCAGTATCTCTTTAAATATCCCCTGGGTGAAACATTCCCTAGATACTCAGTCAATTAGATGCCTTGCAAATCAGTCCCCTACTGACTTCTTCCTTCCCCTGGCCCCCTTTATACTCTATCAGCAATTCATGAAGCACAACCAAGAGCCCTTTTTAGGTAGACAGTTCTCTTTACTGGGGCAGGATTTCACCCAAAATAAACAAAATTATATCAGCAACTATAAGACGTATCAAAGTCACTTATGGTTTTCTACAATTCTCTGCACGTAGTAATTGATTCTTCAGCTATTATTGATTAAAGTCATCTTCAATGAAGTTCATAATAATTTAGAAATTAAATTCCACATTAGACTAGATAATCTTCAATGTCTCTTCTTGGATTAAATATTACTTTTATGTATGTGCATTGCTGTGATTGTTTTACTTATAATTTCGAGATAACAATATTTAAGTATGGAAGTCTGATTGAGTTTCCTCAGATTTCCCTAGTACTTTGTAGAAAAGTACATTGCTAATATACAAAATTGGAAAAGAACAACAACAATAGAATCCTAAATAATATCTAAGGTCTCTTCCTGCTCTAAAATTATATGACTAAATATGAAGTCATGGAAATGAGTCCCATGAACTCAGTCTAAAAGACATTCAGCCATAATCTAGAAAACTCTCTTATAATACACTATCAGCTGATGAGAATTTTAGTAAAATGCATGTGCAATCCATTTACTCTCATAACCAGTGCTTATGTCTGGTTCAGTTGAATGCCTCAATTAGCTCTCTTCTCTTTGCCCCCCTCACCTCAGCTACTGTTTATCATCTAACTTGGGAACCTCCATCTTGGAATTTCAGTGCAAGCAAATCATTAAAAAGCCAGGGTAGCTTAGTGGCTTCATAAAAATTGAATCAGGCACACATTTTGAGTAAGCTCATTATGAAAATTGGAATTCACAGAACCATTTTAAGATGGCTGTCTTGTCCAAATTCTTATTATCGTCTTGCACATATAGAGTGAGATGGGAAAGTCCAGCCAGCTATTATGTAAAAATGTCAAAGTGTCTGATGGCAGGTCTTTTCTTTTTCCCCCAATGGATGTTTTGATTTATACCCCTCCAAGATTTATTCTGCTTCCACTGATTAGTTTGCATTTACATTTTCATAGCATCCAGCTGCTCTGCATTCATGATTTACACTCATCCAATGTAATTAAAGTATTTGTTGTGGGTTTATAAGATTTTTTAATGGTCTATATTTCTACATTTTGTGTCTCTCCTTTTCCAAATTTATTTTATTCATCAAGCTGTGTCCTAAAAAACAGCAGAAACAATTACCTCTAAAGTAGGCTGGTGTACAGCATGAATAAAGCTCACGCTGGATTTAAAAGGACCCTCACTCATATTATCAATTCAGTACTGAAAATAAATGTCTCTCTCTCCAGAAATTAGAATCTAATTATGTATAATAAAGCATGTTAAATAATATCAAGGGTCTAGCCTAAATCAACAAAAGCTACAATATTTCCAGGGAATGTTAATATTTTTCCCTCACATTTGCTCTTTAAGCAAAAGCCATTTTCAGGGTACTTGAATAATTTTGATGGGCCATCTGTGAGGTAAAAGAGAAGGTAAAGTAAAGTAAGGTAAGGTAGGGGGCAAAGCAGAAGCTTCTTTCTCTTGCCTCTTTTACAATTTAAGCACAACTGGGAACAACCATTGTATTCAGTCTTATGCAATTGATAGATAACTAAGGCTTATAAAATAACAGCAAAATTCTAGGGAAGAAAACAAAACAGCTAGATTTTACTCCAAATGCACTAGCATGGTAAATAGCTAGTTGTAAGAAGGTAAAGGACAAATCACAGATGATGTTTAGGAAACAAATTCCTTACTGTCTTTCAGATGTACACAAGCATAGGAAAAAAAATAAAACTTTTCAAAAAAGCAACCCTATTTTGCTATATTTGACAAAGTTGTCACTTGTTACCTACCACTATTTCCTTCTCCAGATCTAAGTTCCTTTTCTCCCTCCCCACAGCTCCTTTCCAGTCTGATCTTACCTGAACCAACTAGATACTTACTTTCTTGCCACAAAAACTATGTTCTTTCCATCCTCTAAAAACATAATTTCACATTTACATAACCACAATAGTATATTTAACTATGCACTGTATCTCTAATAATCCTGATTTGATTAAGCAAAAAGACTTGCTGAATGGTTAAGAGTAAAATTAATTATTTGGGTTTAAACAATGGGAGGTACGCAGGCAGTATGATGTGGCAGAAAGAAAGTTAGTTTCAACGTTAAGAAGAAATGGATTCATGATCCACCCTTATCTCATACTGATGGTATGACTCTGGACAAATCATATGACTTCTGATTACCTCCAGGCAAATCTCTCAGATTTTAAATGTAAAGCAAATGTATGTTTATGGGCATAGGGTGTGGAGGGGGAAGGTCTCTATCATCAGGTCTCTCAGTGATTTCACAAGTCCAGCTTTTTAAAAAAAAATGGATTGGGAGACATGGGGGAGGAATTAAAGTTTAAAAAAAAAAAAGGAAAAATTGATGTTGCTTATCCCATTGCATTTGTTTTGAGAACAAAAAAGAAATTGTATAATGAAATAATTATAAATATCTCCTATGTGTTAATAAAATGTGGCAAAAGACTACTATGCATTCATCTGTAATCTTTGGCATGTTGGCTTTTATTAAAGTAAGTTAAATATAGTCATTCGGCATGAACAGTACTGCATATTAATGTATATTTTTATTGAATAGTCTACCGAGGATTTTTCTGTAATTATCTTTTCATTTTATGGCTATCCCATGATCTTAATGAAACTATCACCCATCCCCAATGCCTGGATCAAATAGAAAAGAATACTGCCGCATCCTTGCTGAAGAAACTTCCCCTAGGGACTCTTCCAAATCTAAATTTCATTCCCATTTTAGAAGAAATAGGTCTCACAAAGAACTCCAAATCACTTTTTTTGAGTTTGTTATTCCAATATCATCTATCTCTTTTGTTCTGCAGACATACACACACACACACACACATACACACACACACACACACTCACATAAACACAAAAAATGGATAAGAAAAATATGACAAGGGAAAGATTAGATATCTTCATAAAAAGAGGTACCAGTTGTACCAAATGCACCATTCACATTTTCAAACAATTTGAAGTGTTGTAAATATATATATATATATGATTAATCTTGTTGTAATAGAATACTTGAGCATTCCAATGATGTGCAATGAATATTGGACTAAGAATCAGGTGACCTGGATTTGAATCCAAGGTCTACCAATTACTAGCTCTTTAAATTTGAACAAGTTACTTAAGCAAGATAGGTCTGAGCTTCCTCATTTTTAAAATGAGAGAGTTAGATAAAATAATTTCTAAATTGATTTCCAATTATCTGTGAAACTATGTCAGAGTTTCACAGTCAGAGCAGAGAAGGACATGTGGGAGAAGAGGAAGAGGTAGAGGAAGTGCATTGGAAGATTGCTACTAAGAAGGAATACTTGTCACAGTTATTATTTCACAGATATGATACAAGGAATATGTTTTGAGGAAATATGTTTAATGTGATTGCACATGTATAACCTATATCAGATTGATTTTTATCTTGGGTAGTGTGAGAAGGCAGGAGGGAGAAAAATTTGGAGCTCAAAATCTTATTTTAAAAAATGAATGTTGAGGGGAGTTTTCTGGGAAGATAGGGTAAGAAAATTCGAAGCTCTTCAGATTTTCC